>NC_057813.1:634047453-634379476 GCF_018294505.1 Triticum aestivum
TGCTGAACCAGCAAGGGGCCCTTGGTCCCATAGCTGGCTGTGGTTTCCCGCAACATCTTTGGCGTGCCAGGTAGGGGGATCACTTGCACGAACCTGAAAGCGTGTGCAGTGCGTCATCTTCATCGCCATCTTCGTCTTCGACTGCACCATCAACCATGGCACCCAAGAAGAAGTCCGGTGTTTCGGCTCACTCGTTGATATGTCTCCAACGTATCTATATTTTTTGATTGTTCCATGCTGTTATATTATCATTCTTGGATGTTTTACAATCATTTTATAGTCATTTTACATCATTTTTTGGTACTAACCTATTGACATAGTGCCAAGTGCCAGTTGTTGTTTTCTGCATGTTTTTTTACATCGCAGGAAATCAATATCAGACGGAGTCCAAATGCCACGACACTTTACGATGATTTTTTATGGAGAAAAAGGAAGAAGTTGGGCCCTGGTTGCACTTGGGGGGAGTCCCGAGGAGGGGACAACCCACCAGGGCGCGCTAGGAGGCCAAGACGTGCCCTGGTGGGTTGTTCCCACCTTAGGTGCCCACCGGACCGCCTCTTTGCTCTATAAATACCTCAATATTCCAGAAACCCTAGGGGAGTCGACGAAATATTCATCCAGCCACCGCAGAGTCCAGAACCACCAGATCCAATCTAGACACCATCACGGAGGGGTTCACCACTTCCATTGGTGCCTCTCCAATGATGGGTGAGTAGTTGTTTGTAGACCTTCGGGGCCGTAGTTAGTAGCTAGATGGCTTCCTCTCTCTCTCTCTTGATTATCAATACAATGGTCTCTTGGAAATCCATATGATGTAAATCTTTTGGCGGCGTGTTTGTTGGGATCCGATGAACTTTGAGTTTATGATCAGATCTATGTTTTTATCCATGAAAGTTATTTGAGTCTTCTTTGATCTCTTATATGCATGATTGCTTCTAGCCTCGTATTTATTCTTCGATATTCGGGTTTTGTTTGGCCAACTTGATCTATTTATCTTGCAATGGGAAGAGGTGCTTTGTAGTGGGTTCGATCTTACGGTGCTTGATCACAGTGACAGAAAGGGAACTGACACGTATGTATCGTTGCTACTAAGGATAACAAGATGAGATCTAAATCTGCCGCAATAGATAAATGGATATTGTCCACATCATGTCATCATTCTTATTGCATTACTCCGTCTTCTCATGAACTTAATACACTAGATGCATGCTGGATAGCGGTCGATGTGTGGAGTAATAGTAGTAGATGCAGGCAGGAGTCGGTCTACTAGTCTTGGATGTGATGCCTATATAATGATCATTGCCTGGATATCATCATGATTATTTGAAGTTCTATCAATTGTCCAACGGTAATTGTTTTCCCACCTTTTGCTATTTTTCTCGAGAGAAGCCACTAGTGAAACCTACGGCCCCCGGGTCTCTTTTCATCATATTTGCCTTTGCGATCTATTTTCTCTTGCGTTTATTTTCAGATCTATTAAACCAAAAATACAAAAATACCTTGCTACATTTTATTCTTATTTACTTTTTTGCGTTTGATCTATCAATCTACTACAAATTTACCTCACGTCCTTTGCCTACCTTGAGGCGTCATACCCCGAAAGGGACTGACAACCCCTTTAACATGTCGTGTTGCGAGGTGTTGTTATTTGTGTGCATGGGATGTTTATGTTGTGTTGCTTGGTTCTCCTACTGGTTCGATAACCTTGGTTCATATCAGAGGGAAATACCTACCGCTGCTGTGCTGCATCATCCCTTCCTCTTTGGGGAAATACCGACGTAGCTTCAAACGACATCAAATGGAATTTCTGGCACCGTTGCCGGGGAGGATCTACAACATCAACCTGGTTCCTAATCACAAATCTCATCTCCTTGCAATTTATATTATTTGCCATTTGCCTCTTGTTTTCCTCTCCCCCACTTCACAAAAAATTGCCGTTTTATTCACCCTCTTTTTCGTTTGTCGTTTTCTCATCAGATCTCTTCTTTGCTTGTGTGCCATGTGTCTTCTATTTGCTTGCATCTTTGCTTGCTAAATATTTCTTGATATGGATCCTCATCCACTTGCTAATATTTTTAATTTATCCAATTATCATGAACAAATTGCTAGTGATTTTAGTACACTAGATTATCTTTATGAATCTTTGCTTGAGATTCATGAATCTGAAAATTGTGATGAAGAAATTTATGAAGTGATTCATGATAGCTCTTTGAATGAAAAGCATGATTGCAATGATTTTATTATAAATTCTATTAATGTCAATTGTGCTAATAATATGCAAAACCCCAAGCTTGGGGATGCTAATTTTACTATGTATACTACTTGTTGCAATGATCATGATTGGGGTGATTCTTCTTATGATCTTGAAAATTTATTTAAGACCCATGATGAATATGACATTGAAAACAATGTTTGCAGTAATATAAAAAGTGGGTTTGGAGAGGTCATGAATTTAGTTAATGATAATCCCACTATTTTGGAAGAGTGTCAACTTTGCATGCATGTGGATCGTGTTGAGAATATGTTATGTGATAGCTATTTTGTTGAATTTGCTAATGATCCTACATGTAATTATTACGAGAGAGGAAAATATGGTTGTAGAAATTTTCATGTTACTAAATTACCTGTCTTCGTGTCGAGATTGCTATCGTCTCTTTCTTTTTCCTTGCATATGCTAGTTTGTGCTTGCCTTGATAATTTGCTTTCTTATAAAATTCCTATGCATAGTAAGTATGTTAGACTAAGATGTGTTTTTCACGTGTTTTGTGATGCTGTCTTTGTGCTTCAATTCTTCTCTCTTATGTGAGCATCATTGAAATCGCAATGCCTAGCTAGGGGCGTAAAACGATAGCGCTTGTTGGGAGGCAACCCAATGTATAAAATTTATTTTTGCTTTTTGCTTTCTGTTCTTGAGTGTTATAACAATTATGCTACTGTTACGATTGTGTTTTTTGTGTTTTAATTAGTGTTTGCCAAGCAATGCCTTTGGGAAGACTTGGGTGAAAGTTTATTTGATCTTCCTGAAAAACAGAAACTTTTGCGCTCACGAGATTCGTTGTCATTTTTTATAGAAGAGTGATTTTAAGTTTATTCTTTTTGCATAGGATTAATAGACAAATTCCTCACGTCCACCAGTTTATTTCATAATTTTTGGGGTTACAAAAGTATTCGAAATTTTCAGATTTCTACAGACTGTTCTGTTTTTGACAGATTCTGTTTTCTTTGCGTTGTGTGCTTGTTTTGCTGATTCTATGGTTTTATTTAATGAGTTTTTGCCATAGAAAATGTGGAATACAGTAGATATAATTCAAAAACAAAATAAGAATAGGTTTTCTACAGTACTTATAGTAGTGGTTTGGTTTCTTATACTAACGGATCTCACGAAGGTTTTGTTTGAGTTTTGTGTGATTGAAGTTTTCAAGTTTTGGGTTATCTTACGATGGATGAAGGAATAAAGATAAGCAAAATTCTAAGCTTGGGGATGCCCGAGGCACCCCAAGATAATATTCAAAAAAGTAGCAAGCAACTAAGCTTGGGGATGCCCCCCGAGTGGCATCCCCGCTTTCTTCTAACGACCATCGGTATTTTACTTGAAACTATATTTTTATTCGTCACATGGTATGAGTTTTGCTTGGAGCGTCTTGTATGATACGAGTCTTTGCTTGTTTTTATTTGTGTTTTAACTGTCTAATCCTTGCTGGATATACCCTTTTTAGAGATCCAAAAATTATGCTATGCTTTTTCCTATGCTTCACTTCAATTTTAGAGCCATGGACTTGCTCTAGTACATCACTTATATCTTTTTGAGAACGGTGTGCTTTGTTAATTTTGAAGAAATGATCTCATGCTTCACTTAGATTAATTCGGGAGTTAGTAAATTTTGAAGAAATTCTCTCTTGCTTCACTTACATTAATTTGAGAGAAAGAAAATAAAAAAATATGCTCATGATCTTCACTTATATTTGTTTGAGGTTACCAAAAGCAATATATGAAAATAGTTCCAAAGTGATAGATATCCAAGGAGGATATAATAAAAACTTTCATGAAGATCATTGGAAAAAATAAACTTGATTCTTAGTAATGGTTTTGAGATATGACAATATGATATGTGAGTCATGTTGATGAGTAATTGTGCTTTAGTAAGGATATTGATGTTAAGGTTTGCGATTCCCTATGCAAGCACGAAAGTCAATAGTTATGCAATGAAATTTATATCATACTTATGGTGCATTATTTGGTGTTACTTATTCTTAATGCTTGGGTACGAGGATTTTTGCTTTTTGGTTGGTTGCTTCTCAATATTTTTGCTAGCCTTCATTTTGCACTAAGTATGATCACTACTTGTGCAGCCAGAACACTTTAACCTAGTTTTGCCATATGAGTCCACTACCTACCTATATGCGGTATTTCTATGCTGTTCTAAGCAAATTTTCATGTGCCATCTCTAATGTTGAAAATAAATTTCTCTTTTGTGTGCTCTACTACTCGCGAGGCGGTAAAGGGTAGCCAATATTATCCATGCTAGATGTGTTATCCCCATGATGAGTGTTTATTCACTTGTCATTGCACAAGAGTACGGCAAAGGTATTAGGGATGCCCAGTCCCGAAATGATAAATGAATTTACTTTATGTTGTAAAATAATAAATTCCTTGGAAAGTGTTGGGATGCTCCAAGTCGTTTTCGTTGGTAGGAAAAGTATGCCTCTAAAAACTAATTTTATCTCTCAATTTAAGCTTTGAGCTTTGGCACCTCTACAAATCACTACTTCCCTCCACGAAGGGCCTTTATTTTACTTATGCATTTTTTTATTTTTGAATTTGAGTCTCCATCTTCTCTTATAAAGCACCAACTAATGGGCACTATGATCGTATTTGAGCATTGGGTGTAGCTAATATTCGAGTGTGTTTCATGAATAGATCAATGATTGAGCATGATGAGCTAGGGATAACTTGCTTTAGGGCGTGTTAGGAAATTCTCCAGCTCCTCCGAATCCTTGACTCCCGCTCCTTCGCCTCAAATACGGCTCCTTGTAGAAAATAGCGGCCCTGAAAGATGTTCGGCAGGCAGCTCTGCTCCCGATTCATGTGGAGCTGGGCGGGGGAAAGGAACGAGTGAGTTGGGCGTGGCTAGGTGAACCGTTTTCTTCCTCTTATCACTTGGCGGTGGCAGTTTCTCTGTAAATCTTATCAACTCCATGATTTAAGGATCTGAGATCTCAGAAATTGCTGCTCCGCGTAATGGCACTACAACCGGCTCCACTCCGCGTTTTCTGCTCCACGGAGTTTGCCAGTTCGGCATTGCCCCACCAACTCTGGGAGCGGAGCTGAGGAGCGGAGAGCATCCGAACACGGCCTTAGTGTTGATATTTTGAAAGACATGGTTGCTTGTTGGTATGCTTGAGTATTAAAGTCTTCATGTCAAAACTAGACTATTGCTCTGAATCATATAAAAGTCCATATGTCCATGCTATAAAGAAAATAGTGTGATGAACATGTTAGGCAGCATTCCACATCAAAAATTCTGTTTTTATCATTTACCTACTCGAGGACGAGCAGGAATTAAGCTTGGGGATGCTGATATGTCTCCAACGTATCTATAATTTTTTTATTGTTCCATGCTGTTATATTATCATTCTTGGATGTTTTACAATCATTTTATAGTCAATTTATATAATTTTTTGGTACTAACCTATTAACATAGTGCCAAGTGCTAGTTGTCGTTTCCTGCATGTTTTTTTACATTGCAGGAAATCAATATCAGATGGAGTCTAAATGCCACGACACTTTACGATGATTTTTTATGGACCAAAAGGAAGAAGTTGGGCCCTAGTTGCACCTGGGGGTTCCCGAGGAGAGGACAACCCACCAGGGCGCGCCAGGAGGCCCAGGCGCGCCCTGGTGGGTTGTGCCCACCTCGGGTGCCCCCAGGACTGTCTCTTTGCTCTAAATACCCCAATATTCCAGAAACCCTAGGGGAGTCGACGAAATATTCATCCAGCCGTCGCAGAGTCCAGAAGCACCAGATCCAATCTAGACACCATCACGGAGGGGTTCACCACTTCCATTGGTGCCTCTCCGATGATGTGTGAGTAGTTCTTTGTAGACCATCGGTCCGTAGTTAGTAGCTAGATGGCTTCATCTCTCACTCTCTCTCTCTCTCTCTCTCTCTCTCGATTATTAATACAATGGTCTCTTGGAGATCCATATGATGTAAGTCTTTTGGCGGTGTGTTTATTGGGATCCGATGAACTTTGAGTTTATGATCAGATCTATGTTTTTATCCATGAAAGTTATTTGAGTCTTCTTTGATCTCTTATATGCATGATTGCTTATAGCCTCGTATTTATTCTCCGATATTTGGGTTTTGTTTGGCCAACTTGATCTATTTATTTTGCAACGAGAAGAGGTGCTTTGTAGTCGGTTCGGTCTTACGGTGCTTGATCACAGAAAGGGAACTGACACGAATGTATCGTTGCTACTAAGGATAACAAGATGAGATCTAAATCTGTCGCTATAGATAAACAGATATTGTCTACATCATGTCATCGTTCTTATTGCATTACTCCGTCTTCTCATGAACTTAATACACTAGATGCATGCTGGATAGCGGCTGATGTGTGGAGTAATAGTAGTAGATGCAGGCAGGAGTCGGTCTACTAATCTTGGACGTGATGCCTATATAATGTCATTGCCTGGATATCGTCATGATTGTTTGAAGTTCTATCAATTGCCCAACAGTAATTGTTTTCCCACCGTTTGCTAATTTTCTCGAGAGAAGCCACTAGTGACACCTACGGCCCCCGAGTCTCTTTTCATCATATTTGCCTTTGCGATCTATTTTCTCTTGTGTTTATTTTCAGAGCTATTAAACCAAAAATACAAAAATACCTTGCTGCAATTTATTCTTATTTATTTTATTTGGCGTTCGATCTATCAATCTACTACAAATTTACCCCACATCCTTTGCCTATCTTCAGGCGCCGTACCCCGAGAGGGATTGACAACCCCTTTAACACGTCGGGTTGCGAGGTGTTGTTATTTGTGTGCAGGGGCTGTTTACGTTTTGTTGCTTGGTTCTCCTACTGGTTTGATAACCTTGGTTTCATATCTGAGAGAAATACCTACCACCATTGTGCAGCATCATCCCTTCCTCTTTGGGAAAATACTGACGTAGCTTCAAGCGACATCACTCGCCACCTCGAAGGCTCTGCCACCCGCAACTACCGATGCTACGGGAGGTGAGGAGACACGCTAGGATGTGGACGCCGCTGCGGATGTGGTCGGGGCAGGCGGCACCATCACCATTTCGTCGGTGGCCTAAGCAGGAGCAGGAGACACCGAGGGAGAGAGACATCGGCAACACCCTGATGGCCATGCTCCATGAGGTACGGGTGGAGGACTACTCCGTCCACACCTCTTCCTCTCGCCGACGGGCACAGCTGCAATGATGGCGCTTGGTCTGGGGCAAATCGCTGCTCGTCGGCCGCCCCTATCACGGGAGCAGCCATGGCGCACGTGCCTCCCCTTGGGCGAGTTGACCAAACCGCTGTGCCCGACGGAACCGCTGGCCCTCAAGTGCCTTTGCCGCGCCACCACGCCATCTAGGTGGTCACCCCGCAACAACGGGGGTGCAGTACTGTCACTGCTGGCACCGTCAAAAGCCAAGCAACGGTACGATCTGCATCATCATCACCCATGTCAAGCACGGCTATGGAGGCCATGGCGCGGGTTCAGCTGCTACTCAGGTTCCCGCCAGCAGCTGAGCAGATGGACGAGTGGCATGCCACCATCCAGAGCATGCTCGGTTTTGCCGACGCTGGGGGCTCACAGAGAGCCGTCCCGCCACGGCCTTCCCAAGCGACGACAATGGCTCGTGCTACTGGTCATACGGAAGGGGCCACCTTCATGGTGCAGTCCCCGCCGCGGCTACCAGCGCGAGCTTGATAGCATGCCCGGAAGAACAGGCGGAGGGAAGACACACGCGTTGTTGTTGAGTGACGGTGCGACGACCGTCACCGGACCGATGGGTGCAACGGTCCTGATGTCGACGAGCCTGCGCTCGATATTGGTGGGTGTCGGTGTCAAAATTGGTGGATCTCGGGTAGGGGGTCCCGATCTGTGCGTCTTAGGCTGATGGTAACAGGAAGCAAGGGACACAATGTTTACCCAGGTTCGGGCCCTCTTGATGGAGGTAAAACCCTACTTCCTGCTTGATTAATATTGAAGATATGTGTAGTACAAGAGTAGATCTACCACGAGATCATAGAGGCTAAACCCTAAGAGCTAGCCTATGATGGTATGATTGTAATTGTGACCGACCTTCAAAGGACCATCCTCTCCGGTTTATATAGACAAGGAGAAGGCTAGGGTTACATAGAGTCGGTTACAAGGAAGGAAACATAATATCCGGATCGCCAAGCTTGTCTTCCACGCAAAGGAGAGTCCCACCCGGACATGGGCCGAAGTCTTGAGTCTTGTATCTTCACGCTTCAATAGTCCGGACGATGTATATAGTCCGGCTGTCCGGATACCCCCTAATCCAGGACTCCCTCAGTAGCCCCTGAACCAGGCTTCAATGACGATGAGTCCGGCGCGCAGTCTTGTCTTCGGCATTGCAAGGCGGGTTCCTCCTTCCGAATACTCCAAGGTTATTATCGAACACGTAGACCGTGTCCGGATCTGCAAGATGATCTTCACACACCATTGTAGGGAACATAGCATAAATCCGTTCTGCTGGCGATCTTTGTACGTCGTGCCCCTGCATC
This sequence comes from Triticum aestivum, assembly GCF_018294505.1. Taxonomy (NCBI): domain Eukaryota; kingdom Viridiplantae; phylum Streptophyta; class Magnoliopsida; order Poales; family Poaceae; genus Triticum; species Triticum aestivum. The sequence goes on from NC_057813.1 coordinate 634,056,219, forward strand.
GTGGCCTGGTGCAATACGAACCGGCGTTTCCTGCTCTGCCTCGACCCGCATTGCGAGGCGGTTTTATTGGCGCGTCCTGCCAAAGCAGAGACCGTCTTCCTCTTTTTACGGGATCTTTCATAAATACGGGCGTGTGTGATCCCACAGCGACCGTTGGTATGACTCCGTGTATTTTTGATGAGTCTCAAGCGGTCACGCTGAGGACTCTTGATATTCATCCCTTTTATAAAGGGGTCAAGGCCTACGCCTCTTTTCCACCTCCCTTGCTCCTTCTCGCGCCTCGAGTTCTAACACCCAAGACCCAAGCTCCAACACCCCAGATCCTCCAACATGTCCAGATCCGACCCAAAAGGCCAGTGGGTGGATGGCCTCCTCGATTCAAGAGGAGGACATTATGAAGCTTAGGGATGTCAGATACCTAACTGCCGATATCCAGCACAGGCTTCCTACTCTGGGGCAAGTCATCCCTACGTCGGAGCCCAATGAGAGTGTTGTGTTCGTTCCTCACTTCCTCTGAGGCGTGGGCCTCACCCTCGACCCCTTTGTGAGGGGGCTCATGTTCTACTATGGGTTGGATTTTCATGATCTGGTTCCAGACGCCATCCTCCATATCTCGTCGTTCATTAATGTGTGCGAGGCTTTTCTCCACGTCTCCCCACACTTCGGCTTATGGCTGAAGACCTTTAATGTGGAGCCGAAGATGATCGAGGGGCGACATGCGGAGTGCGGAGGTGCCATAATAAGCAAGAACGCTGATGCCCCATGGCCAGAGGGTTCTTTCCTGGAAGTATCCGATCTGTGGCAACGGAGGTGGTTTTATGCTACAGCTCCCAGAGGCACAAAGAGGGTAGCCGCCCCCGCGTTCCGCTCGGGCCCTCTGTCACAGTTGGCGTCTTGGACCGACATAGGACGGAATTATGGGCCTACTGGCGATGTACCAGAACTGCAGAATCGCATTCGGGAGCTTATTGAGAGGGACATAAATCTTGTAAGCATAATGCAAGTGATGTTAATCCGACAGATGTTGCCGTGCAAACATCGGGCTCTCCGGATGTGGGAGTTTAATCCGGAGGGTCCGCAGACTATTAAGCACTTCTTCGGATTGAAGCTCGAAGGGATGTGTAAATTATTCTTCGGACCGCAAGTAAAGTGTCCGGACACCATCGAGGATGCGAGCCTAAGCTGCAATCGCCTAGATGCCCAAGTAAGTAACCTTAAAGCCGGACACTTCATTTATATTTATCATAACTATTATTCTGAAAATCCCTCCGTGGCCATGAATGGCTCAAGAAGGCAGAGAGAATCAGGTGTCCGACACCACTTCCTGAAGGCTCGCCTGGTCCAACCATTGCAAAGATGCTTGGCCGGGTGCTCAGCAAAATCCCCTCAGGGAAAGACGAAGGAAAGGGCAGTAAAGCCGAACTTCACACACTATGCATCTAGACTGGGGGAGTCGCTACCTCTCCTATGGAGGATAGTCAGGAAGGGGAGGCTAAAGCCTCCTCCCTGCACGGGAGGAACAGGGCCGCCTCTGAAGACTTGGAGGCGGAGATGCCCAAGCAAGGGAAGAAGGTATCACCAGGGGGCTCTGCCACGACGGGCACCCTCATCGCATCAAGTCCACCAATGGGCCAGCCCTCCACTGAGCTGTAAGTTGATCGTTAATTCGAAGGTATGGTGTGTCTCCGAGATCCATAACCGGGACTTCGTCTTTTGCAGTCCAGCGAGCAGCTCTTCCCAACAGAGTTCGTCTTCAGGGGATCTTCTTCCAGAGATGATGGAGAGTGAGACCCCACCCACCTCTCCGCCTCATGAAGCAGGCGACACTGAGGTTTCGTCATGGAGGAGTCCGGATCTGCCGAAGCCAGAGGCTAACACGTTAGTCACCCTGAGCCCAGAGCGTTTGGCTCCCACGGGGGGCGATGAAAAGGGTCCATCACAGTCCAATGTCCGGCCAGACGTACTGACATGCCTTCTAGAGTGAGCCGCACTCTCGGAGGAGCACCGCTCTTTAATGAGCACGGTGCTCATGAAGATTTCATCCGCTACCAGCGGTTTGAAGGAGGCATTTACGAGCCTGCTCAAAGGCTTTGAGGTGTGTAGTGAAAAATGCACTATTTTTTGGTTATGAACCACGCGCTAGGTGTGCTCCCTATGGATAGTAGCCCCTGAGACTCTGGTTGCCCGCCATAGGCGGCAAACGGGGGATCATATAGTAATGGATGTGCTGTTCATGTGCGCAGGTATATAAGGATCCGGCAGCCGACCAGTCTGTTGAAGTTGGCGAACTAAGGAGGCAGATCGGATCTATTGATGCCGATATCATGCTGGTGAACAAACGGATGGAGGAGTCACAGGGTATGTGCTCTGCTTCCCTTATTATGTTGTATTGGAAAATGCGAGAGTGACATAATGTTAATGCCATGTGTTTGCACTGTAGATGGTGCTGCTGCCGTGGATGCCCTGAGGGCGGAACTTGCTCAGGCCAAGGAACAAGCTCGGGCTAGCAATGCGGCTGCCCTAAAGGCGGCCGAAGATTGAGATCCGAACAGGCAGCTCATCACCGAAGCGAGGAAAAGATAGCCGAAATGGCTGGGGAGTTGAAAAATACCACCGACCGGTATGTATTCCTTGAAAGGGAGAATAAGGCTAGTTCGGCCGAGCTAGACAAGGCGCTAAATGCCGCCAAGGAAATGCGGACCGAGATCCGGGGTATGCAGGAGGAGCTCCAACAGGCCGACAAAATCATGGCTGGGGGCTCCTACTTACTGCGGATGATGTTTCTGGATCCAAAGTATGCTCCCCTGGCTGGGCGCTGGAGTCCGGCAGACACATATGCGGATTTGACGAATAGTACAGCTAAGCTGCCAAGTTCTTCGGGGATCAAGCTGAGAAGGAAGTGGAGAAGCTTTTCTGGTCGCAATTCAATGCTCCCCCTCGCCCCCTGCTGCTAAATGAGAAGGTGGCTGCTGTGGCGGAGCTTCACAGGCTGTCCGGGCTTGCAATGCGGTCTGTAATAGACCATCTTTGGCCGAAGGGGCCTAACCCGGACATCTACTTTAGTTTGGTGCAGCAATTCCTTGGGGCCGTGTCTCGGATTGATGCCATGAGGAGGTCGCTGTGCATAGAGGGTGCGCGGATGGCTCTTGCCCGCGTTAAAGCCTATTGGACGAATATGGAGGCCACCGTTATAACGACCCAAGATTCGTCGGGAGGCCAATATCCGACCGAGCACTACTTGGTGCAGGTCATAGAGGGTGCCCGCCTAATAGAGGCGCAGTGCTCGAAGAATGTCTTGTTCGAGTGATAAGTCGAATCATTGTAAAAAACAATGTTTATTTTGATTATGAGGCTATATTTATACTTTTTGCCCGGAAGTATGATTGTATCCCCTTTGCGACCGTTTTTATATGGAAATAAGTAGTCCGAAAGTTAGTAGTCGTTGGCTTCAGCCCCCACGCATACAATGCGGAGGTGTTCGTGAGAAATATGCTTAATCACACTTGATCCAACGTCTTGGTCCATGAAGGAGGTGATCACATGTCGAACTAGGCAACCGGACTATATAGCTGTAACACTTTCGCTTAGCCATGGGGTTCTAAAAGGTGGGGCTACTATGTAGCCCCTGGTACATTCGCATGCATCCGAATACGGGCGCGTATGTACATGGCCGGGGAATGACCCTTTGTTAATGCGGGGGAATCCTTAAAGATTCTGGTGAATCTTCGAGTGGTTGAACAGTCTCTCGATGTATCATGACAGTCAGTTTTTGGCTTTCTCTACTGAGGCGCTCATCCGGAATAACCAGGGCACAATCGCAGTAGTTCTCCTTTGGCTGCCCTAGCCGATAATAACGGAACATAAGGCGGCAAACCCAGGAGCCGGGAAAACCCAACATTTGACCCAAGACGTGATTCGGAGCTGATGCATATAAGGCCGAACTCGTGATGCCGAACACTCCCGAAGGTGTTCGGGCTTTATAACAGAAGATGGGCTCAAGAATGCCCATTCATTATGAACCCTGTGTTTCCAGGTACGTGCGGTAATCTGTCGTGGCGAAATGCCAATAACGACAGTATCCTCTGTGGGTATGGAACCCATGGGATGGTTTAAACAACAAGAGGCAATAGAAAAGGTTTAGACAGGGGCTTAATCTAAAAAGAAACCTGTTGAATGGGGCCCTACTGCATGTATGCGCCTTTTGTCTCCGTTGTGCTCTATCCTAGAAGGGCATCACGCGAACGTTGTCTGTGGAAAAAGGAAAACTCATAGGAGAGTTCAACGTAAGTATACGATGGATAGTAGAAGTGTAAGATGTTGGCCTGCCAATAAGGTTGAGCTAAGTGTGGGGCTGTATTAAATTTTCATAGCCCCTGGTTTCCCCTATGGGATTAAATATATGGTGCCCTGGTTGAATTTTATCCGGGCTACCAGACTCGTCTAACCGTGTCTGTGGTCTTAATGACCAGTCATGTTTTCTGATATTGGAGGCCGCTTATAGTCCGGCCACCAGGGCCGTCGCGTGTTCCTCTGCGTGTGAAGAGCACTCTGTGATTCCGCTAACGGTGATGACGCCACGGGGACCGGGTATCTTGAGTATAAGGTAGCCATAGAGCGGCAATGCGTTGAAGCGGGCGAAGGCCGTCCTTCCAAGCAATGCGTTATAGCTGCTTTGGAAGGGTGCGATGGTGAAGAGTAGTTCTTCGCTTCTGTAGTTTCCTGGGGAGCCGAATGTTACTTCCAGCACGACGGAGCCCCTGCCGTAGGCTTCAACGCCTGGTATGTAACGCCCCGAGACCGACGCTCCAGAAGACTTCCAGCTATTCCGAGTTACGCCGTGTGTTTTATTTGCTTGTTGCATTGCATCATGTCATCTCTTGCATTGCATCGTTTCATCATGCCATCATATCATTAATTTTTAAAACTCAACTAAATAAAATTGTATGGATCTTTGATCCATTTAAATCAAGGGAAGGGTGACTTCTCTTTATAACATATCCTCCAATATTAGGGAGCTATTATAAAATATTCCATTATTTCGAATTAACCACAAACCACTTGCATTTTAAAGTTCCTTTCATTTCCGAATATTCACATCGTTGCTCTTTTCTCCTTTTTGCCTCCAATCCTTCTTGTGGAGCCTTCATATATTCCATTGAGGCCACTTGCCAAATTTCAGCTAAATTTGGATTTATTTAGACCTTCAAATAAATCCTTTGGCCCCTCTTTTCTTTTCCAATGAGGAAAACCCCTTTTTTTCACTAGGCGACCAGACCTCTGGCCATTTCCTCTCCATTGGGCCGGCCTCTAAGGCCCGTTCCACTGTCCTAGCCGGCGCACTATTAACCCTAGCCCCTGCCCGATCCCCATCTCTCCCGATTTCCTCCCTCGCGCCGCCATCTCCCTCTTCCTCGATCCCCACACGCTCGCCCACTGCCAGCACCAGGGAGAGCCCCTGCGCCCGATCCCACACAGCGGCGCTGCTCAGGATAGGAGCTCCTTGTCCTGATCCCCTTGCCGCCACCACCGCGAGTTACCCTCCGTCGCGCCGTCCCTCAAGCTCCTGCAAGCCCGCGACCTCCGCTGCCCAGCAGGCCAACCGCACAACGCTGGCCTCTCCTTCCTCGCACCGCACCACAGGACCTCTACCCGGACCTCTCCTGCACCCTCGTCGTCCCGGCCTTCCTCGCACTTCCTGACGCCAAGCGTCACCGCTGCCGGACGCCCCGCGGCGTTGACTTGCCACCAGCGCCCTGCGCCCTCTGCTTCGACCCCGCCACACTGCGCCCCAGCCCCGCCGCCGGCCTGCTACCTCACCTCCCCAACCCGAGCTGGCCCAGTTCCGGCCATCTTCGACGCCTTGGGTCGCTGGCCATGGACGCCTTTGCTCCATCGCCGGATGGCCAGTTCTTCGCGCGCCTTTGTTCGTCGTCGTTGTCACCACGAGCCTGGTGACCGCTTCCTGCCGCTGACCACCACCATCGCCTCCTTGCTGGCATCCCGAGGCCCTTGTGTTGTTTTGTGTTGGACCGTCAAGGCCGGCAAGATCGACTACATGGACGCCAAGACCACACTAGGACCGCCAAGCATCGTCTCCGGGAGTTTTCCCCAAGTACCACTACGGTCGTCATCCACCAAGTACCCCTTCAGATCACCAAGTTTGACTACCATCATCGTGAACCGCTTCCGAAACATGTACCACTAACGTCGAACCACGAAGACCCCGTGGACTCAAGTTCCTTGTGGTGACCCCGAACATCTATGGATCATGAACAACTACTTCCACTACCGTCGCCGTGTACGACTACTTCCCACGACGACCCGTGAACGTCTACTTCCACTATGAAACGTGAACGACTACTTCCCCTACGACCCGTGTACCACTACTTCCCTCGACGAACGCATTCCGCCCCGAATGCACGCTTCAAAGGTATAACCCGAGACGACGTCCGTGGACCGAATGCTTGTGTGATGTATGAAATGCTAGTGTGTGCATCGTGTCCGAATTGTCATTGCAAGTTCCTCCTCGTTTGCCATGCCGTCGACCCGTGGGAACCCGGTAATCTGGGATCACCCCACCATCTTGCATGACTTGCTCACGTCACACTTCCTTTTGCACCGGTACCTCCATGAGTTATCGGGACCGGAATGTTGCCGTGGCACCATTTCCGTTTCACCGCCGTGGCACCTTTTTCCTTCCGCCATGGCGACAAATGCCTCGTATCATGCTCATGTCAACGTTTTCATTAAAATTGCATAAAACTCGCATATGTCATCCGCATCATGATAAAACAATTAAAATGTTTAAAATTGTTGTTTGCATTAAATTGCTAAATGTCATGTGGGGATTTACCGGAATTGTTGTTTCTTGTTTCCGGCCTCACTTAAACTTGCCTAAATAGTTAGTTTATTTATGCTTCACCTCTTGCCATGCTTAACAACATTTAATATTGTTGTGTTCCTAAACGAGAGAGAACTAAATAATTGATGTGGTGTTCCGTCAATATGCAAATCGTTGCATATTGAGCTCCACTTAATTTGTAGTGTTGTTTGTTGCAATTTGCCATGCCATGCCTCATTAACCCGTACATGCATCATACTTGATTGTGCATCATGCCATGATTATGCTTGTGTGTTTACCATATTGTTTGCTTCTTTCCGGTTTGCTTCTCTCGTTAGCTTCGGTTTCGTTCCGGAGTTGTGAGGATTCGTTCGACTACGTCTGTTTGTCTTCTTCATGGACTCGTTCTTCTTCCTATCGGGATTTCAGGCAAGATGACCATTACCCTTGATATCACTTCTATCTTTGCTTGCTAGTTGCTTCGTTCTATCGCTATGCTGCGCTACCTATCACTTGTTTACCATGTCTCCCATATTGCCATGTCAGCCTCTAGCATTTTCACCCTTCCTAGCAAACCGTTGTTTGGCTATGTTACCGCTTTTGCTCAGCCCCTCTTATAGCGTTGTTAGTTGCAGGTGAAGTTGAAGATTGCTCCATGATGGACAGGATTATGTTGGGATATCACAATATCTCTTATTTATTTAATGCATCTATATACTTGGTAAATGGTGGAAGACTCGGCCTTATGCCTGGTGTTTTGTTCCACTCTTGCCGCCCTAGTTTTTGTCATACCGGTGTTATGTTCCCAGATTTTGCATTCCTTACGCGGTTGGGTGATTTATGGGACCTCCTTGACAGTTCGCTTTCAATAAAACTCCTCCAGCAAGGCCCAACCTTGGTTTTAACATTTGCCACCTAAGCCTTTTTCCCTTGGGTTCTGCAGACTCAAGGGTCATCTTTATTTTACCCCCCAGGACAGTGCTCCTCCGAGTGTTGGTCCAAACTAGAGCAAGTGTGCGGGACCATTCCTTGGTAACTTGGATTACGTCGGTACCTGTACGCTTAGCTTATCCGGTGTGCCCTGAGAATGAGATATGTGCAGCTCCTATCGGGATTTGTCGGCATAGTCGGGTGGTCTTGCTGGTCTTGTTTTACCATTGTCGAAATGTCTTGTAAACCGGGATTTCGAGTCTGATCGGGTCTTCCTGGGAGAAGGAATATCCTTCGTTGACCGTTAGAGCTTGTGATGGGCTAAGTTGGGACACCCCTGCAGGGTTTAAACTTTTGAAAGCCGTGCCCGCGGTTATGTGGCAGATGGGAATTTGTTAATGTCCAGTTATAGAGAACTTGACACCAGATCCGAATTAAAACACATCAACCGCGTGTGTAGCCATGATGGTCTCTTTTCGGCGGAGTCCGGGAAGTGAACACGGTTTTGGGTTATGTTTGATGTAAGTAGGAGTTCAGGATCACTTCTTGATCATTGCTGGTTCACGACCGTTCCATTTGCTCTCTTCTCGCTCTTATTTGCACATGTTAGCCACAATATATGCTTAGTCGCTGCTGCAGCCTCACCACTTTACCCCTTCCTACCCATAAGCTTCAATAGTCTTGATCTCGCGGGTTTTGAGATTGCTGAGTCCTCGTGACTCACCAGATACTATCACAACAGTTGCAGGTGCCGATGATACCAGTGCAGGTGATGCAACCGAGCTCAGATGGGAGCTCAACGAAGACCTTGGTCGTTGCTATATCGCTTCATGTTGATCAGTAGTGGAGCCCAGTTGGGACGATCGGGGATCTAGCAGTTGGGTTATCTTCTTTTCTTTTGGCTTCGGCCGTAGTCGGACTATGTGTCTACTCTGAATGATGTATGATTTATTTGTTCATTGTGTGAAGTGGCGATTGTAAGCCAACTCTTTATCCCAGTCTTGTTCATTACATGGGATTGTGTGAAGTTGACCCTTCTTGAGACAAAACCACAATGTGGTTATGCCTCTAAGTCGTGCTTCGACACGTGGGAGATATAGCCGCATCGTGGGTGTTACAAGTTGGTAATCAGAGCCATCCCGGACTTAGGAGCCCCCTACTTGATTGTTTGCTGGCGTTGTTGAGTCTAGAACAAAAATGTTTTGAGTCTTAGGATTATATATATCGGAGAGTAGGATTCTTTTTACTCCTCAGTCCCTTCGTCGCTCTAGTGAGGTCTCCTGACGTAGATGTTTTGACTTTCCTCTCCTCAAATTTCACTAAATTTTTTTTAGGATCACGCGGGTATCTTGGAATCGTTTCAATGGTTTTGTGACGAGAACATTGTTCTTGGTGCCTCCTGTCTATTATGTGGCATTGACCCGGGGAGTTGAGCTCCGAGGTGTTGTCGTCACAATTTTATCGTTGCAGTTCTGGAATACCTGAGTTTTGCCGACATCGAAAATCTCTTTTATGCAGTTGTTGGTGAGATAACCTCGACGCCACCCAGTACTGGGGCGGGAGTTCGGGAGTATTGCCATAACTCGTATAACAGATGCTTTTTGAAGGTTGAGGTACACGATTTCCGAAGGTTTCTTGGTTATGTGTTGACGGATGGATACAGCTTGGATGTATGGATTGTTAGTTTTGGGTGAGATATATATTGCTTCCCCTGTATCCCCAACACCAGATTGCATAACCAGAAAGTTTCGGGAGTTTATAGGTGGGTATTCAAGTAGCTCCTAGAATATCTTTCCGACAGATGCATGATATGGGATTGGGTAAATCTCTATCATATGTTTGTTCCGGCTTATTCTGCAAGCCAAATCCTTTGTTTTGTTTTATTTGTGGTATTCGAGTTGCTTCGATGTCAAATGTTGAATCCATACCTTTCCTAAACGGTGTTCTCATATTGCTATGTGAATACTAATCCTTCTTGATCATCGAGGTCGTCATGTTAATTCTATTTCCAACCGGTGTGCTTCTCTTCGAGATGATCCCATCATTCTTCCCGTTTGCAAGATCAATTCTAAGTTTTCTCAACGGTGTTTGTTTCATCCGTCCCAAGTTGTCTTTGTTTTCCCGCCCTCCCACCCTTTTCTTCAAGGACTCATATATTAATCAAGTATCCATTTATTCATGTGAAGTCACTTCACCCTTTTCAATCAATGTTCTTATCCGGTGATTCTCAAGAAGATACTAACGGAGCTTCAAGTTCATCATTCTTCATTCTCGTATTCTTTTCGGGTGGATTAATTTCAAGTTTCGATGTTGATCATACTCTTCCTTTTGGTTCCCATATCTTCCCATGTGAATTTCTTATCCAAGGATCTCTTATTTATTCACCTTGCCCAGCTCATATCCGGAGTGCTCAAGATATCTCAGAAGATTTGTGTTTCCGTTCTTAATCCGTTCAAGCTATTTGGAGATTATTATCTCATTCAAGTCATTTAATTCAACCGGCGCAATCCCCCCTTTCAATCAATCGTTCAACGGTGTTTCTCTTGAGTGGGCCCATAACCCACAGGTCTTTTCCCAGGATCTTACCTGACTCTTCTAATTATTCCGGAACTACCCCAAATTCATTTCAAAGTTTGATGTAAGAATGAATTATCATCAGTCAAATGTCTTTCTCCAAGATCTTTCAAATTCTTCCATTGTTGGTTCAACCTTTCAAATAGTCATTCCGGAGTGCCTCAACAATTCATGGTGGTTCTCATCAACATTCTGAACATTTCAAGACCGAAGAAGGATTTCTCCTAAATCTTGGTCCGTTCTCTTGAAGATTCATAGTTCAAGCTTGCCGCTATCCTCTCATAATTGTTTTTCGATTGGAGAGTTCTTTTCACCCATCCGGAGCAATTCAGGAGTCTCTTCAGTTTGATTCTCCGGAGCCCATCTTCTCAGAATTATTCATTCCAACTTTCAGTTCTGTTCTCCAAATCTCACCGGTGCATCGTTCAAGTTTACTCTAGTCAGCTCACGATCTCTTTGTTCTCTTGTATCTAAATTCTGTCAAGTATCTTCATTCATTTTCCAATTCTTCCCAGTGAATTGTGCCTCTGCTACTCCCATTTTCAATTCGTACGGTGGTTCGTTCAGGATTTCACCTCCTTCGTTATCATATCAATTCATTTCTTGTTTCCTATCCTACCGGTGGTTCGTTGAAGACCTTCCCAAGTTTGCGCCATATCTATCTTAATCCTATCTACAAGAATAAGTAGTATGCCAAATCCGTTGCTTGTCATCAATTTAAATCGGTGAAGGATAGGCATGACATAATTCTTATTCTTGTTTCATCCAAGTGATTAATCCTTTCCTTCGGAGTTTGTTCAGGAGGAATAAATTCTTGGCTTCTTGTTGTTCATCTTTTCTTTCTGGAGTTCCAAGTTCTCTCGGTTATATCGTCGCGAAGCTCCTTCTAAATCATTCGAAGGCTTCATCTTGTGTTTTCAACTTCTCTTTCTTTCTATCATTCTTTTATTACCAGAGTTCTTCATGGAGGCTCAACATGGTGGTTCGTCAAGGATTCTTTTCATTCTTCAATTGTCTTCAAGATTTCTCTTGAAGTTAAGATCCGCCAAGCTATACTCTAAAATAAACATGGTGTTCAACACATGTTTTGTTTTGTGGAGTTCAAGTATTTTTCATCGTGCATTCCAAAGTGCAATTCTTTCTACCTTATCTGTTGAGGTGGTCTTATGTCATTCTTGACAATTTCACTTCGTGTTTCATGATTCACAAGTTGCTAAGAATGAGATATTTAAACCCATCATTTTCTCTCCGTTCAGGAGATCCTTTGCAACCCATCAATCTCTTCATTGGAGTTGTCTTGGGTTATATTTCACCTAAAGCCTTCCCTAAGGAATGTTGCTATTGTGGTGCTTATTAATGATCCATGTTTTTCTCCTATCCTCTCGGCAAAAGAAGTTTTCATCTCTTCTTTGATCGCAAGCAAGCAATTGTTTTTGTTAGTGGCAGAATTTCACCTCAATTTTGAGATGTTTTCCATAAGCCCATAACAAGCTTATTCTTTTCGTTGTTGGTTTTCCAACAACTTCGTTCAATCCTTCTTTGCAAGGATACTTTCGAAGCTCATTTATGGCAGAAGTTGCCATTTTCTTCTCCATTCCTTTATTCCATTGATCTATCTTCTATTCTTTCTTCCGGAGGCTTTGTGATGTTGCTATCTTCACTCATCTTCTCGTATAGAGGATCGTGTTCTTTTCGTGCTTATCCATCTAACCGGAGTGTTGTGTCATCTCTTCAAGTTCTTTTCATCTTATCAAGTCTAGCATCTCTTTTCAACCGGAGTGCTGTCCGAATTTGTTCTTCCTTGTTCCTTGTTTATCTCGTTTCAACCAGAGTGGTTTCAATTCCTTCTTGTTCTTTGTGCTAGTCATTCACAGCTTTGCAACCTCCAACGTTAACATGGTGTTCCTTGTTTCTTTCAACTTTTCAACCTCTCAAGGTTCTTTGGTTTCACTCTTTTGTCGAAGAAGCAACTTAGTTTTACCTCCTCTCTTCCTCTTCCGTTTTCTCTCTGGTGCCATCCTAGATCTCGGGACGAGATCCTCTTGTAGTGGTGGAGTGTTGTAACGCCCCGAGACCGACGCTCCAGAAGACTTCCAGCTATTCCGAGTTTCGCCGTGTGTTTTATTTGCTTGTTGCATTGCATCATGTCATCTCTTGCATTGCATCGTTTCATCATGCCATCATATCATTAATTTTTAAAACTCAACTAAATAAAATTGTATGGATCTTTGATCCATTTAAATCGAGGGAAGGGTGACTTCTCTTTATAACATATCCTCCAATATTAGGGAGCTATTATAAAATATTCCATTATTTGGAATTAACCACAAACCACTTGCATTTTAAAGTTCCTTTCGTTTCCGAATATTCACATCGTTGCTCTTTTCTCCTTTTTGCCTCCAATCCTTCTTGTGGAGCCTTCATATAGTCCGTTGAGGCCACTTGCCAAATTTCAGCTAAATTTGGATTTATTTAGACCTTCAAATAAATCCTTTGGCCCCTCTTTTCTTTTCCAATGAGGAAAACCCCTTTTTTCACTAGGCGACCAGACCTCTGGCCATTTCCTCTCCACTGGGCCGGCCTCTAAGGCCCGTTCCACAGGCCCACCCGGCGCACTGTTAACCCTAGCCCCTGCCCGATCCCCATCTCTCCCGATTGCCTCCCTCGTGCCGCCATCTCCCTCTTCCTCGATCCCCACACGCTCGCCCACTGCCAGCGCCAGGGAGAGCCCCTGCGCCCGATCCCCTCGCCCCTCCTCTCGATCTCATCTCCCTCGTTCCCACATAGCGCCGCCGCTCAGGATAGGAGCTCCTCGTCCCGATCCCCTTGCCACCACCACCGCGAGTTACCCTCCGTCGCGCCGTCCCTCAAGCTCCTGCAAGCCCGCGACCTCCGCTGCCCAGCAGGCCAACCGCACCACGCTGGCCTCTCCTTCCTCGCGCCGCACCACATGACCTCTACCCGGACCTCTCCTGCACCCTCGTTGTCCCGGCCTTCCTCGCACTTCCTGACGCCAAGCGTCGCCGCTGCCGGATGCCCCGCGGCGTTGACTTGCCACCAGCGCCCTGTGCCCTCTGCTTCGACCCCGCCACACTGCGCCCCAGCCCTGCCGCCGGCCTGCTACCTCGCCTCCCCAACCCGAGCTGGCCCAGTTCCGACCATCTTTGACACCATGGGTCGCTGGCCATGGACGCCTTTGCTCCATCGCCGGATGGCTGCTTCTCCGTGCACCTCTGTTCGTCGTCGTTGTCACCACGAGCCTGGTGACCACTTCCTGCCGCTGGCCACCACCATCGCCTCCTTCCTTGCATCCTGAGGCCCTTGTGTTGTTTTGTGTTGGACCGTCAAGGCCGGCAAGATCGACTACATGGACGCCAAGACCACACCAGGACCGCCAAGCATCGTCTCTGGGAGTTTTCCCCAAGTACCACTACGGTTGTCATCCGCCAAGTACCCCTTCAGATCACCAAGTTTGACTACCATCGTCGTGAACCGATTCCGAAACGTGTACCACTACCGTCGACCCGCGAAGACCCCGTGGACTCAAGTTCCTTGTGGTGACCCCGAACATCTACGGATCATGAACAACTACTTCCCACGAGGACCCGTGAACGTCTACTTCCACTACGAAACGTGAACGACTACTTCCCCTATGACCCGTGTACCACTACTTCCCTCGACGAACGCGTTCCGCCCCGAATGCACGCTTCAAAGGTATAACCCGAGACGACATCCGTGGACCGAATGCTTGTGTGATGTATGAAATGCTCGTGTGTGCACCGTGTCCGAATTGTCATTGCAAGTTCCTCCTTGTTTGCCATGCCGTTGACCCGTGGGAACCCGGTAATCCGGGATCACCCCACCATCTTGCATGACTCGCTCACGTCACACTTCCTTTTACACCGGTACCTCCATGAGTTATCGGGACCGGAATGTTGCCGTGGCACCATTTCCGTTTCACCGCCGTGGCACCTTTTTCCTTCCGCCATGGCGACAAATGCCTCGTATCATGCTCATGTCAACGTTTTCACATATGTCATCCGCATCATGATAAAACAATTAAAATGTTTAAAATTGTTGTTTGCATTAAATTGCTAAATGTCATGTGGGGATTTACCGGAATTGTTGTTTCTTGTTTCCGGCCTCACTTAAACTTGCCTAAATAGTTAGTTTATTTATGCTTCACCTCTTGCCATGCTTAACAACATTTAATATTGTTGTGTTCCTAAACAAGAGAGAACTAAATAATTGATGTGGTGTTCCGTCAATATGCAACTCGTTGCATATTGAGCTCCACTTAATTTGTAGTGTTGTTTGTTGCACTTTGCCATGCCATGCCTCATTAACCCGGACATGCATCATACTTGATTGTGCATCATGCCATGATTATGCTTGTGTGTTTACCATATTGCTTGCTTCTTTCCGGTTTGCTTCTCTCGTTAGCTTCGGTTTCGTTCTGGAGTTGTGAGGATTCGTTCGACTACGTCTGTTTGTCTTCTTCATGTTCTCATTCTTCTTCCTATCGGGATTTCAGGCAAGATGACCATTACCCTCGATATCACTTCTATCTTTGCTTGCTAGTAGCTTCGTTCTATCGCTATGCTGCGCTACCTATCACTTGTTTACCATGTCTCCCATATTGCCATGTCAGCCTCTAACCTTTTCACCCTTCCTAGCAAACCGTTGTTTGGCTATGTTACTGCTTTTGCTCAGCCCCTCTTATAGCGTTGTTAGTTGCAGGTGAAGTTGAAGATTGCTCCATGATGGACATGATTATGTTGGGATATCACAATATCTCTTATTTAATTAATGCATCTATATACTTGGTAAAGGGTGGAAGACTCGGCCTTATGCCTGGTGTTTTGTTTCACTCTTGCCGCCCTAGTTTCCGTCATACCGGTGTTATGTTCCCGGATTTTGCGTTCCTTACGCGGTTGGGTGATTTATGGGACCCCCTTGACAGTTCACATTGAAAAAAACTCCTCCGGCAAGGCCCAACCTTGGTTTTAACATTTGCCACCTAGGCCTTTTTCCCTTGGGTTCTGCAGACTCAAGGATCATCTTTATTTTACACCCCGGGCCAGTGCTCCTCCGAGTGTTGGTCCAAACTAGAGCACCGTGCGGGACCATTCCTTGGCAACTTGGATTACGTCGGTACCTGTACGCTTAGCTTATCCGGTGTGCCCTGAGAACGAGATATGTGCAGCTCCTATCGGGATTTCTCGGCACAGTTGGGTGGTCTTGCTGGTATTGTTTTACCATTGTCGAAATGTCTTGTAAACCGGGATTCCGAGTCTGATCGGGTCTTCCTGGGAGAAGGAATATCCTTCGTTGACCGTGAGAGCTTGTGATGGGCTAAGTTGGGACACCCCTGCAGGGTTTAAACTTTCGAAAGCCGTGCCCGCAGTTATGTGGCAGATGGGAATTTGTTAATGTCCGGTTGTAGAGAACTTGACACCAGATCCGAATTAAAACGCATCAACCGCGTGTGTAGCCATGATGGTCTCTTTTCGGCGGAGTCCGGGAAGTGAACACGGTTTTGGGTTATGTTTGACGTAAGTAGGAGTTCAGGATCACTTCCTGATCATTGCTGGTTCATGACCATTCCATTTGCTCTCTTCTCGCTCTTATTTGCGCATGTTAGCCACCATATATGCTTAGTCGCTGCTGCAACCTCACCACTTTACCCCTTCCTACCCATAAGCTTAAATAGTCTTGATCTCGCGGGTTTTGAGATTGCTGAGTCCTCGTGACTCACCAGATACTATCACAACAGTTGCAGGTGCCGATGATACCAGTGCAGGTGATGCAACCGAGCTCAGATGGGAGCTCAACGAAGACCTTGGTCGTTGGTATGTATCGCTTCATGTTGATCAGTAGTGGAGCCACTTGGGATGATCGGGGATCTAGCAGTTGGGTTATCTTCTTTTCTTTTGGCTTTGACCGTAGTCGGACTATGTGTGTACTCTGAATGATGTATGATTTATTTGTTCATTGTGTGAAGTGACGGTTGTAAGCCAACTCTTTATCCCAGTCTTGTTCATTACGTGGGATTGTGTGAAGATGACCCTTCTTGCGACAAAACCACAATGCGGTTATGCCTCTAAGTCGTGCTTCGACACATGGGAGATATAGCCGCATCGTGGGTGTTACATGGTATCACCCCTTCAAAGGCGGTGTTGCTTTGGCTAATTCTGGATGGGTTTATCCCCATTCTGCGGACAGTGTCCTCATATATTAAATTGAGACTACTACCGCCGTCCATGAGGACACGGGTGAGACGGCATCTGTCGATTATTGGGTCAAGCACCAAGGCCTGTGATCCTCTGCGCCGAATACTAGTTCGGCCGTCCATGTGATCGAAAGTGACCGAACGAGACATCCAATAGTCAGATGTGGGTATGATGGGCTCTAAATCGTGCGCGTCTCTGAGCACGCGTTCATGCCTTCTCGTGCATGTGTGAGTCACGTGGATCATGTTTACTATTTTAACCTCTGGCGGGAATTTTTTTCTGTCCCCCAGTGTTCGGCTGGCGAGGTTCATTCTCGTCTTCACTTGGTGTTTCCCTCCCCTTTGTGTTAGGCATTTAATTTGCTGGCCTGCTTGAAGACCCAACACTCTCTATGGGTGTGGTTCACAGGTTTCTCTGGGGTGCCATGAATTTGGCATAGTCTGTCCAGGACTCTGTTCAGACCGAACGGACCCTCTTTACTGCCTTTAAATGGCTTCTTTTGCTGATCAGGTCGAGAGCCCCTGAATCCGGCATTAATCATCATGTTATCCGGGCTCTCTTCCTTGTTTTGGCGTTTTTGTTTATTACGCTGTGGCTTCCCGTTGCCATCCCTTATTTCGTATGTGCTGGGCTCGCTGGTGCCTTTACGGGCTAGCCAGCTATCTTCACCCGTGCAAAAGCGGGTCATAAGGCTTGTTAAAGCTGCCATTGTCCTTGGCTTTTCTTGTCCGAGGTGTCTGGCGAGCCATTCGTCACAGATGCTGTGTTTGAATGCCGCTAAGGCTTCGGCGTCTGGACAATCGACAATTTGATTCTTCTTAGTGAGGAATCTGTTCCAAAGCTTGCGGGCGGACTCTCCGAGCTGCTGGATTATGTGACTTAGATCGTCTGCATCCGGAGGCTGGACATAAGTCCCTTGAAAATTGGCCCCGAAAGCGTCGTCGAGTTCCTCCCAACTCCCAATTGAGTTTTCGGGGAGGCTTTTCAACCAGTGTCGAGCTGGTCCCTTCAACTTGAGGGGAAGGTATTTGATGGCGTGGAGGTCGTCCCCATGAGCAATGTGAATATGCAGGATAAAATCCTTGATCCAGACCCCTGGGTCTGTCGTTCCGTTGTATGCCTCTATGTTCACAGGTTTAAAGCCTTGTGGGAATTCATGGTCCAGTACTTCTTCGGTGAAGCACAGGGGGTGAGCAGCCCCTCTGTATCTGGGCGCATTGTGGCATGCAGTCGGCTGTTGTTGTATCCGGTGCTTATTCCGAACTGGTATTTGGCTTGTATGAGCGTTTGGGTGACCATAGTCCCTCGCCGGGGTGTGTCCTTTAGATCCATAGATGGACCTGGCTGCACCGGCTTTCTTATCCAGATGCTCACGCAGATCGTGCGCGTCGTCAGTAGCCGTTCTGTTGCAGTTGTGGAGCGGTACGTCTGGTCTCCTGGTCGTATTATTCTTTTGTGGAATGGCCTCGTCGTTGAATTCTGGTAGTAGCTTGCACTTTGGATATCTTTTCGTATGGCGATCATCGCCATATCTTTCTTCAGTGTCCATCACTTTATTCCATATGCGACTGAGCTTTTCCTGTGCGGCCTTGAGCCGTTGCTTCTGCTTTTTTAGACTTCTTGTTGTGGCCATAAGCTTTCGGTGGAGGTTGTCTCGTTCCACTTGTTCGTCCGGGATGATGAATGCATCGTGGTCCGGACTGTGTTCCTGTTCTGGGGCGGTTGCATGAGCTCGTCCCTCCAGATCATTATGATCGGATATTTGCTCTGAACTTGGTTTGGCGTGACCTGGCTCTTCCTGCTCCATCGCTGGGTCCGTGTGGTTGTTACTGCCTTCTGGTATGTCGACCCTTCTTGCTCTCTTGTCGCTATTTTTGCTATTGCTGGACTTTGAGCGACGTCTGCGCCGCCGTTTTGGCTTTTGCCCGGGTGTTTTATCTTCCGAACTGTCGCCGTCGTCCTTCTTCGACGTATCCACCATGTATATATCGTGTGGAAAGGTAGTAGTCCCGTGCCCCAGAGATTCTGAAGCTTCTCCTGCATCGTCGTCCAGACCGTCGATGTCTTCGGAGTCAAAGTCAAGAACGTCGGTTAAATCATCGATCATGGCGATGAAGTGGGTGGTGGGTGGGCAGCAAATTCCTTCGTCGCCTGCTTCCCACTCAGGCCGGACATAGTTCGGCCCCAAGTCTCCTGACAAAGAGAGAGATTTTAATGAGTTCAACATGTCTCCAAAGGGCGAGTGCTGAAAGATGTCCGGAGCGGTAAACTCCATTACCGTAGCCCAACCTGGCTTGGCTGGCTCGAGGGTATGCGGACCGGAACCAACAACCGGATATGAGTCCGGTGGTCCGGGGTTACAGGCCTCCACAGAGGTGAGACATGTGTTCGGCTCCACCGCCGATGAGCATGCGGCCTGCGGGGCGGGGTCTACCCCTCCGTCCTTGGGCAATGCAACCTGTTCCAAATTTAGATCCCGGGCTACTGCAGGCATGATGTCCCGAGCATTGTCCGACAGCAGGTCTAGGCCATGCTCGTCGTGACTGTTCGGCGCTCCTGGCACAGGCCCAAATCCGTCGAAGGTCAAGTCTCCACGAATATCCATAGTGTAGTTCAAGTTTCCGAACCTGATCTGCTGGCCAGGGGTGTAGCTGTTGATCTGCTCCAGATGACCAAACAAATTGGCCCGCAGTGCAAAGCCGCCGAACACAAAGATCTGTCCGGGGAGAAAAGTCTCGCCCTGGACCGTGTTGTTGGCGATTGAAGACGCCATCAAGACTCGAAGCGACGACACAGAGGAACTCTCAATTAAAGCACCAATGTCGGTGTCAAAACCGGCGGATCTCGGGTAGGGGGTCCCGATTTGTGCGTCTTAGGCTGATGGTAGCAGGAAGCAAGGGAAACAATGTTTACCCGGGTTCGGGCCCTCTCGATGGAGGTAAAACCCTACTTCCTACTTGATTAATATTGAAGATATGAGTAGTACAAGAGTAGATCTACCACGAGATCATAGAGGCTAAACCCTAAGAGCTAGCCTATGATGGTATGATTGTAATTGTGATCGGCCTTCTAAGGACCATCCTCTCCGGTTTATATAGACATCGTAGAGGGCTAGGGTTTACATGGAGTCGGTTACAAGGAATGAAACATAATATTCGGATCGCCAAGCTTGTCTTCCACGCAAAGGAGAGTCGCATCCGGACACGGGCCGAAGTCTTGAGTCTTGTATATTCACGCTTCAATAGTTCGGACGATGTATATAGTCTGGCTGTCCGGATACCCCCTAATCCAGGACTCCCTCAGCAGGTCCCTACTGTTGGTGTCAAAACCAGCGGATCTCGAGTAGGGGGTCCCGATCTGTTCGTCTTAGGCTAATGGTAACAGGAAGCAAGGGACACAATGTTTACCCAGGTTCGGGCCGTCTCGATGGGGGTAAAACCCTACTTCCTGCTTGATTAATATTGAAGATATGAGTAGTACAAGAGTAGATCTACCACGAGATCATAGAGGCTAAACCCTAAGAGCTAGCCTATGATGGTATGATTGTAATTGTGATCGGCCTTCTAATTACCATCCTCTCCGGTTTATATAGACACCGGAGAGGGCTAGGGTTTACATGGAGTCAATTACAAGGAAGGAAATACAATATCCGGATCGCCAAGCTTGTCTTCCACACAAAGGAGAGTCCCATCCGGACACGGGCCGGAGTCTTGAGTCTTGTATCTCCACGCTTCAATAGTCCGGACGATGTATATAGTCCGGCTCTCCGGATACCCCCTAATCCAGGACTCCCTCAGTAGCCCCTGAACCAGGCTCCAATGACGATGAGTCCGGTGCGCAGTCTTGTCTTCGGCATTGCAAGGCGGGTTCCATCTCCAAATACTCCAATGTACATATTACCACGAACAGTATCCGGCTTCTCGTCAACGTTGTACTCCTCGGCTTTAGTGCCTTAATAATGACCATTTCCACGTGTCGAGCGATGCGAGGAGTCAAGGTATTTTTGCATTTGCCACCCCCGATCCTTCAGGCTAGCCATCTATTTGAAGAGACGGGGATTCCCAGATCCGAACCTCACCCTTCCCCCTGAGCAAGCATCCAACAGAGCGCCCCAGAAAAACTATTCCAACATGGCCGGTAGTCACAGCTCTTCTGCTCGCTCCCCTTGCCCCAAGCCGGGGGACTGGGGAAGTGTTTAGTTCCTCATAGCCGTTTGATAGAGCTACAAGCCCAAGGGTTTCTCCCACCGGTGTTCATGTTCCCCGTCCGAGCCGGAATAGCCACCTATAATGGTGGGGAACAAGCGTTGAGATCCCATAATCCGTCTCCAGAGGAGCGAATATGCCTCATTCTGCATCTGTTAAGGGGCTCGGGTTTCCTATTCATCCGTTCCTTCGCGGGCTCCTGGAGTTCTACGGCCTCCAGTTGCACGATTTTGCCCCAGCTTCTGTGCTACATATAGCAGGGTATGTCGCCCTTTGTGAGCTATTTCTAGGCTGTGAGGCTTATTTTGGTTTATGGAAGAAGTTGTTCTGCCTTGTCCCCCGCAACCAGGGAGAGTCCCTATGTCAAGTGGGCGGGGCCGAAGTATGGCGTATCACCGTGATCGGATACCTATCCGGCACTCCCAAAAAGGCACCAGAGAACAGGCCTTCAGAGTGGTTTTACATTGATGACGTCCCCCTTCCGGATCCAGTCCGGACTGGTCTCCCCAAGTTCAGTAACGCCCCGCCAAGGGCACGTCTAAGCTGGCGCCCCCGAGGCCTGCAAGAAGAGGATACCAGGGAAATACATTTCCTGATGAGCAGGATAAAGTTACTAGCCAGATCCGGACTGACGATAGTCGAGGTCATGGCAATATGCATAATGCGGGGAGTGCAACCGCTCCAATATCGGGGCAATCCCATGTGGCATTTGAACAGGGAAGACGATGCCACCCGTTGTGGCCGTAAGGGTCCGGACTCCGCCACTGCTTTGGCAAGGATACTGTCCGACTTATACAAAGGAGAAGAGGAAGACTTCCTTCACATCAAACCGCGGGATGGATTTTCCATGTACAATCCCCCAAACTAGGTAAGTCGTCGTTCATTTTCCCGCTTCAATTATTATGGCATTTTTCTCTAAGATTACTTGCCTCAACATTTCTGAGCAGGAACTGAGGAAGGCCGTAGAAGGAATCTCCAGCCCTTCCCCGCAGCCAGAGGACCCCGAAAGGGCCCTGGATCCAGGACTCGAAGAAGATCCGGATACGACTGTGGATTTTGTCAATGGGATATTTTATCAGGCGAGCCGTGACGGCGCCTCAGTGGCCATTACTGCCGATTATCCCGGACTGCTACCTACGTCGTGTGTAAGCTAGGCCGAAGACTCGATCCTCCAAAGAGGACTCTTTCCTGATGTCATGCCTTATCCCTGAAGCGTCGTGTTTTGGCAGAGACGACGGTCGGAGCGCAGGGCCGAGCTCCTCGGGACCCATCGGTGAGGGAGTCTTGGATAAGGGGGGATCCGGATAGCCGGACTATATACATCGTCCGGACTATAGAAGCGTCAAGATACAGGACTCAAGACTTTGGCTCGTGTCCGGATGGGACTCTCCTTTGCATGGAAGACAAGCTTGGAGATCCGGATATTATGTTTCCTTCCATGTAACCGACTCCATGTAAACCCTATCTCTCCGCTGTTTATACAAACCAGAGAGGATGGTCCTTAGAAGGCCGATCACAATTACAATCATACCATCATAGGGTAGCTCTTAGGGTTTAGCCTCTATGATCTCGTGGTAGATCTACTCTTGCATTACACATATCTTCAATATTAATCAAGCAGGAAGTAGGGTTTTACCTCCATCGAGAGGGCCCGAACCAGGGTAAACATTGTGTCCCTTGCTTCCTGTTACCATCAGCCTAAGACGCACAGATCGGGACCCCCTACCCGAGATCCGCCGGTTTTGACACCGACAATCGGCCACAGGCGTCCAGATTGGGTAGGCTCAAGATGAAGGCTGTTAGGGCCGACACGCCTCTACAGAGGTAAGGAAACAACCTGTCATGTAATTATTGTTATTTGAAGTATAACAACGCCCTTTACATCCTGGCAGGAAGAGGAGTATCCGGACTATATCTGGGGATCCTGCCAACCACGCCTCCACTAGTCGGGCTCAGAACCGACTTCGAGAGAGGAGGCGGGCGTAGGGCCGATGTCGTATAGTCCTCCGACAGAGGACGCAGATATGCTCTCTACCATGAATTCCGAAGTAGAGAGGGCCATGAATCACCGGCGTCGACGGGCCGTGCTTCACAACAACATCTTTTCCGAAGAGGCATTTAATGCTTTCAATTCAGGAGACGCATACATCCGGGCAGCTCAAGGCGGGCTTGCCCGGGCGACGGACCAGTATACCAAAGATATACGGGTAAGAAAGTTTGATAAGCATGTATAACAGTAGCCCCTGAGACTTGAAACGGTTGGAACAACAGTTTTAAGGATCAATTTTATGCGCAGGTTCTTGTAGATAACAATGAGCAATTGTCTCGGGAGCTAGAGGAGTGCAAGACCCAACTGAGGGCCACGGCTTCCAAGCTAGAGGAATCCCAGAAGGCCTCATCAGGTAGCATTTATCTTGATTGTACGAAAATGTACCAGTTAGCAACTGGCTGGTATGACGAGTTTAACAGAAAATTCTGCAGATAACCCCGGAGTAAGTCCGGAGGGTGGGACAGATGACGAGTCGCATCTCCAGAGGCAATTAAAGGCTGTCGAGCGCATTCTTATGCAAGTTAGGCAGGAGAAGAATACTCTCCAAGATGCCAATGTTCGGCTGGACGTGGAATTGAAAGACGTCCGCGCGTAGCTGGCAGACTCCGTGAAGGAGAACAAAAGGCTTCACCATGGCATTTATCGTAAGTGCCTAAACGAACTGTAGCATAGTTCGGCGAGGAAGTATATTGAAAGAGTTGTGCTTGTAGGAATGCTAACGGGTCGCCCTGAGGAGGAGATGCCCACATCTATAGGAGATTTACTGCAAGACCTCTCACAACTGCACGAGCGAGCTCCGCAGGCGATGCAGGGTGTTGCGCAGGCTTTGTGGCCATCAAGCTTCCTGCCGAATGGCATGGGGGAGCTTGTGGACATGCTTCAAGGAGCACGGCGGCGCTTCCATTTGTGGAAGATGTAAGCCTGCCGGCAAGGTGCAAGAGAAGCATGGGCTATGGTGAAGACGCGCTACACCAAGCTGGACCCGAACCATATGGCCGAAGTCGGACCGGCAGGGCCAGATGGGCAAGAAATTCCTGTGAGTCTGGTATATGACCAGGTGGTATTAGCCGCAAAGTATTCTCAACAGGATTGTAAGCTAGATAGCCTGTTGGATGGTATAGAGGAGGAATATAGTCAGTCCAAGTGACTGTGTAATTCGATGGACATAAGTAGCCCCTAGCCGGATTAAAATCATTTGTCATGGTAGACCTTTTCGCTTCAGTCCCCGAATCCTACAGTCCGGGGTGTGTCCGAATACCCGCTCAGTTATACAAAACCGGAGTATGCGTGGAAACCAGGCGTAGGGGTCATAAATGCTTGAACATACAAGTACCCAACTAGTTATGTTATATTACATGGATAGTAAGAAACGTCTTCCAGGGAGAATAGTTCCGTTAAGGGTTCCTTTCCCTGGGTAAGCATGCGACAAGGCACATGTCCGAATTGTGAACCATGGCGTAGGATACAAAACTTATGGAGATTTATGTTATGATAAACAAAGACATCTTTTGTTCACCGACCGAATATTCTCTTAAGGAAACTAGCTTTCGGCTTCACCCAGTCTGAGGTACACATCCGGCTGAACCGGCAGTAACAATCGCAGAGGTGCTCCCCTTATGCCCTAGCTGAATTAACGGGAACGTAGGGCATAAACACAGGAGCCAGGCAACCCAGCTTGGCCACATCTTAAGTCATATCGATGCATATAATGGTGAAGAAAAGGCACACATGGAAAACGTATGTGTGATGGGCAAAAATCCCTTTAGAGTAAGTTATGTTTAGCTTCCGTATAGGAAGCCCCTAGGTATTGCTTACACACATAGTGCGGCTGAAATAATCCGGGAGTCCGTACTGTATTAAATACTTTGTGTGAAGAGAAAAAGATCGAGAAAGGAAGAGGGAGGGAGCATAATTAAAAATGAGGAGGTAAGGAGACGAACACTAAGTTCGGCGCTAGGCGTAGAATCTCCGGAGTCTGGCCGTGTTCCATGGGTTCGGCTTGAGTCTGTTATCGACCGCATTACATAAGCGGTACGCTCCTCCAGTGAGAACTTTGTCAATGACGAAGGGACCTTCCCACTTGGGTTTGAGCTTGTCCTTCTTCTTCTCTGGTAAGCATAGAACAAGCTCGCCAATATTATAAGTTTCGGCATGCACTTCTCTGCTTTGGTATCGTCGAGCCTGTTGCTGATAGAATGTGGAACGGGCCTTTGCGACATCGCGCTCCTCCTCCAGGGCGTCCAAGTAATCCTGCCGATCTAACTCGGCTTGCTTCTCTTCATACATGCGTACACATGGCGAATCATGTATTATGTCGCAGGGTAGTACTGCTTCCGCGCCGTACACCATAAAAAATGGTGTATATCCGGTGGTGCGATTTGGCGTGGTCCGCAACCCCTAGAGTACGGAGTCGAGCTCCTCGACCCAACGAGTGTCCGACTCTGTCAAGGATCCCACTAGTCTGGGTTTGATGTCGCTCATGATGAGACCGTTTGCCCGTTCGACGTGGCCATTTGTTTGAGAATTGTAGACGGAAGCATAGTCGAGCTTAATGCCCATTTTGCCACACCAAGCTTTTAGTTCATCGGCTGTGAAATTTGAGCCATTATCGGTGATGATGCTGTGGGGGACACCATATCGGTGTACGACCCTGGATATAAAGTCTATTACTGGTCCGGATTCGGATGTTTTCACTGGTTTGGCTTCTATCCATTTGGTGAACTTGTCTACCATGACTAATAAGTATTTTTTTCTTGTGGCTTCCCCCATTAAGGGGTCCAACCATATCCAGTCCCTAGACCGCGAAGGGCCAAGTTATGGGAATTGTTTGGAGAGCAGTAGGGGGCATATGACTCTGATTGGCAAAGAGCTGGCAACCGATGCAGTGTTGGACAAGGTCCTGTGCGTCTGCTCGGGCCGTCGGCCAATAGAAACCTGTACGGAAGGCCTTGCTGACTAGTGCTCGAGCCGCAGCATGGTGCCCGCCCAGTCCGGCATGGATTTCAGCCAAGAGCTGCCGCCCTTCCTCTTCGGAGATGCACCTTTGGAGCACTCCGGTCGCACTTTTCTTATGGAGTTCCCCTTCATGGACTTTGTAAGCTTTAGAACGCCGGATGATGCAGCGTGCTTCATTTTGATCTTCGGGGAGATCCTGCCTATTTAGGTAGGCCAAGAAAGGCTCAGTTTACGGGGCAATGACAGCCATTATTTCGGGGGCTGGCGATGTTATTTCTGTGGTAGAGCCTCCTATTATGTCTGATAGTTCAGAATTTGGGGATGTATTCGGATCCGTGCTGGTATTGCCGGACTCCCCTTCCCACACCATGGATGGCTTGAACAGACTTTCCAGGAATATGTTAGGTGGGATAGGGTCACGTTTAGCACCGATGCAGGCAAGGACATCTGCCACTTGATTGTTTTCTCGAGCCACATGGTGGAATTCGAGCCCCTCGAACCGAGCTGGCATTTTAAGGACGGCATTACGGTAGGCCGCCATTTTCGGATCCTTGGCATCAAAGTCTCCGTTTATTTGTGATATAGCGAGGTTTGAATCCCCACGTACCTCTAGGCGTTGAATGCCCATAGAGACTGCCATCCGAAGACCGTGCAACAGAGCCTCATATTCGGCTGCATTGTTGGAGTCTGTGTATAATATTTGGAGGACGTATTGGACCGTGTCTCCGGTGGGAGATGTCAGGACTACGCCTGCTCCCAATCCGGCCAGCATTTTAGAGCCGTTGAAGTGCATGATCCAGTTAGAGTACACGCCATACTCTTTAGGGAGTTCGGCTTCCGTCCATTCAGCGACAAAGTCAGCTAATACTTGCGACTTGATAGCCCGCCGAGGCTTGTATGTTATGTCAAACGGAAGGAGCTCGATGGCCCATTTAGCGATCCGGCCCGTGGCATCGCGGTTATTTATTATATTGTTTAGTGGTACTTTGGAGGCCACCGTAATCGAACACTCTTGAAAGTAGAGTCGTATCTTTCGGGATGCCATGAAAACCGCATATGCTATTTTTTGATAGTGTGGGTATCGGGATTTGCATGGGGTGAGGACCGTGGATACGTAATAAACCGGCTTCTGTAGCGGGAATTTGTATCCATCACCCTCTCATTCGACGATGAGTACTGCGCTTACAACTTAATGTGTTGCAGCTATGTACAACAACATAGGTTCACTGATATTAGGCGCTGTTAGGACTGGATTATTGGCCAATAAGGTCTTTATTTCATCGAGTCCGGCCGCGGATGCATCTGTCCACACGAAGTGTTCGATGCACCGAAGAAGGCGGTAAAGAGGTAATGCCTTTTCTCCCAACCTGGAGATAAAGCGGCTCAAAGCAGCCATGCATCTAGCTAGTTTCTGGATGTGTTTGAGGTCTGTTGGTATAGCCAACTGCGATAAAGCTCGGATTTTTGCCGGATTAGCTTCAATTCCTCTATTAGAAACGATGAAGCCCAGCAGTTTTCCAGAGGGGACGCCAAAAACGCATTTCTTAGGATTCAGCTTGATGTCGTATGTTCGGATGTTGTCGAACGTAAGCCTCAAGTCATCTATTAGGGTTTCGAGGTGTCTTGTTTTTATGACTACATCGTCCACGTATGCCTCCACTATTTTGCCGATTTGCTTTTCCAGGCATGTTTGAATCATGCGTTGGTAGGTTGCGCCGGCATTTTTATGCCCGAAAGGCATAGTGTTGAAGCAGAAAGGGCCATATGGCGTTATGAAAGCAGTTGCAGCTTGGTCGGACTCTGCCATCTTTATTTGATGGTATCCAGAGTATGCGTCGAGGAAACACAGCGAGTGATGTCCTGCTGTGGCATCGATGATTTGATCGATGCAAGGGAGGGGAAAGGGATCCTTGGGGCAAGCCTTGTTGAGGTCTTCGAAGTCGATGCACAGGCGCCAGGATTTGTCCTTCTTTGGTACCATTACCAAGTTTGCCAGCCAATCCGGCCTCAACTAGCTTGCCAAGCTCTTCCCCCATGGCTTGCCGTTTGGGCTCTGAAAATCGCCTTAGGGTCTGTTTAACAGGTTTGTATCCCTTTCTTATGTTAAGGCTATGTTCGGCCAATCCGCGCGGGATGCCCGGCATGTCTGATGGGTGCCAGGCGAAAATGTCCCAATTATCGCGTAAGAAGTCTCACAGTGCGGCATCCATAGCGAGGCTCAACTGTGTCCTGATGGAAGCTGTCTTCGTGGGGTCCGTTGGGTGGACTTGGAATTTGACTATCTCATCTGCTGGTTTAAATGAGGTGGACTTGGGTCGCTTGTTGAGTATCACGTCGTCCCTGTCCACGGTGGCACGCAGTGTTGTTAATTCTTCTGCTGCTAGGGCTTCGGATAATGCTTCCAAGGCTAGTGCTGTGGTTTTGTTTTCGACGTGGAGTGCGACGTCCGGATCACTAGCTAGAGTGATGATTCCATTGGGTCTGGGCATTTTAAGCTTCATGTACCCGTAATGGGGTATAGCTTGAAAGCTTGCAAACGCGTCCCGCCCTAGAAGGGCGTGGTATCCGCTGCTAAAAGGAGCCACTTGGAATGTGATTTCTTCGGACCTGTAATTCTCTAGGGTGACGAATACCACATCGAGTGTGATTTTCCCCGCACACCGTGCTTCCCGACTAGGGATAATTCCCCTGAAGGTTGTGCCGCTTTGTTCAATGTGGCTTTTATCAATTTCCATCTTCTTGAGTGTTTCTTCGTAGATCAAGTTTAATCCGCTTCCGACGTCCATGAGTACTTTAGTGAGCCGAAAGCAGTCCACTATTGGGCTAAGGACCAAAGCGGCTGGTGCCCGGATGGTCTGGAATTGGGGTTCTTCACTGGCATTGAAAGTTATAGCAGTGTTGTTCCACGGATTTATTTTTTCCACATGGCAGATTTCCGTGGAGCTTCGTTGAGCTTGCTTGCACCTATTGTTTGAGGTGAAAGTCTCGAAGACTGTTAGTACCGTATTGTGTTCCTTGGTGGGATGTTGTTCTGCTTTATGGCTTTTGAGGAGATCCTTGCCACTTTTTGCTACCTAACGGAGTATCCAACATGCCCTAAGGCTATGGGTTGGTTATGCATCCGGCGTACTGTGAAGCTTACATGGCCCATTGAGACATTCTTCCAATACGGTTCCATGCCCTGGGGCGGGTTTTGGTTTCTTGGGAATTGAATTGGTCGATTTACGAGAGTTCGGCCGTTTAATTCAGAAAAAGGTTCTGGTGAGGGCCGTACTATCCCAAAATTCTGTTTGGGTCTTGCAGGCGCTTTCCATCGCACAGTACTTCTGTACTATGGTTTCCAAGTCCGCAAAGTGTACTATGTCACGGCGACTTATAGCATTAAGGAATCCTTTGTTCGTGCAGTTTTTGCAGAAAAGTGAGACTACGTCCTCCTTGTGGCAGTCCTCGACCTTGTTAAGCGCAAGGAGGAATTTGGCCCAGTAATGGTGTACCGACTCCTGGGGCTCTTTCCTGATGCGGGAGAGACGGTTTAAGTACGAGTGAGTGTCATTGGCTGAATCCGGATTTTGATCCGATCTAACACCCGGGGGCACAGGAGGTTCCGAGCCTGACAGTTCGGGATCCAGAGTATTACCCAATCTCTTTGGCCCAATGCCCGATTCTAAGTCCGGGATCCGGGTCATGTCTTCCTTTGAGTAGGTGTTCGGCTCACTGAGTTTGGTGATCCGGACATAATTCGTCCTCAAAGTTGAGGGGCAACCCGTGTGTGGTTCCTCCACTACCGCTATCTCATGAGTGGCCGGCGGGGATCTAATGTCCCTTTGGTCGGGTTTAAGACCAATCCGGTCATAGTCCGTAGCGACTCCCAAAGCGGCGATGCAATCCAAGATCTCATTAAGGGAGGAGAGCTCAATCGGATCCATCTTTTCGGCAAGCTTCGAATTGATGCGAAGGTTATGCGTGACGACCCGAGAGGCCATCGTTGGCACGACAGCCGATGGGACGGCCATAATGAAGCCGCAAAGTTGGAGAGTTTGGCCTACAGCCAGCGCTCCCCCAGAGGTGATGTCGTCCTTGACAACGAGACGATTCATCGAGCCTTACGGCGACGACACAGAGGAACTCTCAATGAAAGCACCAATGTTCGTGTCAAAACCGGCGGATCTCGGGTAGGGGGTCCCAATCTGTGCGTCTTAGGCTGATGGTAACAGGAAGCAAGGGACACAATGTTTACCCAGGTTCGGGCCCTCTCGATGGAGGTAAAACCCTACTTCCTGCTTGATTAATACTGAAGATATGAGTAGTACAAGAGTAGATCTAGCACGAGATCGTAGAGGTAAACCCTAAGAGCTAGCCTATGATGGTATGATTGTAATTGTGATCGGCCTTCTAAGGACCATCCTCTCCGGTTTATATAGACACTGGAGAGGGCTAGGGTTTACATGGATTCGGTTACAAGGAAGGAAATACAATATCCGAATCTCCAAGCATGTCTTCCACGCAAAGGAGAGTCCCATCCGGACATGGGCCAGAGTCTTGAGTCTTGTATCTCCATGCTTCAATAGTTGGCGGTACGATGTATATAGTCCGCCTCTCCGGATACCCCCTAATCCAGGACTCCGTCACCTACCTTTCGAGGTTGGGTGCCCTGCCTTTACTCGTGAGCTGCGGCAAGTCCGTTGGCCATCCGTCCACACGTTCAAGCCAGAAATACCAGAGAAGTATGATGGGAGGCTCAACCTGGCAGAGTTTGTGAGCATCTACACCATTGCCGTCCAAGTTGCCGGGGGAAGAGATGAGAAGGTATTCGCCAACTACTTTCCTTCGGCTCTCAAGTCCAAAGTGAGGTCTTGGTTGATGCATCTGCTGGAGAATTCCATTTCATCATGGGCTGGCCTTTACCATGAGTTCAT
The DNA here is from genome assembly GCF_018294505.1 of Triticum aestivum. NCBI lineage: Eukaryota > Viridiplantae > Streptophyta > Magnoliopsida > Poales > Poaceae > Triticum > Triticum aestivum. The sequence goes on from NC_057813.1 coordinate 634,086,923, forward strand.
TGGCGCCTTTACCGGCGGCCATCAAGAACCAGGCCGGCCCAGCGATTTGCAACTTCTCCAGCAGAAAGAAGGAAAGACTCTCCGGAAATATTTGCAAAGGTTCAGCAGAGTCCACAGGAACAACCCAAACATCTATCCGGCAGCTGTGATACCGCCTTCCAGTCCAATGTGTGCAACCCCAGGATTTGTTCCAAGATGAATGTACGGTTGCCCAAGACTCTGAAGGAGCTTTACACCTTGGTGGATAAGTGTGCTCGGGTGGCGGAAGGGAGGAAGTTACCTAAAAAAGAGTACTGCATCAATATTGATTCAGAAGATGATGATGAATCCACCAGTCAGAAGAAGAGCAAGAAGCGCAATAAGAGGCGCAAGGATAAGGCAGTAATGACTGTTGAAGGATCGGGTATGCCTAGTACCGGGAAGATAGCCAAGGCTGAAGTCCCTGGCAAGGAAGCTGCCGTGTGCGCTGACTACCGAGAAGTTGCGGCTGCCGAGAAGGCCGGGAAAGGCGATGGCCCGTATTGCAAGATTCATCGGACCAAGGGCCACGACCTTCAAGAGTGTTATCAGGTTGAGCAGCTTGTCAAGAGGCAAAGATCTAAGTACGAGAAGCATGACAAGGAAAAGGGTCAGAATGTTGCTAGCGGTAAGGGTCGAGGTGTTGAAGCAAATAAACCCGGCAAACCTTTTCGGAACAAACGAAAACCCGCCAGACGTCAAGAGAAGGAGCCTCTGAATCCGGCATTAACTGTCGTATCCTCAGTGTTGTCGCTGTTAATGCGGCGCTTGTGCTTGTTGCGACGTGACCTACCGTTGTTGTCCTTGGTATCCGAATTGCCAGGGCTCTTGGTTATGTTATTGTTACGAGCTAGCTAGTTGTCTTCTCCCGCGCAAAAGCGGGTCATGAGTGCCGTGATGTCTGCCATAGATTTCGGCTTTTCCTGTCCTAGGTGCCGGGCAAGCCATTCGTCTCGGATGTTGTGCCTGAAGGCTGCAAGGGCCTCGGGGTCCGGACAGTCGACTATTTGATTTTTCTTGGTTAGGAACCGTGTCCAGAATTGTCTGGTCGATTCCTCTGGCTGCTGGATTATGTGGCTGAGGTCATCGGCGTCTGGTGGTCGCACATAAGTGCCGTGGAAGTTGTCAAGGAACGCGGATTCCAGGTCCTCCCAGCAACTAATTGACTCTGCTGGCAGGCTATTAAGCCAATGCCGAGCAGGTCCTTTAAGCTTGAGCGGGAGGTATTTGATGGCGTGTAGATCATCACCACGGGCCATGTGGATATGAAGGAGATAATCCTCGATCCATACCGCGGGATCTGTTGTGCCATCATATGATTCGATGTTTACAGGTCTTAAACCCTCGGGGATTTGATGATCCATTACTTCGTATGTGAAGCATAGTGTGTGTGCGGCGCCTCTGTACTGGGCTATATCGCGATGCACCTTGGATGAGCTTTGTCTTTTGTGTTCGGCCTGGCCGTATTTATCATATCCGGTATGACGGTTATCGTCACGTGACGTGGGGCGCCCACTCGATCTGTAGATCGATCTTGTTTGCCTTGCCTTATTCTCCAATATGTCTCGCAGGTCTGTTGCATCTCCCCGCGCTCTAGTATTTTTTGAGCGGTGCCGGGGTGCGGCTTGGGTCGAGGGCCGGAAGGCCTCTCTATCGTGGCCACGGGGTGGCCGATCGGGTGCGTCGTACGCTGGTGATGTAGGTTTGGTTGCTTCCTCCTCAAGTTGGGGTAGCAGCCTGCGCTTTGGGTAGCTCTTGGAGGGGCGTTCGAGTTTATACTCTTCGGCCGCCAGGACTTCAGTCCATCTGTCGGCTAGCAAGTCTTGGTCAGCTCTAAGATGCTGCTGTTTTTTCTTGAGGCTGCTTGCCGTGGCCATAAGCCTGCGGTTGAAACGCTCTTGTTCGACGGGATCCTCTGGCACGACGAATTTGTCATCGTCGAGGCTTGCCTCGTCTTCGGAGGGAGGCATATAATTGTCGTCCTCGACCTCCCTATCCGCAGCTCTCTCATGAGGGCTGACTCCTTCGTTCTCCTGCGCTGAATCCTGCTGGAGGAGGTTGTCTTCGGCACTGTTCGGGGTGTTGTTGTCTCCGGTGCCGGACTCGCCATTTTTGCTTTGGCGAGATTTAGAGCGGCGCCGTTGACGTCGGCGCTTGGGTTGCTTGTTGGAAGGGTCGTCATCCGTTTTTTCATCGCCATCCCCTGCTTTGGGGGTGTCCACCATGTATATGTCATATGATGAGGTGGCTTTCCAGTGCCCTATAGGCGCTGGTTCTTGGTCGTCTCCTTCATCGGCATCCACACCGTCGATATCTTCAGAGTCGAAGTCGAGCATGTTGGTTAAATCACGCAGAGTGGCTACGAAGTGGGTGGTGGGTGGGTTTCGAATTTCTTCGTCGTATGCATCCCAACCATGCTGACCATAGTCCGGCCAGGGATCTCCTGACAAAGAGAGAGACTTTAGTGAATTCAGGATAACGTCGAAGGGCGAGTGCTGAAAGACGTCCACGGCGGTGAACTCCATGATCGGAGCCCAATCGGGTTCGATCGGAAGATGTGCGGAAGATTCGGAGTTCGGAACGGAGTCCGGCACCCTGGAGTCATAGGCCTCGTAAAGGACTAGGCTGGTGTTCGGCTCTATCGCCGTAGAGATTGCGGCTCCTGGGGCGGCGTCCAACCGTCCGTCCCCAACTGGCGCAGTCGGCTCCGAGCTAATGGTCGGAGCAGGCACCTGAGCGAGGCTCTGGGCGTTGTCCGGCGGCAGAGCTATATAATGCCCATCGTGACATTGCGGCGCACTCGGCCGTGGCTCGAATCCATCGAAGATCAAGTCCCCGCAGATGTCGGCCGTGTAGTTTAAACTTCCGAACCTGACCTGATGGCCAGGGGCGTAGCTTTCGATCTGCTCCAGATGGCCAAGTGAATTGGCCCGCAGTGCAACGCCGCCGAATACGAAGATCTGTCCGGGGAGAAAAGTCTCACCCTGGACCGCGTTGTGGGTGACGATCGAAGAAACCATCGGGCCTAAAGGTGACGACACAGAGGAACTCTCAATGAAAGCACCAATGTCGGTGTCAAAACCGGCGGATCTCGGGTAGGGGGTCCCGAACTGTGCGTCTAGGCGGATGGTAACAGGAGACAAGGGACACGATGTTTTTACCCAGGTTCGGGCCCTCTTGATGGAGGTAAAACCCTACTCCTTCTTGATTAATATTGATGATATGGGTAGTACAAGAGTTGATCTACCACGAGATCAGAGAGGCTAAACCCTAGAAGCTAGCCTATGGTATGATTGTTGTTCGTCCTACGGACTAAAACTCTCTGGTTTATATAGACACCGGAGAGGGCTAGGGTTACATAGAGTCGGTTACAATGGGAGGAGATCTTCATATCAAATCGCCAAGCTTGCCTTCCACGCCAAGGAAAGTCCTATCCGGACACGGGACGAAGTCTTCAATCTTGTATCTTCATAGTCCGGGAGTCCGGCCAAAGGTCATATTCCGGCCATCCGGACACCCCCTAATCCAGGACTCCCTCAGTGGGCATGTGAGGTCAATGCCGTGGAACCAGCACCAAAGGCCCGAAAACCACTCAAATGGTCACGCATGCCCATCATCTTTGAAAAAGAGGATCATCCTGACCATACCACTTCGGTAGGATGTTTGCCGTTGTTGGTTTCTCTGACAATTCGCAACCTCAAGGTCACTAAGATATTGGTGGACAGCGGGGCCGGGTTGAATCTGATTTCCCCAAAGGTTATCAGCAGGCTTCAAATAACAGAAGAGGAGTTAGAGGTCACCGGCACGTTTCAAGGAGTTAATCCCGCCAGGAGTCATCCTAAGGGAAAGATCACGTTAACTCTGACATTTCGAGGGGAGTTGACACTACAAAAAAAATACACTTCCGTGATGATACACGTTTGTCATAGTAGGTCGCGTTTTTTGTCATGCATGTACATCCATGACGATTTTATGACAGAATCAAGATAGTCATACCTGTGCTATCATAGAAGTGTTCCATGACATTACCAAAATTATCATCACGGGAGTGTCCACTTCCATGATGATAAATCGCGCATCACAGAAGTGCCTTCGTCAAGGGTGACCGACACGTGTCATCCACCGGAACAGAACGCCGTTAAGCTATCGGGTTGGGTTTTGGATCCGATAACCCATTAACAGCCCCGACCAATGGGGATTTTCCATGTGTAAAATCATCATTGGCTGGAGGAAACACGTGTCGGCTCACCGTTGGGACAGATGTCATCCGCTCATTGGACCGAAGGCGCCTATGATACGACGACACGTGGCACGGCCCAACAGAGGCCCATTCCCGTGAAAAGGCCGGCCCCTTTGACTTGGTCAAAAGGTGGCGGGCCGGCCCACGGAAAGCCTGTTAACGGCCTGTTTGCATATAGCCCATTTACAGCCCGCTAACCGAGGGCCCGTTACGCCCTATCCGAATTAGGCCCAGTAGTGTCATCTGGGCCGTCCAATATGATTCCAGCCCGTTTTAACTTCCGGCCCATGTGTGGCCCATGAATTGTTTCTGCCTATATGAGGCCCTTTGTAACTCTTGGCCCATTAACGGCCCGTGGTGAAACTGGCCCGTAATGAACAGTGTATCACTTTATACCCATTACCGGCCCGTTATTCCATTGGGCCATTTCCAGCCCAAGTTATCTTTCGGCCTTCTCAGGGCCCATTGATTCTTGGGCTCATTTGCAGCATTCGGTTACATACGGCCCGTTACTGTCATTTTCTGCTTGTGGGCCAAATTCAGCCCGTCGTTACAGTCGGCCCGTTTGTGGACCGTTAATACGTTGGGTCGTTTTCATGTAAAAAAAACATTGGGCTATTTTCATAGAGTTATCAAATACGGCCTATTAACGGCCCGTTATGGTCCACGAATAGTACGACCCATGATTGGCGAAATGATGATACGCCCCGTAGAAGGCCCATGGATCCTACGGCCGTATGAGGCCCATGGATAGTACGGCCCGTAGAAGGACCATGAATCGTACGGCCCGTAGAAGGCCCATGGACCCTACGGCCCGTAGAAGGCCCATGGACCCTACGGCCCGTAGATGGCCCATGGACCCTAAGGCCCGTATACGAGGCCAATGGATCCTACGGCTGGAAGAAGGCCCATGGATCATATGGCCTGCAGGAGGCCCATGGATACAACAGTCCGTGTGTTGCCATGATTATTTTGGCCTAGTTACCAAAAATAGGCTATTATGGCCACTAGAAAAACACAGAAAAAGAACTGCAGTGACTACAAGCAAACAACTAAACAAGACAATAAGGAAATAAATAAGCAACCAATTAACGCTAGCCTATTACCGCTATTACACATATTACATCCACCGGGCATCAAAGTTCGCCACTAGTGCAAATATAGGGAACAAAGCATCACATTACATACACTGGCCGTCAAAATTGGCCACCAGTGCAAATAAACTCGGCAGCAAAACAAGAGCATAACTGAAACAACTTCAGAAGAGTTCAAGAAACGTTATCCTGGGTATCCACCATGCTGGCAATAAGCTTAGCAAGTTTATTAGCTTCGTCCTGTTTGGCGCTAAAATCCTCCAACACTTGCTGTTGCACCCGAAAGTATGCATCTGAATGCTCCAGGGACTTCCGCAGTCCTTCCGCTTCTTGTCGCAGCACAGTTGATCGATGTCTTTCATCTTGTAGTTGAGACTCAAGAAACCGAACTAATTCAGACAGTGAGTCTGAATAGCTTGTGCAAGCGGTAGTGGCCAGTAACTCGAACACTAAACCAAGACAGGACTTTGGGGTTGTCTTGCTGTCTTCAAGATAGTCTTCCTTAGCTGTTTTATCAGCTTTGTTGGAGACCAACAAGGATGTGTCACTATCCTGAACCTTATCTGCATAACTGACTTTACCATTGCTTAATAAGGCACTCTTCCCCAATATTTTGTCATCATTCTAAAAGAAGAAACAAGCAGACACATAACAAGTTTAGCATGTACTAGTATATGAAACTCATTTCGGTGAACCAGTTCATTAGTAAGGTAGACAGGATTAAACTACCAAGTCTTCTATTGCCAAGTACTAGTACATAATAAAAGCATCAAACAAACATATACCTATGTCCTATGGTCACTGCATTGTGTTGCCAAATCAAAATAGAGACACGGTTCAAATCATATCAGTTCAAGACAAAGCAGCAGTGAAAGAATAAAAAGCGTGGGAAACTACACGACACAAGAAAATTTCAGATGGGTACCACGAGTTTACATGTACAACAACACTATTGGCTCTGTTGTGATGCTAGTAATGTGCATGATATGAAAGTCAATTGTATACACAATTGAAATTGAAATCAACAGAGCTATTGATAAGAGCAAACCTGTTAAAGAAACATGCGTGAACATACCTGCTGTGCCATTGGAGTTTTGGTTGGATCCTTCAATTTAAAAATAAGTTTGTATGAGTAAATATAGTGATACAAGAGCAAATCAATCATAGTTAAAAAAGGCGCGCTTAAGCGAGCGCTTAAGCACACCTAGGCTCTAGGCGTTGGCAAAACGCATTGCGCATAACTACGCTTAATCTGTGCATAACTGCGCATAAGCATTCACTTTGGTCAGTAAAGCGCAAGGCGGTGGCAAAACGCACAATTAACGCCTAGCGCTTTTTTGAACTATGATAGCAATGGAATCTTAAATTAGAACAGTTGTTCTTCAGGTTTAGGCACTTGTTCTACATGAACAGAGTACAGTAGGACGCAAGAATATAATACTTAAAAATAAAAAATGAGCACATAGACCTTACCACATTCTTGGTTTGGGACCAGTACAGAACAAGGCGTTCCCAGTCATCTTCCAGTAAATGTGTCTCAGGAGAACGTAAGGGAATTTGATGAGTTTCTTTGCCGGTGAAGTACGTTTTCTTCAGGTAATTCCGATACTGCCACCAAGCATTCTTGAAGATAGCAGAGGTATTAGCACAGGTTACCTCATCCTGAGTTTCCAAATCGGTCCTTCTCTACAGAGAAAAATGGGAAAGTTTGTTGTATTATAACCATCATGGAGGTAGGATGTATGGGACGAAGCAAAGTAATTGCCATGAATAACATTACTTACACATAACTCCTGGACAAACACCTGCAACTGGCATTTTCCTTCATCTTCAGTATAATATTTCCAAGATGGGAAGATACGCACATACGATTTAACAACATCAAATGCGATAGATGCTAAACTACGACTAGCTGGTTGTGCTTCCTCCACAGAAATAGGCGTACTAACTGGTGGATTTGGGGTTCGCCGTGATAGTACTGGCCCTTTGGGCACTGGAGCTGCCTTACTAACTGCTCTTGTTTGGGAGCTCTATGGTGGAGATGGTGCTGTGTCAACAGGAACTGGGTTACTATCGGCTGGGGTTGGGGTTAGATTGGGTGAAGCTGGTTCTCTGTCCATCGCAGTAGGGGTACAATCTGCGAGAGTTTGGGTTATGTGTGGTAGGGCTGGTTCTTGTGCATGTACAACCGGGGTGCTATCTCCACCAAGAGGTAGCACTGTTTTATTTGAAGACCGTGTTTTTAGTCCGCTAGATACTGGCATCACCCGCTCCAATTCAAATGGCTGATAAACAGGAAACATAGTTGAATGTACAGACATTGTATGAGAGACAGATGCAATAGATAGTGTGGAAAAAAGAGGGCATGAAATAGTTGACATGTATATTGTTTAACTAAAACGGATAGCATGACATAATTTCACATATATGATGTCTATCTAAACTGGATAGCATAGCATAACATAATTCAAAGATATGATGAATAACTAAACAGGATCGCATGACATAATTCACCTACATGTTATCTAAGTAATTCAGGATCGCATCATTTAATTCACATATGTGATTTATATGCTAAATAGAGGGCATTCGATATGATGTCTGAACTAAGAACATGGTGTTGAATATTGTGTATATGATGTCTAAACTATGCAATGCAAGACACCGTATGCATGATATGAGCAGTATAACCATGCCAAGTTAGAGCATACACCTCAGTGGGGGAATAGGACTGGTCATCTATCTCTGAATCCATCTCTGAGGAGCTATCGGGACCCAACAAGAGATCTGCTTCGACAGGTAGCACTGTCTGCTCTGAAGGCCTTGTTTTCACTCCAGATTTTTCCATCTCCCACCCAAATGGCTGATTCACAGGAAGAGTAGTTTAATGTACAAACATTGTCGACAAATGGAAATGTAATGAAGAAAAGGATGGGCAAGATATCATTCAAATATATGATGCCTGGTTAAACAGGATGGCATTGCACATTTCACATATATTATGGCTGGCTAAAAGACATGAGACTGCATAATTCGCATATATGATATACAAACTAAATAGGTGGCATTACAGAACATGTCTAAACTAAGCAGATGACATATATGATGTCAAAAGTAGGCACTGCAAGGCAACATATGCATGATATGACTAACATCATCATGCCAAGGTAGAGCAAACACCTTGGGGGGTAAATAGGATTGGTCAGCGGCGTCTGAATCCGCCTCAGAATAGATATCTTCCTCTAGATTAAAATCTAGAGAGGGGTGCGGAGGGTTTGCCATTGAACCCACCATGGAGCGATGTCTGTATGACATTGTATTGCCGCACAAAACTCTTCTCTTTTTCTCTACATGTTCAACATGACTATGTACAATATCTGACATGCATACGAAAAAAATATGGTGAGATTATGTAAGGAGAGCATGCGGAAATTTAGAGTGATGGTAACAACCAGTGGATCGACATTTTTCCGTTGAACCAAAATAGCCCTAATGGATCGACGTGAATGTATAGTAATACGTGATGCAACAAGTGTACAACCTCTTTGCCGTAGTCGTGTCGACCTCAGCATCATTGGGTTGGTCGCTGAAGCAGTTGAGGCAGAGGTGGCTGTCGGAGGTGTGGAGGAAGATCTGAGGAATCTGTAGGCGGCGTCCAGGGCACTGCTCTGTTGTGATGTATCGTTCTGTCGTTGGAGCAGCTCCGGTGAGCTGTAAGACATCAAGGCTGAAGCAGCACAAGACAGACATCGTCAATCTCAAGTGGGATTCTAGTAGCATCTCCAGTAGATGATGTAAATGGATGTAAAATTAACATCACCAAAAACCACCTGACTACAACAGATGAGGTAAAAACTGTTGACGCCGAACTTAACTATCGAAACTGAAATTTACTATGGAATCTGAATGCTACTATAGAAACTGAACGCAATGGTAGCAAAGAGGCACTTGACATGTAGTTTAGGGAGGGCCTGCAGTTCATCTTCAACCTGCACACCCCTGAGCCGCCAGCCACCACCAGCCGAACCGCCAGCCCCAGCGCCACCTCGCCGCCCCGAAACAACTCGCCACCGCCACCCCGGCCAGCCCTCTAGGCCCCCCGCCCCCACCCTAAACCCTAAGATAGATAGTGGGGTACCTCTCCGGCGAGCCCCCGTACCTGCTGCGGGTGGTTCTTCCTTAACTCCGGCGAGCCCCCCAAAACCCTGAAAATCGACTGACCCAAAAGTTGATTCAGTCGACTGAAGTGTGGCTTAATCGGAGCAGAGCAGCAGCACGGGCGAGGGGGAGAGCACCTGCAGCAGCTGGGCAAGCGAACGACCGAGCGAGAGCTGGAGCAGCAGCAACAACGCAAGCGAGCGAGCGAGAGCTGGAGCAGCAGCAGCAGATCCAGCTGGTATGGCCGCTGCCGCCGAAGGGGCCTCGCACTGGGGGAGAGCCGCCGTGGAGATGTCGCCTGCGGCGCCGGCTTCAAGGTAGCCACTCCATGGGGGTGCGGGATGGAGCACCGTCGGCGCCGGGAGGTCAAGTTAAGGAGAAGGTGTGATGCGATGAGTGTACAACCTCTTTGGTGGCGCCGAATAGGCCTCGGCTTCGTCCGAGGAGTCGGTGAGGATGCTGCGGTTCCGGTGGAGCAGGTTAAGGCGGCGCTGTGGGGATGGAGCAGCCGCGATAGATGAGGCGATCGTCAGAGCAGCTCCTTGGAGGTGGAGGACGGGGCGGCTGAACCGGTGGGACTGTGAGATCGACGACGGATCCTCATCCGGGGACGTAGACGAGGGACGTCGAGCTGTTGTGGTGGACGACATCGTCGGGGAAGAGGCTCCGGCTGGGCAGTGGTGACGTGGCAGACGGAGGAGGGTGGGGTTTCGCGGCTGGAGCGGAGAGGTTATGGCGGCCTGGGATTTCGAATGGCAAAAAGGGGGCGATGGGAGGGGGTGAAGCATGACTTAGGGACGCGCTTGTCCAAAATGTAGGGTGTGTTACAAAAGTACCCCCCACCGATTTGAACTAGCGGACCTTTCGGCTCAGGGTTAGAAGGGGGATTTCGCATGTCAGGATTTGGCAGCTGGAGGGAGTTTTCGCACGTATTGTAATTTCGGGATAGTAAGGCGCGGGTTGTGAAGGCGCCAGTTTTGAGAGCACGATATCTGAATTTCGGGATATAACAAGACGCGGGTTGAATTTTAGGGACAAGCCTAACGTGTAGTAATATTGTACTTGTACGTACCAAATCAATTCACACTTCCCTCAACCAAAAAAAAACTATTCACACCACACAAAGAGAGAGTCTTGCCCCATTTTACTATACAAATGCTATTCAAAGCTACTCCCTCCTTCCATCTATATAGGGCTTAAAGCGTTTTTCGATGCTAACTTTGACCAAATATTAGAGCAATCATATATGACACGCAACTTACACAAAGCACACTGTTAAATTCGTCTGTGAAAGGTTCTTTCAATGATATAATTTTCACATTGTGCATGTCATGTACTATTAATCTTGTCAATTGTCAAAGGCGGTCTTAAAAATCTCGTTACACCCTATATAGATGGAAGAAGGGAGTATGAATCCATGTTATGTCTGATTAAATTTTTTCGCTTGTTGTATAATGCATGTAACCTACTCATACCAACATTTTAGTGCATTCCAAATGTCTATGCTACCGCTGCAATTCGAACTAAATTTGAATTCGTTTCTCTATTTCAATAAGAATCTACAATCATGATTGTTGCCAACTTCAACCATCATAGTTTCCTTGCTATCCGCCAGATATAAATCGGACGGCCTATAATGCAGGATGGCAGCACACCATCATCAACAACTCCGTTTTTTATAAGAGTAGAGATAAAATATATTAAATGTAGTATAACATGTTCATAACCACACCATGTGTATCACCGTTATATATATTCACACATGCGTTGGTTTAAAACACTATGATAAATTTCTCAAATATCCGAATTCGCCTTTTATAATGAAGTATATATGATCTCTATTCATCTTTTACACCCACACAACCCTCTTATCTTTGTAGCTAGCACTAACTTTCTCTTGTGCATGCACACGCCCGCATCCCTCTCACCCTCCCTCAGCATTCTCTAGATCCATCACGCAAATTCGTCTTTTCACTTTAGGTCGTTCACCCACGGTGTGTGTAGGCCCCCCAGCTCCTTCTTTACGGCACACATCGATCGATATGCCTCTCTAGCCAGGTGTGCCTAGCACAAACACAAGCTTCCCCTCTTCTCTTGTCACCGTCCATGCCTCACTCCCACCACTCTTTTCATCGTTCTCGTACTCGCACACTCCTCCCAGCTCGATATAGTATGTCTCTCGTACCACCTCTTACATGCATCCCTCTCTCTCTATCCTTCTCCTCGTGCCTCATTTGCATCTAACATACACATGCATGTATACCGATCGATCTCCCAACATATACCTAGATCGACTTTAACTACCCCTTCCCCCATCGATCGACGTACCTCACAAGTTATGTCTCTCCTTTTTCTAACAAAGGGCGATTGATCTTCCTACGTAGTTACGTCTGCTTACCACAGCCACATCGTCCCCCCTCATCATTCGTGCATGACTCCTGACCCGTCTCTCACACGCACGTGCACAGACAACAAGCAGCCATCTCCTCTCTTATTGATATTGTGGGCGTGCCCTCCGTTTGTCTAGCAAGCCTATCCCACCATTTGTTAGAAGCAACTCCACTACCACCCCCTCCAACATTCTAGCTCTGTATCTCTCCCAACCTTATTTCTCTCCTGCACATATGCATTGATGTCGATCGATCTCCGTTAATACATGAGGCAGATCAATCTCCTTAATACATGAGCTAGGCCTCTCTCCTCCTCCACACATATACCAGCCATTGTACCTCTATAGTTAATTGGGCCTCCCTCTTCCCCCACCACACACCGATAGTCGAGCGCTGCAGGTAGGTATCCATGCCATAGAGACAAACTGCACATGTCCTCTCTCACGTTCCAGTAGGCCAGCCACTCTATATCTTTGACATGGGCACACACAAATTCGATGGGACTCTTTATCGATCGCGCGCGCACACACACACATCATCCCTCTCTTCGATTCTATGGACACCTCAAGCCGATGATACCTCCACTCTCTTCTCGTGGATCGCCCCCTCTATATATATGTTATATCCAAGACTCCATTTCACACACATTGCATATGTTACATTTTTTGATTGACCCCACCCCCCCCCAAAAAAAAAACTCTCAAGAACCCACACACTATATCTCTCTAGGTTTGTATCTCTCTCACACAACCCCACGTAGGTTGTGTACGTATACAAGAAGAGAATAGGTGCACTGTGCACGTACTCACGCTTCGTGCCCAGCCACAACCGCGCGGGTACACGGTGGAGCTCATTTCTTTATGAAATGGCAGCCCACGTGCTAATTTGAATGCTTGTAGTGGTTGTTTACCTAGGGAGGTCGTGTACCACTCGTGCACGAAACAAAGTTCGACTTGACGCGTTGCCGCGTTATTTTTAAATAAAGTTATAGCGCTCAATGGCACATACACAGAATATAAAACTATTTTTATGGAGAAAAAGGTAGTCCCCTCACTATATACAATGGAGCCTGCCTGCCTGGTTTGTCGCTCTTTAGAGTATCTCACACAAGGCTGCGGTGGCATCTCTCTCTCTCACCGTTGGTCACTGATCCGGCCGCATCCCGTCCGCCGGGGGAAAGGGAGTGCGGTGGCCTCTCTCTCTCTCACCGGTTGGTCACTGATCCGGTCGCATCCCGTCCGCCGGGGGAAAGGGAGGAAGTGCATAGTTTCTCCGTTCGACGGCGTCGAGGCATCACGTCCCGATCTGCGGTACACACTGTTCTCTCTGACCAAGCTTCGGCACGGCAGGGCCTACGCCACCTGCTCGCAGATTCCGCCCGCCCCCGCTCACCTAGTTACATCCCGACGACCTCCAGGTATCCCCTCCGGCCTTGCTCCACTGCCCGTCTTCCCACGTCGCTGCATGTGGATCTTCCATAGTTCTTTGCCCAAAACGTAGCTCGTCCGGCATACTTTCCATATTGCATTCTCGTCCTCACACTGTTTTAGACAAAAACAACCGTGTTGTTATCTTCCCTTAGGACAAGGAATATGCTTCTTTTTTGTCGTCGCATGTGTCATCAACTGTTATTGGCAAGTAATTGTTTCCTTTCAACCTCTTTTTTGCAAACAGGGCTATCCATTTCACCTTGTTGCTATTGCGACCTTTTGGTGAACTGCACAAATCACTTTTTTCTTAAGAGTGTTTTGTGCAATTGTACTAAAATGTCACACAGGCAACGTCTCTACATTTCAGTGCGACTGCACAAAGGGAGATTGGTTTTGCTCCATCCTCCTCATCCAACTCCGAGCCGAATCTTCTCCAACTAGTTAGTCTTAAGAGAGACTGCAAAGGTGACCGGCTTCTATTTGTGTGTTTATTGTTTCATCAGCAGTCCTCTATTCTCGTAATCACACTTAATATCTTTGGAACAGGGACGCTCAGCTCTATTTTAGTGGAACTGCACAAAATGATCGGAATGTTGCGTGCTCCAGACAACTACTTTTTTTCCCAACATGCCTTGTTGATTTAGACAGAGCTGGGGGAACGTTGCTGCCAATGAAAGCATGGATCAATTTTAATTTAACACCTTCTCACAACTCTGTCTTCAGTTGTGATGTAATTATTAGCTCTGATCTGCTAATAATTGACATGAATTAGCAAGGAAGTTAGTTTTTTATTGTTTCCGAAAGAGCATCGATGGCAAGGCACGCGAAACAAAAGCTGAAAGCTCACACCATTGTACAATTTCATGTCGCTGGAAAATTATTTGTATAGTACGTCAATTATGTAAACAAATGATGGAAGCTTGATAGCATTGCCAGAAGCCTCTTAATCATCCGGGTCCATGTGCCATGCACAAAATTATACTCCTTCGTTCCTAAATATTTGTCTTTTTACAAATTTCAAACGGGCATATTTTAGAGTGTAGATTCACTCATTTTGCTTTGTATGTGTACTCCCTCCATTCCTAAATATTCTATTCGTCTTTCTAGAGATTTCAAAAGTGACTATATACGGAGCAAAATGAGTGAATCTACACTTTAAAATATGTTTATATACATCCATATGTGCCAGTCCATTTGAAATCTCTAAAAAGACAAATATTTGAGTAGTCACTCGTTGAAATCTCTAGAAAGACAAATACTCCGGAGTATATTTAAGAACTGAGGGGGTAGTGCACAACCGCATGGGAGACTCAGCCCGGTCGTTGCGCCGCATTAATAGTGAGTAATGAGCAGTCAAATCATAAGCCCCGCCTTTCCCACTGTAAGTTGCTCTGAAGAAGCAACCATCAATACACACTTCTTTGAATCCGATCATACTACTCCATCTGTCACTATTTATACATCGCGCTTCAGAAAAATAAAATAAAATCTGTGGAACCAAGGCGACTAGCGATCGGCCTAAAAAATAGCATTGGTAGTTTATAGCACGACATCTATTACTAGAGGGAATAATGCATACACACATGCATGCAATGCTTCCACCCCGGGTACACACATGCATGCACTTACTCCACTCCGTAGTAGTATAGAGTACATGGAGTGAAAACTATGGACTTGATTGTGGTTACCACGCCCTAATTAATTGAGCATTAAACCAAACGCGTCTAAAGTCTCTCTGGTGGTGGAAATGCATCATAGTGAAGCACCCCCGGGAAACTGTGACAGAGGGAGGAGTAGTATGAAGGTGCAAAATCAATACTACAAAAAAGACACATCCGTGACATTTTGGGCCGAACGAAATTTTTTTCTGTCATACATATGACACTTCTATGACGATAATTGTGAAAAAACCCAGTATCATCATAGATGTGGTGGGCTCCTACTTCTATGACAAAAAATCATGACAGAAAATGGGCTTTTCGTCCTGGGCGGGCCGGAGACGCAGCTGCATGACATTCTTTGGGCCGTCCATGACAGAAAAAACCGTGGTAGAAGCGAGGGGGAGGAAAATTTCGGGGAGTTGCCGGTTACGGTGGGAGGTCGGGGGCGGAGCGATGCGCGTTTCTCTCGTACGTATGTGCGTGTGTGCGAGGCGTTGGCTCTAACTGAACCCGAGCGAGGCATTGGGCTCTAACTGAACCCGAGGGATTGCACTGCAGGTTACGCATTACTGAACCCGAGCGATTGATCGATGGCTATTAACTGAACCCGATGGAGCGATTCCTTCGCTACTGCTGCTAACTGAAGCCGATCGATGCTGCCTCTGGGATGAACAGTGAGTGTTGCGGGGGGGTGGATGAATAGTGAGCGGTGGTGTTGCCCCTGGATGAACAGGAACCCGTGGTGTGGAGGGCTGGATGAACAGTAGACGGTGGAGGGGTGGCCGTGGAGGGGTGGTTTAATAGGACCCCGTGGTGTGGAGGGCTGGATAAATAGTAGATGGTGGAGGGGTGCCCGTGGAGGGGTGGTTGAACAGTAGCCGTTGGAGTAGCGCGCGGTGGAGGCTGGATGAACAGGAGCCCATGGAGGCTGGAGGAGGTCGACGGTAGCCCGTGGAGGCTGGGGGAGGTCGACGGTGGAGATGAACAGTATCCCGTGGAGTCCCGTTTTGCGGTACGCCACACCCCTCCCCCCTGTTTCGACTGTAGCGCTCCAACACAAGTCCATTTCGTCCGTTTTACGGTACGTCACACCCCTCCCGATCAATAGGACCCCCGTTTCGACCATAGGAGGTCCGTTTCGTCCGTTTTGCGGTACGCCACACCCCACCCGATCAACAGGACCCCCGTTTCGACCGTAGGAGGTCCGTTTCCTCCGTTTTGCGGTACGCCAGGCCCCTCCCGATCAACAGGACCCTGTTTCGAACGTGGCCGGTCGAACACAAGGCCGTTTCCTCCGTTGTGCGGTACGCCAGGCCTCGTTTCCATTGCCTGTTCCGTCCAAGCCCTCCCGATGAACTCGACCACGCATTCTGTTCTGACCCAGCCGGTTGGCTCCCCATGAACACGACGACGACGCTGTTTCTCCGTTCCGACCTAGCCATGTACGTATGCGTGATAGGCGTTAGAGACCCTGCCCGTATGTACGTACGTGGCCGTATTTTCTTTCTTGCACCCTCGTCGATGTACGTACGTGTACATGCTACGTGCGCGCCTCTACTACGACACGTGCGCGCCTCTACATCCACCAGTATATATGTACGTACACGTTCGTGACCAGAATGACAATGGTATGTACGCTTCGACCAGGTGGGTCCCGAGTGTTAGGCTCTTCCTTGCCTGCAAAGATGTAGCTGCTGGGTCCCAGCGGTCAGGGGGGCGAATCGTTTTTTTTTGCCCGGATGCACTTCCTTGCGTGCGAAGATGTAGCTGGTGGGTCCTAGCAGTCAGGGGGGCGAATCGTTTTTTTTTGCCCGGACGCACTTCCTTGCGTGTGAAGATGTAGCTGGTGGGTCCCAGCAATCAGGGGGCGAATCGTTTTTTTTTGCCCGGATGCACTTCCTTGCGTGCGAAGGTGCAGCTGGTGGGTCCCAGCAGGTAGGGGGGAAACGTTTTTTCGCGAAATACTATGGCCCGTCCGGTGGGTCCCCGCTGTCAGGTGGAGGAATAATTATTTTCCGCGTAATAAGGAGGCTCTTCCTTGCTGCAGCCGTGGACCCAGCTGTCAGCCTCTCCACATACAGTCCACGTCCGATGGAAGTCGTTCCTTGACCACGTTGACCACGCCGCGCCGGGAGCACCAGGGCGGTGGACGACGGCGAGGCCTAGGAAGGGGACGACGGGGAGCCGGGGAAGACGCGACAGTGGAAGCCCGCGCGGAGAGGAGTAAGAAGGTTCACTGATTCGGCTGTAGTGTGAGGCTGCCGTCGCCGCAGGGCCTGGCCAGCGGTGGGAATAGTAGGGGGTGGTGAGGCCTCTGCGGCAGCACATCCAGCCACGGGAAGTAGGAGCATGGGGCACGACCGGTGCTGCTTTGGGCGGCTAGAGCAAAAAGACCAGAAGTTGAAGAAGCACTACGGCCGTTGGATGGACATCGTACGGTCACTTGAGCTAGAATCGTTTATATTGACTAAGTTAAAAAGCCCTTCGTCCCCGTCAACTTAGTAGGCCCACAAGTCAGCCTCCCACCAAGGTGGGTCCCAGCTAGCAGGGGGGTATTCATTTTTTTGTGCGTAATAAGGAGGCACTTCCAGTGGGTCGGAGCTGACAGCAGGGGGAACGCTTTTTTCGCAAAATACGGTGGCCCGTCGGGTGGGTCCCAGCAGTCAGGGGCAAATGTTTTTTTCGCGAAATACTGGTGGCCCGTCTGGTGGGTCCCTGCTGTCAGGTGGAGGAATAATTATTTTCCACATAATAAGGAGGCACTTCCTTGCGGCTGCCGTGGACCCAGCTGTCAGCCTCTTCACGTACAGTATTCTTCCGATGGAATTCGGTCGTTGACCACATTGACCACGCTGCGCCGAGAGCACCACGGCGGTGGACGACGGCGAGGCCTAGTAAGGGGACGACGCGGAGCCGGGGAAGACGCGGTAGTGTATGACCAAGTGGAGAGGAGTACAAGGGTTCACTGGTTCGGCTGCGCTGCGGTCGCCGCAGAATAACAGGGGGTGTGGGTGAGTGGAGTGGAGGGATGGCCTGGCCAGCGGTGGGAGTAGTATGGAGGCGGTGAGGCCTCCCCAGTAGCACAGCCGGTCACGGGAGGCAGGAGCAGGCGGCACGACCGGCGCTGCTTTGGGTGGCTGGAGCAAGAAGACCATAGGTTGAAGAAGCACTACGGCCGTTGGATGGACATAGTACGGTCACTAGAGCTAGAATCGTTTATATTGACTAAGTTGACAAAGCCCTTTGTATGCTCCAACTTAGTAGGCCCACAGGTCAGCCTCCCAAACGGTGCGCCCCAAATGTGAGGGGGAGGAATCGTTTTTTGGGCGGCCGAAGCTAAGAATATCTGAGATTGAAGAAGAAGCGCGACATTCGTTGGATAGACATCCAACGGCCACTGCTGCTAGAACCGTGTGTTGACTATAATAAGTTGACAAAGCCTTGCATACGCGTCAATTTTTTTAGGGGACGCGTCACTTAGTAGGGCCACAAGTGTGCGGCAGAGAACTTATAGCCCATTTGTGCTTCGTAAGAATGTACAGCCCATTTTTGAATTCTAATGGAATTTACAACAGTCCATTTATAGTTTGTTAAAAGCACAGCCCATTTTCTAGCTAGGACAACGATTAATAATTTCAACCAACCGTTGAAGACAGGATTCAATAAAATTTCCCACATTTTGATGGGATCCAAAATATTTTTATCCCGAAATTTCTATTCAGATTAAATATAAATTTGTATTACGTAAAAATCCAACGAAACATTGCGCGCCCAACAATGAAAATTTAAGATTTTCAAAATCCATAAATAATAATTTATAAACTAATTTCGTGTTTGGTGCATTTTTTTATAGTTACTGCCCAGTTTTTATAATTACATCCCATTTATTATTTTTAAAGCCCATTTTCCTGTTCAGCCTAATGCATCCCTCCTAGGAAAAATTTGCAGCACAGCGGGGCGGAGAATAACAAGTTGACCTTGCCTGGGTATTCCTCAAAAAGACGTATAGCTGGGCTAACCATTTTCATCTTGAAAAAAGTAGTATCTGGGCTAGATATCTGGCCTGGGCTAGACGGGCCACAACCCGCCCAATTAATACCCTGCTCTCCTCTGAACAACAACGAAATCATCACCAAGAAAAACTCTGCGGTGATCATGCCTCAAAAACACAAATACTGCTCGAGCTGCTTGGTCCCAGCTGTCGGCCGCACCTTGTGCAATTCTCTCGTTTATATTGACTACATAGGTTGACAATGGTGTGGGACCGTGATGTCAGGAAACCAGGAGAAAGCAAAAAAAATGGTTATACATAATAAGGAGGCAGTTGCGTACGTACGGCTATGGCCCTAGTGGGTCCCTAGTGTCATCCAGTCAAAATAAAGTCATCTCCTAAATCCTCATGTTCGTTGACCATGTTAACAATGCTCGGCGCCACGACGAGCGCAACAACTCGAAGGACAACGGAGAGGCCTCGCGGGCCCTACGGAGGTCTGATACAGCGCCCGCTGCTCATTCAGGAAGCCAGGATCATCGGACACCTATGAGCACCTTCGAGAAACTGAGACGGCATGAAACGGTAAGGCCGCGCTTGGGAGCTCTGGTTTATTTCAAACCTGTATTAACATACAAGTGTAATTTACTCGTCATCGGAAGGCCCGAGGTCTTTAAGTAAAACCGGCGGGTTACGCGTGTAATTTGAGAGACCAATGTATATTTTACGAGCATTGCTATATGGACGACATTACTAGACGATACATGCACGACGTGCGTATCATGCCATCCATGGGCAAGGCTGAAACAGCAGCTAACAGCTGGATTAGCAATCGTCCGAGTGTCGTTCATGGTTTTTATTGTGTGTGAAGTACTTCCGATATTTCACTAGTCGAAATCGACCAACCAAGCGCCTTCGCTCGAGACCATCTGCTTTAATTTACAAGCATCAGTTTTACAAGCGGTTTTGGTTGGAAAACGACGATCCAATCAAGGCCTAATATCATGAGTTGGTCAGAAGATCATATGGTTTCACGTCTAACCTACCCAACATGTCGTATAGGCTATGAATGAAACATCAGACGATGAACTTCTTACGCACGGAAACAATAGAAGAGGATGATCTTCTTAACAAGCAAATCACTGGCATTAGATCGACATGCAAAACAATACGAAGCATTATTCTCAGGAGGCACGGTGAACAGCTCGTGATGCCGCATGCCACAACATTCCAAGCTCAACTTTGCAATCAAACACAAGGCCTGGCATTACATAGACAATATTCATAACAAACTCTTAACACAGGAATATGTCAGCAGAGTAACTATTTACTTCTAAACTGAACAGAGGAATAGGAAAAAACACTCGACGCTGCTCACAGCAAGGGCGTCCCACTCAAAAATATCAAATGCATGTCTTCTGGCTAACATCAATGAGCAAATTTTTACAAGGTTTTCCAATTCCAATATATTAAACTAACGTCTTGTTGCTAACATCAATGAGCAAATTTTGACAAGGTTTTCAATTCCAATATATTAAACTAATGCTAACATCAATGATCAAACTTTGACAAGCTTTTCCCATTCAAAATATGTAATGCCTATGATCGTGTCCTGTCTTAGCTTCTTGTACTTGTTTGGGCACTTTTTGCCCAGGGCACTCCACGTGTTGTTAAATTGCCAATGGTCTCTGCAGACTAGTCATGTCACCGGTGTCTAATAATACTCTGTAAAGCTTCTCGGTCATTCCTTCTGTAATGTCCAGTGACTGCTTCTTTCTGCAAAGTGGAACGACCAACTGGACCCAGTAACGCAGCAGTTTGCCTTGGACACATTGGCTCCTTTTGTGCAGTTCAACTAAAATCGAAGTCGGAATAAAACCGAGCTTTAATTTTGATATCCATGTAAGCAACAATAGGTATAAGGGAAACAATTACTGAGAAATAACGGTTGATGACTTGTCTTAATGGGAAACAAAGCAGGAGAGGAGCAATTCTCCATCAGTGTGATTCATTCATATTGACTCCTGTTTTAACGGAGGCAAAAAAGGAAACAATTACTTGCCGATAAAGGAGGATGAAACAAACGGTGACAGAAAGAAGTATCTAACTTATCTTGGATGGAAAACAAAGTAGGATAGTAGCATTTCTAAAACGGTAGCATTGATTCATATTAACAGAGACACTCTCTTGAAACAACATTTGTTAAAAAATGTAATTTACTTTTAACAGTGGCATTGCTTCAATTTTCCGGCGGCATTCTAGCAAAATAGCTGTATGGGACATGCTAGCACCATGTGCGTCCACACGTATAAATGGGTGATGCAGAGTATGTAGCCAAGCAGCATATCTGTGTTGCTCCCATATTTGTTCTCTTTGAAATTTTTTCCTATGTGAGGGCAGCAAATCTAGTCCTGCACAAACTACCCGACCACCCCCCCAGTTTATTTCCCTTTTCAACAAAGAGATCGGTTCCTTACAGATGTGTGTACTGGGTTACCCCCTTTTTCCCTTTTCGACCAAAAAAGCGGCTGGATAGCCAGTCTATACTACTTTTCCTCCCTCCTTTCCTCATTGTACCACGCCCTAGATTCATGCTCCACCCCACCACACCTTTCTTTCCTCTTTGAACCAAGACCTAGATTCGACTACAGATCGAAAAAGATCCACATGCAGCTAGAGCAACGACGGTTTCAAAGAAACTTATACCTTAGGGTCGTCGGGATGTGGCAAGGCATGCGGCGGGAGGCCGGATCTGCCCACACTACGTACGACAGTGAGGAAGAAGGGGTCGGTAGCCCTCCCGCACAGGCACTGGGTGAAAGAGAATAGCGCAGCCGGCAGTGTATTGCCTCCCTTGCCGAAGGCGATAGAGTTAACGCTGCACCTCCTCCCCTTCACGGTGCGATGGGATACGGACGCCTCCTTCACCAGCTGTGAGGGGGGAGAGAGACAAGAGGCCAATGCAGTCTTGTTTAGATCTGGTGAAGAGAGGGTGAGAGACTGTGAATATAGCAAACCCTAGCAAATGAATGCTGAGCCTCCAACGTGTAATATATATGTATTGCGGCGAGCGTGTGGAGAGTGCAAACCCTAGCGAACAAGCACTGAGGCTCCTGCTTATATATATACTAACGTAGTACATACTGAGCTCCGGTGCCTTCACTCCATCTGCTTTTGGCTGTATGACAGGTGAGCCAGCCACATGTTTGGCCCACCTGTCATAAACCCAAAGGCAGGTGCACTAAGTCAATGAAGCTGCGTCCATATAGTACTCTCGTGTGTATACGACTAATATATAGTGGAGTGGTTTTCTTATTCTCTCCATAACAGTCGTTTTAAATTGTGTAATTACGAAACGAAACTCTTTATTTAATGTACAGAGGGAGTACTACTTCCGATGAACTAACGATCCACGCCCACGCGTCCTGGTCACACTTCCTGTCCTTCACGTGTGGTACACTACCCTCCCTTAAGTGAACAACCACACATGTGCCAAATTATCGGAAACGTGTGAGAGTGTGTACAAATAAAGAATTTTTGTTTCAATTATCGGAAAGGTTTGAGAGTATTACAAAGTTTGACTTCAGTCAAATCTAATATGCGGAGTAAATAAAAATGGAGGGCTACTACGTCCATCCGGGTTTTTAGTCCACACCATTTTTTAAATCAAAGTTAATAGCTGGACAAATAAAATTACACGGGAGCTGGAGACAAAGTTGTGAGAAGGCTTAGAAATCAATACAAAACTTATGCTCTTAGTACCAACGTGGATCCTTCTTCGAGGAAACATTTGGTTCATAGCCAATTGTGTGATAAAATTGCACCAACGTGAAAGACGACTGTGTCTCCAACGCAACCAAGGTGAACTGACGAAGGATATCATCTTTGTGCATAACAAGCAAAGAGCACTGATGGAAGACAACTTGTTTTTCATTGAAAATCGATCAGCTTCACCAGCCGACGCAACCATGAGGCGCGACCATGAGCATCGATAGTTTGTGGTCTATTTTTTTGTCCTAGTTTTTTTTGTTTCTTGTTGCTACATTATATACTTGTGGGAGCTTAGATGTGATATCCTTAAATAACATCTAGATGTGAATTGGACAAACTGATTTTCTAACGTACCCAGAAAGAAAACTCGATCAAAAACACGCCCCCGCTTCCAGGTCGCGAGAGTCGTCGCGCACACACACATAGACATAGACATGCTTATCCGTGTTTACGTACAATTCCATTTCCATCTCCATCTCCAATCATATTTGTCCAACTGGCACATTATTCACGTTGTTAACTATATATGCAGCAATATTAACATACATCATCTCTTGTTTGCGCACGTCCGGACCGCTGCCACGGCCGGTCTTGACCAACCCGAACCCTCTTCATCACCTGCGCATGCTTCCCGCCCGAAACGGTCAGTGCCGCATTCATGCCCGGCTAGAGCTGACGCGACCTCTCACTGGCGCCGGCATTAAAGCGACGCGTCGGCCGAGAGAGCGTCGCCCGCGTCGATTCCGGGTGCACGCGGCTGCTCCGCGTTCAAAGGTCGCAATAGCCGGCTACAACATGCATGTAAAAAGTTTTTGGGAGTCCGTGCTACAGCTAGCTGTCCTGCCCCAACTCGTCAATCTCTTCCAGTAGTGCTAGTAGTACTCCATGGCGCGATCCATCGACAAGCAGGCGGGAAAGTTATCGTATACTACCTCCGTCCGGGTTTATTGGTCCCTATTGTATTTCGTGCCAAATTTTGACCATAGATTAAACTAACAAAATGTTCACGCATGTCATCAAACATTATATTTTTGAAAACTTTGTTCAAATACGAATCCAATGAGATATTTTTTCTTGACATGCATTAACATTTTGTTAGTTAACTCTTTAGTCAAAATTTGGCACAAACTACAAAGGGGGCCTATAAACCAGGACGGAGGTAGTACTCGGTTTGCGGTGAGTGGCATGCCGAGCGACCGTGTGGGGTCGAGCCGTGGAGGAGGGTGAGACACGAACACGACAGACGTGATTTACTGTGTGATTTGACTGCTCCTTAGTGGCCCCTACACGTACTCCCCCTACGTGTATGCAACAATCACACGTACACATGGACGCAAAAACGCGCGCGATGCCCTAATGCATGCATGTCCGAGCACACGACGGAACACACACGGTCACGCTAAGTGCTCAACCTACACGTGCATGCACACACATACTCAGTCAGGGTGAGCTACTAACCGTATAAACACCGGAAAATATATATATTGAGCACAATGAGCGTATTATGAAGTCCACTGACCGTATTTTTACAAATATACAGTGACAGACAGTGTATTTATCTCGTTTGAAATTAATCCATATTAACCGGAGAGGAGGCAGTATGGACTAGCATTAATTGTGCGTGGTGGCTCACGGGACAAGGAGAAACTTTTGACTAATGCAAGCTCTCCCTCGCTCAGGCGGTGGATGTGCAACAGTTAATTCGGCGTCAGATTGCCAGAAGCATACACTATACTACTAGTGCTACTATTGTTCGACTTCCCGAATAAGCGAACAGCCAAGCGCAAAGTTTACTAATATAGTCTATAAAGGTACGTACTATACTAGTACTAGGAACCAGATGGAGGAGCATCTGCACTCTTATTATAATTTTAAAATGAGATAAAGCAATCTTCAACACATTTGGTTATCTTCAAGGGTTCTCGCATGTGATAATGGAAGTTGATTGCATGGAACACTCGCCACAATTCTCGCTTAATTCTGGCTCATATCATGTTACAAATAGTAGCGCTCGGTAATATTTCCTCTTTTTTTGTTATTCGGCATGTAAACAGGTCAGCATACCTTGCGGCGCATCTTCGTGCGAACCGTTCTTGCTGCACTTTGAATGTGGCCGAGAGCTGGCTTGATGAAACACCTCGCTTCCTACTTCTTTTTTTCGGGGTACCTCGCTTCCTAGTGACCAGTGTCTTGGCTGATCGTCCTAAGAATGCTTATATATGAATAAAGCTCTCTCATTTACCCGCAAAAAGGATTGAGCCATATTAACCGGAAAGGAGGGAGTATGGACTAGCACTACTTTTTGGTGTGTCCCATCAACTCGCAAAACGAGGAGAAGCCTGCAGGACAAGGTGAAGCTCACTTACGCCTTTTGACTAATGCAACCTACCCTCGGTGGACATGCATCAGTCCATTCGGTGTCAGATTGTCATAGGCATACACTGTAGTACCCAACATGCGGAGTACCATCATTGTTCGACTTCACGAAGAGGGGAAGAGCCAAGCGTAGTAGTACGAGTAGTACTACTACTAGAACCGCATGGTGGAGCATTTGTACTCTTATTTCTTTTTATCTCTGATAAAGTACACGTTTATTCCGGAGAAGGGCGGAAAACGGCAACCCAACATCAACATGTAATGAACGATATCGATCAACCAACCATGCTCGAATATATCTTGGCCTCCATGTGAACCCGTCTGTGTGTTCTCGCTCCTCGTCTCTCTCAAGGAACGGCGGGTTGGCTCTTTGCCGTCAACTGAGATCGGTTTGCTCACACTCCTGTCCCACATGTCAGTGATATGCCAAGAGGAGGTGCGTTGACCGATTGGCCATACGCGTACTTGGTTTTGAACCTTCATACTACTCCTCCCTCCGTCACAGTTTACAGGGCGCGCTTCATTATGATGCATTTCTCTCAATGCATTTCCACCACCAGAGAGACTTTAGACGCATTTGGTTTAATGCTCAATTAATTAGGGCGTGGTAACCGCAATCAAGTCCACAATTTTCTCTCCATGTAACTACGGAATGGAGTAAGTGCATGCATGTGTGTACCCGGAGTGGAAGCACTGCATGCATTTGGGTACGCATTATTCCCTCTACTAGTAATAGACGCCGTGCTATAACTACCAATGCTATTTTTCAGGCCGATCGCTAGTCGCCTTGGTCCCACAGATCTTTTTTCTTTTTTCTGAAGCGCGCTGTATAAACAGTGACGGATGGAGTAGTATGAGCGGATTCAAAGAAGAGCGTATTGATGGTTGCTTCTTCAGAGCAACTTACAGTGGGAAAGGTGGGGCTTACGATTTGACTGCTCATTACTCACTATTAATGCGGCGCAACGACCGGGCTGAGTCTCCCATGCGGTTGTGCACTACCCCCTCGGTTCTTAAATATACTCCGGAGTATATTTGTCTTTCTAGAGATTTCAACGAGTGACTACTCAAATATTTGTCTTTTTAGAGATTTCAAATGGACTGGCACATACGGATGTATATACATATTTTAGAGTGTAGATTCTCTCATTTTGCTCCGTATGTAGTCACTTGTTGAAATCTCTAGAAAGACGAATAGAATATTTAGGAACGGAGGGAGTACACATACGAAGCAAAATGAGTGAATCTACACTCTAAAATATGCCCGTTTGAAATTTGTAAAAAGACAAATATTTAGGAACGAAGGAGTATAATTTTGTGCATGGCACATGGACCCGGATGATGAAGAGGCTTCTGGCAATGCTATCAAGCTTCCATCATTTGTTTACATAATTGACGTACTATACAAATAATTTTCCAGCGAGACATGAAATTGTACAATGGTGTGAGCTTTCAGCTTCTGTTTCGCGTGTCTTGCCATCGATGCTCTTTCGGAAACAATAAAAAACTAACTTCCTTGCTAATGCATGTCAATTATTAGCAGATCAGAGCTAATAATTACATCACAACTGAAGACAGAGTTGTGAGAAGGTGTTAAATTAAAATTGATCCATGCTTTCATTGGCAGCAACGTCCCCCCAGCTCTGTCTAAATCAACAAGGCATGTTGGGAAAAAAAGTAGCTGTCTGGAGCATGCAACATTCCGATCATTTTGTGCAGTTCCACTAAAATAGAGCTGAGCGTCCCTGTTCCAAAGATATTAAGTGTGATTACGATAATAGAGGACTGCTGATGAAACAATAAACACATAAATAGAAGCCGGTCACCTTTGCAGTCTCTTTTAAGACTAACTAGTTGGAGAAGATTAGGCTCGGAGTTGGATGAGGATGATAGAGCAAAACCAATCTCCCTTTGTGCAGTCGCACTGAAATGTAGAGACGTTGCCCATGTGACATTTTAGTACAACTGCACAAAACACTCTTAAGAAAAAAGTGATTTGTGCAATTCACCAAAAGGTCGCAATAGCAATGAGGTGAAATGGATAGCCCTGTTTGCAAAAAAGAGGTAGAAAGCAAACAATTACTGGCCAATAACAGTTGATGACACATGCGAAGACAAAAAAGAAGCATATTCCTTGCCCTAAGGGAAGATAACAACACGGTTGTGTTTGTCTAAAACGGTGTGAGGACGAGAATGCAATATGGAAAGTACGCTGGACGAGCTACGTTTTGGGCAAAGAACTATGGAAGATCCACATGCAGCGACGTGGGAAGACGGGCAGTGGAGCAGGGCCGGAGGGGATACCTGGAGGTCGTCGGGATGTAACTAGGTAAGCGGCCGCAGGCGGAATCTGCGAGCAGGTGGCGTAGGCCCTGCCGCGCCGGAGCTTGGTTAGAGAGAACGGCGTGTACCGCAGATCGGGGCGTGCTGCCTCGGCACCGTCGAACGGAGAAATGATGCACTTCCTCCCTTTCCCCCGACGGACGAGATGCGGCCGGATCAATGACCAATGGTGAGAGAGAGAGAGAGGCCACCGCACTCCCTTTCCCCCGGCGAACGGGATGCGGCCGGATCAGTGACCAATGGTGAGAGAGAGAGAGGCCACCGCAGCCTTGTGTGAGATACTCTGAAGGGCGACAAACCAAGCACGCAAGGCTCCATTGTATATAGTGAGCGGAGTACCTTTTTCTCCATAAAAATCATTTTATATTCTGTGCACGTGCCATTGAGCGCTATAACTTTATTTCAAAATAACGCGGCAATGCGTCAAGTCAAACTTTGTTTCGTGCAGGTGTAGTACACGACCTCCCTAGGTAAACAACCGCTATAGGCGTTCAAATTAGCACGTGGGCTACCATTTCGTAAAGAAATGAGCTCCACCATGTACCCGCACGGGTGTGGCTGGGCATGAAGCGTGAGTACGTGCACGGTGCACCTATTCTCTTCTTGTATACATACACCACCTATGTGGGGTTGTGTGAGAGAGATACAAACCTAGAGAGATATAGTGTGTGGGTTCTTGAGCGTTTGGGGGGGGGGGTCAATCAAAAAATGTAACATATGCATTGTGTGTGAAATAGTGTCCTGGATATAACATATATATAGAGGGGCAATCCACGAGAAGAGAGTGGAGGTATCACCGGCTTGAGGTGTCCATAGAATCGAAAAGAGGGATGATGTGTGTGTGTGCGCGCGCGATCGATAAAGAGTGCCATCAAATTTGTATGTGCCCACGTCAAAGATATAGAGTGGCCGGTCTACTGGAACATGAGAGGGTACATGTGCAGTTTGTCTCTGTGGCATGGATACCTACCTGCAGCGCTCGACTATCGGTGTGTTGTGGGGGAAGAGGGAGGCCCAATTAACTATAGAGGTACAATGGCTGGTATATGTGTGGAGGAGGAGAGAGGCCTACCTCATGTATTAAGGAGATCGATATGCCTCATGTATTAAGGGAGATCGATCGGCATCCATGCATATGTGCATGAGAGGAATAAGGTTGGGAGAGAGACAGAGCTAGAGTGTTGGAGGGGGTGGTAGTGGAGTTGCTTCTAACAAATGGTGGGATAGGCTTGCTAGACAAACGGAGGGCACGCCCGCAATATCAATAAGAGAGGAGATGGCTGCTTGTTGTCTGTGCACGTGCGTGTGAGAGACGGGTCAGGAGGCATGCACGAATGATGAGGGGGGACGATGTGGCTGTGGTAAGCAGACATAACTACATAGGAAGATCAATCGCCCTTTGTTAGAGAAAGGAGAGACATAACTTGTGAGGTACGTCGATCGATGGGGGGGGTAGTTAAAGTCGATCCAGGTATATGTTGGGAGATCGATCGGTATACATGCATGTGTGTGTTAGAAGCAAACGAGGCACGAGGAGAAGGATAGAGATAGAGGGATGCATGTAGGAGGTGGTACGAGAGGCATACTATATCGAGCGGGGAGGAGTGTGCGAGTACGAGAACGATGAAAAGAGTGGTGGGAGTGAGGCATGGACGGTGACAAGAGAAGAGGGGAAGCTTGTGTTTGTGCTAGGCACACCTGGCTAGAGAGGCATATCGATCGATGTGTGCCGTCAAGAAGGAGCTGGGGGGCCTACACACACCGTGGGTGAACGACCTAAAGTGAAAAGACGAATTTGCGCGATGGAGCTAGAGAATGCTGAGGGAGGGTGAGAGGGATGCGGGCATGTGCATGCACAAGAGAAAGTTAGCGCTAGCTACAAAGATAAGAGGGTTGTGTGGGTGTAAAAGACGAATAGAGATCATATATACTTCATTATAAAAAGCGAATTCGGATATTTGAAGAATTTATCATAGTGTTTTAAACCGACGTATGTGTGAATATATATAACGGTGATACACATGGTGTGTTTATGAACATGTTATACTACATTTAATATATTTTATCTCTACTCTTATAAAAAACGGAGTTGTTGATGATGGTGTGCCTGCCATCCTGCATTATAGGCCGTCCGATTTATATCTGGCGGATAGCAAGGAAACTATGATGGTTGAAGTTGGCAACAATCATGATTGTAGATTCTTATTGAAATAGAGAAACGAATTCAAATTTAGTTCGAATTGCAGCGGTAGTATAGACATTTGGAATGCACTAAAATGTTGGTATGAGTAGGTTACATGCATTATACAGCAAAGCGAAAAAAATTAATCGGACATAACATGGATTCATACTCCCTCCTTCCATCTATATAGGGCGTAATGAGATTTTTAAGACCGCCTTTGACTATTGACAAGATTAATAGTACATGACATGCACAATGTGAAAATTATATCATTGAAAGAACCTTTCACAGACGAAGTTAACGGTGTGCTTTGTGTAAGTTGCATGTCATATATCATTGCTCTAATATTTGGTCAAAGTTAGCATCGAAAAACGCATTAGGCCCTATATAGATGGAAGGAGGGAGTAGCTTTGAATAGCATTTGTATAGTAAAATGGGGCAAGACTCTCTCTTTGTGTGGTGTGAATAGTTTTATTTTTTTCGTTTTCTTTTTGGTTGAGGGAAGTGCGAATTGATTTGGTACGTACAAGTACAATATTACTACACGTTAGGCTTGTCCCTAAAATTCAACCCGCGTCTTGTTATATCCCGAAAATTCAGATATCGTGCTCCCAAAACTGGCGCCTTCACAACCCGCGCCTTGCTATCCCGAAATTACAACGCGCGCGAAAACTCCCTCCAGCTGCCAAATCCCGACACGCGAAATCCCCCTTCTAACCCTGAGCCGAAAGGGCCGCTAGTTCAAATCGGTGGGGGGTACTTTTGTAACACACCCTACATTTTGGACAAGCGCGTCCCTAAGTCATGCTTCACCCCCTCCCATCGCCCCCTTTTCGCCATTCGAAATCCCAGGCCGCCATAACCTCTCCGATCAAGCCGCGAAACCCCACCCTCCTCTGTCCGCCACGTCACCGCTGCCCAGTCGGAGCCTCTTCCCCGACAACATCGTCCACCGCAACAGCTCGACGTCCCTCGTCCACCTCCCCGGATGAGGATCCATCGTCCATCTCGCCGTCCCGCCGGTTCAGCCGCCCCGTCCTCCACCTCCAAGGAGCTGCTCCGACGATCGCCTCGTCTATCGCGGCTGCTCCATCCCCACAGTGTCGCCTTAACCTGCTCCACCGGAACCGCAGCATCCTCACCGACTCCTCGGACAAAGCCGAGGCCTACTCGGTGCCACCAAAGAGGTTGTACACTCATCGCATCGCACCTTCTCCTTAACTCGACCTCCCGGCGCCGGCGGTGCTTCATCCCGCACCGCCATGGAGCAGCTACCTTGAAGCCAGCGCCGTGGGCGACATCTCCACGGCGGCTCTCCCCCAGTGCGAGGCCCCTTCGACGGTAGCGTCCATACCAGCCGGATCTGCTGCTGCTGCTCCGGCTCTCGCTCGCTCGCGCTGCTGCTGCTGCTCCGGCTCTCGCTCGCTCGCTCACGCTGCTGCTGCGGCTCCGGCTCTCGCTCGATCGCTCGCTCGCCCAGCTGCTGCTGTTGCTCTCCCCCTCGCTCGTGCTACTGCTCTGCTCCGATTAAGCCACACTTCAGTCGACTGAATTGACTTTTGGGTCAGTCGATTTCAGGGGTTGGGGGGGGCTCGCCGGAGTTAAGGAAGAACCACCCGCAGCGGGGACGGGGGCTCACCGGAGAGGTACCCCACTATCTATCTTAGGGTTCGGGGTGGGGGGCCTAGAGGGCTGGCCGGGGCGGCGGTGGCGAGTTGTTTCGGGGCAGCGAGGCGGCACTGGGGCCGGCGGTTCGGCCGATGGTGGCAGGCGGCTCAGGGGTGTGCAGGTTGAAGATGAACTGCAGGCCCTCCCTAAACTACATGTCAAGTGTCTCTCTGCTACCATTGTGTTCATTTTCGACAGTAGCATTCAGATTCCACAGTTAATTTCAGTTTCGACAGTTAAGTTCAGACTCAACAGTTTTTACCTCATCTGTTGTAGTCAGGTGGTTTTTGGTGATGTTAATTTTACATCCATTTTTCATCATCTATTGGATATGCTATTAGAATACCACTTGAGATTGACGATGTATGTCGTGTGCTGCTTCAGCCTTGACGTCTTATGGCTCATCGGAGCTGCTCCTACGACAGAACGATCCATCACAACAGAGTAGTGCCCTGGACGCCATCTACAGATTCCTCAGATCTTCCTCCACACCTCCGACAGCCACCTCTGCCTCAACTGCTTCAGCAACCAACCCAATGATGCTGATGTCGACACGGCTACAGCAAAGAGGTTGTACACTTGTTGCGTCACTTATTACTATACATTCACGTCGATCCATTAGGGCTATTTTGGTTCAACGGAAAAACATAGCAATAGGGAATTTTCCAATGGCACTCTACTATTCAATTATTCATGCATTTTGTTGAAAGGAATGAAGCAAAACATCCACCTGGACCTACTTTTCAAAATCCTATGCATGAAAACAAGACCAAGAGCATTAGTGCCAGAATAACATTCTAACTGTACACGCTTTCATATGGTTTCTCTTTATTTTGGCCATGTTTCTTTGCATTCCTCTGCACTTCCAATTCCTATAAACCAAACATCAAGTTGATAGAAATCCTGTGTTTACAAATGCTCTGTTTACCATGTGCATTTTCCTATCCTATTCCGGTGTTTTTCCTATCCCTGCATTTTAAGAATCATGCAAGCCAAATGAGCCCTTACAGAATTACTTTAGTTACACGTACATGTCGAAGGGAACTTTGTGTGGTTTGTCCTGCTCCTGCCGCGACGTCGTCCACCTCACCTGAGCTGCTCCATCGACAGAAGCATCCACCAAACCAGACATCACGACTCTTGACCATCTTTCGCTGCCTCAAATCTCCTTCCCTGCCGCCGACACGCACCCCAATGGCATCACCATCATCGACTCAGCAGATGAACCTGAGGAGTACACGGGTCCAGAAGAGAGGTCGCACTCTTTTGTTTCTGCTTATGTTATGCATTGCTTAAACTTACCTGCTACTTTATCGTCCTGTTCAGCTCTTGGACTCCCAACTCAGGTCCAAATTAATGTTCAAACTTGAGTTCTAAATTATTTGTGGGGCACATATCGAGGCAGCAATGAATAGTA
Organism: Triticum aestivum; assembly: GCF_018294505.1. Lineage (NCBI taxonomy): Eukaryota > Viridiplantae > Streptophyta > Magnoliopsida > Poales > Poaceae > Triticum > Triticum aestivum. Next base: position 634,119,662 of record NC_057813.1, read on the forward strand.
TGTCTGTCTAATATCTGGTTCACCTAGGGTATGCCTATGTTGTTCATCTTGGGTGGGAAACAAATAGTAAAGAAATCATCATCTGTATTTTTATTAATTTAAAGCAATCATCAGCCTGCTATCATTATTTTTGGATCCATCCACTGGTTGTTACCATCACTCTAAATTTCTGCATGCTCTCCTTACATAATCTCACCATATTTTTTCCGTATGCATGTTAGATATTGTACACAGCCATGTTGAACATGTAGAGAAAAAGAGAAGAGTTTTGCGCGGCAATACAATGTCATGCAGACATCGGTCCATGGTGGGTTCAATGGCAAACCCTCCCCACCCCTCTCCAGATTGTAATCCAGAGGAAGATATCTGTTCTGAGGCGTATTCAGACGCCACTGACCACTCCTATTTACCCACAAGGTGTTTGCTCTACCTTGGCATGATGATGTTAGTCATATCATGCATATGTTGCCTTGCAGTGCCTACTTTTGACATCATATATGTCATCTGCTTAGTTTAGACATGTTCTGTAATGCCACCTGTTTAGTTTGTATATCATATATGGGAATTATGCAGTCTCATGTCTTTTAGCCAGCCATAATATATGTGAAATGTGCAATGCCATCCTGTTTAACCAGGCATCATATATTTGAATGATATCTTGCCCATCCTTTCTTCATTACATTTCCATTTGTCGACAATGTTTGTACATTAAACTACTCTTCCTGTGAATCAGCCATTTGGGTGGGAGATGGAAAAATCTGGAGTGAAAACAAGGCCTTCAGAGCAGACAGTGCTACCTGTCGAAGCAGATCTCTTGTTGGGTCCCGATAGCTCCTCAAAGATGGATTCAGAGACAGATGACCAGTCCTATTCCCCCACTGAGGTGTATGCTCTAACTTGGCACGATTATACCGCTCATATCATGCATACGGTGTCTTGCATTGCATAGTTTAGACATCATATACACAATTTTCAACACCATGTTCTTAGTTCAGACATCATATCAAATGCCCTCTGTTTAGCATATAAATCACATATGTGAATTAAATGACGCGATCCTGATTACTTAGATAACATGTAGGTGAATTATGTCATGCGATCCTGTTTAGTTATTCATCATATCTTTGAATTATGTTATGCTATGCTATCAAGTTTAGATAGACATCATATATGTGAAATTATGTCATGCTATCCGTTTTAGTTAAACAATATACATGTCAACTATTTTATGCCCTCTTTTTTCCACACTATCTATTGCATCTGTCTCTCATACAATGTCTATACATTCAACTATGTTTCTTGTTTATCAGCCATTTGAATTGGAGCGGGTGATGCCAGTATCTAGCAGAATAAGAACACGGTCTTCAAATAAAACAGTGCTACCTCTTGGTGGAGATAGCACCCCGGTTGTACATGCACAAGAACCAGCCCTACCACACATAACCCAAACTCTCGCGGATTGTACCCCTACTGCAATGGACAGAGAACCAGCTTCACTCAATCTAACCCCAACCCCAGCCGATAGTAACCCAGTTCCTGTTGACACAACACCATCTCCACCACAGAGCTCCCAAACAACAGCAGTTAGTAAGGCAGCTCCAGTGCCCAAAGGGCCAGTACTATCACGGTGAACCCCAACTCCACCAGTTAGTACGCCTATTCCTGTGGAGGAAGCACAACCAGACAGTCGTAGTTTAGCATCTATCGCATTTGACATTGTTAAATCGTATGTGCGTATCTTCCCATCTTGGAAATATTATACTGAAGATGAAGGCAAATGCCAGTTGAAGGTGTTTGTCCAGGAGTTATGTGTAAGTAATGTTATTCATGGCAATTATTTTTCTTCGTCCCATACATCCTACCTCCATGATGGTTATAACACAGCAAATTTTCCCATTTTTCTCTATAGAGAAGGACCGATTTGGAAACTCAGGATGAGGTAACCTGTGCTAATACCTCTGCTATCTTCAAGAATGTTTGGTGGTAGTATCAGAATTACCTGAAGAAAATGTACTTCACCGGCAAAGAAACTCATCAAATTCCCTTACGTTCTCCTGAGACACATTTATTGGACGATGACTGGGAACGCCTTGTTCTGTACTGGTCCCGAACCAAGAATGTGGTAAGGTCTATGAGCTCATTTTCTATTTTTAAGTATTTTATTCTTGCGTCTTATTATACTCTGTTCATGTAGAAAAAGTGCCTAAACCTGAAGAACAACTGTTCTAATTTAAGATTCCATTGCTATCATAGTTCAAAAAAGCGCTAGGTGTTAATTGTGCTTTTTCCACTGCCTTGCACTTTACTGACCAAAGTGCATGCTTATGCACAGTTATGCACAGATTATGCGTAGTTATGCGCAATGCATTTTGCCAACGCCTAGAGCCTAGGCGCACTTAAGCGCTCGCTTAGGCGCGCCTTTTTTAACTATGATTGCTTTGCTCTTGTATCACTGTATTTACTGATACGAGCTTATTTTTAAATTGAAGGATCCAATCGAAACTCCAATGGCACAGCAGGTATGTTCACGCATGTTTCTTTAACAGGTTTGCTCTTATCAATAGCTCTGTTGATTTCAATTTCAATTGTGTATACAGTTGACTTTCATATCATGCACATTACTAGCATCACAACAGAGCCAATAGTGTTGTTGTACATGTAGACCCGTGGTACCCATCTGAAATCTTGTTGTGCCGTGTAGTTTCCCACGCTTTGTATTCTTTCACTGCTGCTTTGTCTTGAACTGATATGATTTGAACCGTGTCTATTTTGATTTGGCAAGACAATGCAGTGACCATAGGACATAGATATATGTTTGTTTGATGCTTTTATTATGTACTAGTACTTGGCAATAGAAGACTTGGTAGTTTAATCCTGTCCACCTTACTAATGAACTGGTTCACCGAAATAAGTTTCATATACTAGTACATGCTAAACTTGTTATGTGTCTGCTTGGTTCTTCTTTTAGAATGCTGACAGAATATTGGGGAAGAGTGCCTTATTAAGCAATGGTAAAAGAAGTAATGCAGATAAGGTTCAGGATAGTGACACATCCTTGTTGGTCTCCGACAAAGCTGATAAAACAGCTAAGGAAGACTATGTTGAAGACAACGAGACAACCCCAAAGTCCTGTCTTGGTTTAGTGTTCGAGTTACTGGCCACTACCGCATGCACAAGCTATTCAAACTCATTGTCTGAATCAGTTCAGTTTCTTGAGTCTCAACTACAAGATGAAAGACATCGATCAGCTGTGCTGCGACAAGAAGCGGAAGGACTGCGGAAGTCCCTAGAGCATTCAGATGCATACTTTCTGGTGCAACAGCAAGCGTTGGAGGACTTTAGCGCCAAACAGGACAAAGCAAATCAGCTTGCTAAGCTTATTGCCAGCATGGTGGATACCCAGGATAATGTTTCTTGAGATCTTCTGAAGTTGTTTCAATTATGCTCTTGTTTTGCTGCCACGTTTATTTGCACCGGTGGCCAATTTTGACGGCCAAGTGTATGTAATATGCTGCTTTGTTCCCTATATTTGCACTGCTGGCGAACTTTGATGCCCAGTGGATGTAATATGTGTAATAGCGGCAATAGACTAGCCTTAATTGCTTGCTTATTTATTTCCTTATTGTCTTTTTTAGTTGTTTGCTTGTAGTCACTGCAGTTCTTTTTCTGTGTTTTTCTAGTGGACACAACAGCCTATTTTTGGTAACTAGGGCAAAATAATCATGGCAACACACGGACTGTTGTAACCATGGGCCTCCTACAGGCCATATGATACATGGGCCTTTGTTCGGCCGTAGGACCATTGGCCTTCTATACGGGCCATAGGATCCATCGGCCTTCTATACGGGCCTTAGGGATCAATGGGCCTTCTACGGGCCGTAGGGTCCATGGGCCTTCTACGGGCCGTACCATCCATGGGCCTCATACGGGCCGTAGGATCCATGGGCCTTCTACGGGGCATATCATCATTTCGCCAATCATGGGACGTACTATTCGTGGACCATAACGGGCCGTTAATAGGCCGTATTTGATAACTCTATGAAAACAGCCCAACGGGTTTTTTTACATGAAAACGGCCCAACGTATTAGCGGTCTGCAAACGGGCCAACTGTAACGACGGGCTGAATTTGGCCCACAAGCAGAAAATGACAGTAACGGGCCGTATGTAACTGAATGCTGAAAATGAGCCCAAGAATTAATGGTCCATGAGAAGGCCGAAAGATAACTAGGGCTGAAAATGGCCCAATGGAATAACGGGCCGTTAATGGGTATAAAGTGATACACTGTTCATTACGGGCCAGTTTCACAACGGGCCATTAATGGGCCAAGAGTTACAAAGGTCCACATATGGGCCAAAAGAAGTCATGGGCCACACATGGGCAGGAAGTTAAAACGGGCTGAATCATATTAGACAGCCCAGATGACGCTACTAGGCCTAATTCGGATAGGGCGTAACGGGCCCTCGGTTAGCGGGCTGTAAATGGGCTATATGTGAATAGGTCGTTAACAGGCTTTCCATGGGCCGACCCGCCACCTTTTGACCAAGTCAAATGGGCTGGCCTTCTCACAGGAATGGGCCTCTGTTGGGCCGTGCCACGTGTCGACGTATCATAGGCGCCTTCTGTCCAATGAGTGGATGACATATGTCACAACGGTGAGCCGACACGTGTTTCCTCTAGCCAATGATGATTTTACACATGGAAAATCCTCATTGGTCGGGGCTATTAACGGGTTATCGGATCCAAAACCCGACCCGATAGCTTAACGGCATTCCATTACGGTGGATGCCACGTGTCGGTCACCCTTGACGAAAGCAGTTCTGTGACGCGCGATTTATCGTCATGGAAGTGGACACTTCCGTGATGATAATTTTCGTAATGTCATGGAACACTTCTACGATAGCACAGGTATGACTATCTTGATTCTGTCATAAATTTGTCATGGATGTACATGCATGACAAAAAACGCGAGCTAATGTGACAAACACGTATCATCACGGAAGTGTATTTTTTTTGTAGTGCAAGTACGCGTATGGCCAGTCGGTCAACGCACCTCCTCTTGGCATATCATTGACATGTGGGACAGGAGTGTGAGCAAACCGATCTCAATTGACGGCAAAGAGCCAACCCGCCGTTCCTTGAGAGAGACGAGGAGCGAGAACACACAAACGGGCTCGCACGGAGGCCAAGATATATTCGAGCATGGTTGGTTGATCGATATCATTCATTACATGTTGGGCTGCCGTTTTCCGCCCTTCTTCGGAACAAACATGTACTTTATGAGAGATAAAAAAATAAGAGTACAGACGCTCCACCATACGGTTCTAGAAGTAGTACTACTCATACTACTGCGCTTGGCTCTTCGCCTCTTCATGAAGTCAAACAATGATGGTACTCCACATGTTGGGTACTACAATGTATGCCTCTGACAATCTGACACCGAATGGACTGATGCATGTCCACCGAGGGTAGGTTGCATTAGTCAACAGGTGTAAGCGAGCTTCACCTTGTCCTGCAAGCTTCTCCTTGTTCTGCGAGTTGACGAGACACACCAAAAAGTAGTGCTAGTCCATACTCCCTCCTTTCCAGTTAATATGGCTTAATCTTTTTTGCGGGTAAATGAGAGAGCTTTATTCATATATAAGCATTCTTAGGACTATCAGCCAAGACACTGGTCATTGGACTTCATAATACGCTCATTGCGCTCAATATATATATTTTCCGGTGTTTATACGGTCACTAGCTCACCCTGACTGAGTATGTGTGTGCATGCACGTGTAGGTTGAGCACTTGAGTGTGACCGTGTGTGTTTCGTCGTGTGCTCGAACATGCATGCATTAGGGCGTCGCGCGCGTTTTTGCATCCATGTGTATGTGTGACTGTTGCATACACGTATGGGGAGAACGTGTAGGGGCCACTAACAAGCAGTCAAATCACACAGTAAGTTAGTCGGAAGAAGCAACCATCATTTCACTCTTGAATGACACGTATGCAATATAAAATGGTTGATATGGACAGAAAAAGAAAACCACTATATATACACTAGCAGGAGCCTAAGCTACAAGCCTGCTTGCTTAGGTTGCTCTCTTCACAAGCGTAGCACAACGGGCCTGATCCCGCAGCTAGGGGAGGGGAACAATGTTCTGCGTAGACGCGGTCGACATCGGCGAGGGAGAAAACCCACAGTCGGTGCGTCGCAATCGGGGGTCACCACGGTATGGGTCGATGCCGCGTCCCAACCGCCCTTCTAGCTACATCCCGACGTCCCAAGTATAGTGCATCTTCCTTTTGGAGCCGGCTTGCTCCACTGCCGTAGCTCCATCTCCATGTCGATCTTTCTCTACTTCTACCGGCTTCTACTTGTGATGATTTTATGTCACATGAACTAGTGCCAGTACTATTATTCTAACCACACTTCTTCAATATCTTTGCCATCAGGGATGCTCAGGTCGATTTTAGTGGAACTGCACAAAAGCATCGTATGATCCGAGGGTGCCAGCCGGCTTTCCTTCAACAGGTTCTACCTGGCCAGGAATTTAAATCATGTTTAGGGTTTAGGGCTTAAGTCGTAGTGACCCCATCAGTAGTTTTTCTTTCGTACACGCTCTCACAACTTTTTTCTTTAGTTGTGAAGTAAATATTGGCTATGATCTGCGAATCATTGAGATGCATCAGCATGCATGTTAGTTTTCCTTTGTATTTGATGGAATGTCGTAACGGGGCAACCTTGAAATAGGAGTGAAAATGGAGTGGAAATTTCCGTTTTTCCGGAGAAAAAATGGAAACGGAGAGAAACCAATGTTTCGTTTCGTTGGATCGCGCCATCGAGCAAAACCAACGTTTAAATCACGTCTGTCGTGTTCGTGTCTCACCCTCCTCCACGGCTTGACCCCACACGGTCGCTCGGCATGCCACTCACCGCAAACCGAGTAGTATACGATAACTTTCCTGCCTGCTTGTCGATGGACCGCTCCATGGAGTACTAGCACTATTGGAAGAGATTGACGAGTTGGGGGAGGACAGCTAGCTGTAGCAAGGACTCCCAAGAACTTTTTACATGCATGTTGTAGCCGGATATTGTGACCTTTGAACGCGGAGCAGCCGCGTGCAGCCGGAAGCGGCACAGGCGATGCTCTCTCGGTCGGCGTGCCGCTTCAATGCCGGCGCCAGTGAGAGGTCGCGTCCGCTCTGGCCGGGCATGAATGCGGCACTGACCGTTTCGGGCGGGAAGCACGCGCGGGTGATGAAGAGGGTTCGGGTTGGTCAGGACCGGCCGTGGCAGCGGTACGGACGTGGGCAAACAAGAGATGTTGTATGTTAATATTGCTGCATATATAATTAACAACGTAAATAATGTGCCAGTTGGACAAATATGATTGGCGATGGAGATGGAAATGGAACTTTATGTAAACACGGATATGCATGTCTATGTCTATGTGTGTGTGCGCGACGACTCTCGCGACCTGGAAGCAGGGGCGTGTTTTCAATCGAGTTTTCTTTCTTGGTACGTTAGAAAATCAGTTTGTCTAATTCACATCTAGATGTTATTTAAGGATATCACATCTAAGCTCCCACAAGTATATAATGTAGCAACAAGAAACAAAAAAAACTAGGACAAAAAAATAGACCACAAACAGAGTGGACATCAACTTAGATGTGACATAACTATGTCACATCTAGATGTGACACACCCTTAAAAAATGGTCCGCCAGTTTTTGTCCTTTTTTCTGGGAACGCGCGTATTCTATTTAAAACCACTGCTATGGAGAGATTTTTTACTCCATTATAGCCTCTTGTTTGATAGAGTTTCTCGCATCTCGCTCTCTCACCCTCTCCATATTAAAACAAGATGACAGTGTCCACTCTATCTCTCTCTTCACCGGTGGTCACAGATCCGGCCGAATCCCGTCCGCTGTGGGAGGTGAGGAGGTGCAGCGTTGACGTTGTCGCCGTCAGCGACGGAGGAAGACGATGCGCACCGTCCTCTCGGAGCCGGCGCTCGCGCGGACAAAAATCCTTCGCGCCCTTGTTCGCTGTCGTCGTGTGGGCAGATCCCGCCCGCCCGCCTAAACGACATCTCGCCCACCTGAGGTATAACTTCTTGTACTGGTCCAGCTCCCCAGGTTGCTGCGTGCGGGTTTTCTTCTATGCGACTACTCCCCAGCTCCCCATGCATAGAAGCTAGGGTTCGTCGGCTGGTCCAACATCACCTACTAGTACTATTATAGAGGAAATGCCACTCGAAAAGTTGTCCTGATTTATGCCTCGGTGGAGGTATACATGTTGTTTCAAAAAAAAAGTACATGGTGGTTGTGCGGTCATTGTCCATATGGTGGTAGTACTATCACTGGTTAAATGAAGAAATGCTTTTTTCTTGGGTATCCTGGTTTAGTTCCCATCAAGATAATTATGATGCTTCTGTTTGTTGGTGTACTTTTCATTAATTCTTATTGACAATTGAGATGTCGTTGCTAACCCTTTTTTATATTTTTGGAAACAGCGATGCGTGTCTCCATACCCGGGCATGTCTTCCTCAATTTTAGTGGAACTACACAAAATTGGATGGCCATTGTTGTTCCGCCTCACTGTCCTCTGCCACGTGGTTCTTCCTTCCTCGAGCTTGATTACTGAGAAGAAATAGACCACAATGAGGATTTGTCGAACTTCATAGGTGCCTCACCCAAACTTGATGCCAAATGGATGATGCATCACCATGAGGACCTATCGATGCTCATGGTTGTGCCTCATGGTTGCGTCGGCTGGTGAAGCTGGTCGATTTTCAATGAAAAACAAGTTGTCTTCCATTAGTGCTCTTTGCTTGTTACGCACAAAGATGATATCCTTCGTCAGTTCACCTTGGTTGCGTTGGAGACGCAGTCGTCTTTCACGTTGGTGCAATTTTATCACACAATTGGCTATCTATGAACCAAATGTTTCCTCGAAGAAGGATCGACGTTGGTACTAAGAGCATAAGTTTTGTATTGATTTCTAAGCCTTCTCACAACTTTGTCTCCAGCTCCCCAGTAATTTTATTTGTCCAGCTATTAACTTTGATTTAAAAATTGGTGTGGACTAAAAACCCGGATGGACGTAGTAGCCCTCCATTTTTATTTACTCTGCATATTAGATTTGACTGAAGTCAAACTTTGTACTACTCTCACACGTTTCCGATAATTTGGCGCATGTGTGGTTGTTCACTTAAGGGAGGGTAGTGTACCACACGTGAAGGACAAGAAGTGCCACCAGGACGCGTGGGCGTGGATCGTTAGTTCATCAGAAGTAGTACTAGTTTTCTTCATTGTACATTAAATAAAGAGTTTCATTTCGTACTTACACAATTTAAACGATTGTTATGGAGAGAATAAGAAAACCACTCCACTATATATTAGTCGTATACACGAGAGTACTATATGGACGCAGCTTCATTGACTTAGTGCACCTGCCTTTGGGTTTATGACAGGTGGGCCCAAAATGTGGCTGGCTCACCTGTCATACAGCCAAAAGCAGGTCCAGTGAAGGCACCGGAGCTCAGTCCGTACTACAGTAGTATATATATAAGCGGGAGCCTCAGCGCTTGTTCGCTAGGGTTTGCACTCTCCACACGCTCGCCGCACTACATATATGTTACATGTTGGAGGCTCAGCGTTCATTTGCTAGGGTTTGCTATATTCACAGTCTCTCACCCTCTCTTCATCAGATCTAAACAAGACTGCGTTGGCCTCTTGTCTCTCTCTCCCCCCTCACAGTTGGTGAAGGAGGCGTTCGTATCTCGTCGCACCGGGAAGGGGAGGAGGTGCAGCGTTCACTCTATCGCCTTCGGCGAGGGAGGCAATCCACTGTCGGCTCCACTGTTCTCTTTCACCCAGCGCCTGTGTGGGAGGGCCACCGACCTCTTCTTCCTCGCTGTCGTACGTAGTGTGGGCAGCTCCGGCCTCCCACCGCATGCCTTGCCACATCCCGACGACCCTAAGGTATAAGTTTCTTTGAAACCGTCGTTGCTCTAGCTGCATGTGGATCTTTTTCAATCTGTAGTCGAATCTAGGTCCTGGTTCAAAGAGGAAAGAAGAGTGCGGTGCACTGGAGCAAGAATCTAGGACGTGGTTCAATGAGGAAAGGAGGGGCGGAAAGTAGTATAGACTGGCTATCCAGCCGCTTTGTTGGTCGAAAAGGGAAAAAGGGGGTAACCCAGTACACACATCTATAAGGAACCGATCTCTTTGTTGAAAAGGGAAAGAAACTGGGGGGTCGAGTAGTTTGTGCAGGACTAGATTTGCTACCCTCACATAGGAAAAAGGTTCAAAGAGAACAAATATAGGACCAACGCATATATGTTGCTTGGCTACATACTCTGCATCACCCATTTGTATGTGTGGACGCACATGGTGCTGGCATGTCCCATACAGCTATTTTGCTATTGTTAATCTAGGAATGCTGCCGGAAAATTGAAGTAATGCCACTGTTAAAAGTAAATTACATTTTTTAACGAATGTTGTTTCAAGAGAATGTCTCTGTTAATATGAATCAATGCAACCGTTTTAGAAATGCTACTATCCTACTTTGTTTTCCATCCAAGATAAGTTAGATGCTTCTTTCTGTCACCGTTTGTTTCATCCTCCTTTATCGGCAAGTAATTGTTTCCTTTTTTGCCTCTGTTAAAACAGGGGTATCGATTCAACTTGTTGCTATTGCGACATTTTGCTTCGCTACTCGAAACACTTATGTTTTAAGAGTGTTTTGTGCAGTTCAACTTGAATGTCACACCGGTGACTTTGCTTAATTTTGGTGGAACTGCACAAAAGGAGATCGAGATTTGTTTCCAGTCTTCGTGGCGAGTTGTTTCAAATCTTGGTCTCATCCACATGATGTGCAGTGTGCTTTGAGATGTTGTGCTACTTGTTTTGGTACTGTTTTAAATAAATGTTGAATTGAAGCTATTGTATTGCTGTCTTTTCCCATTAAGTAGTGAACAAAAATGGGACCAACCCAGACATGATGCTTGTTGCTTTGTTACAACAAATTCAGCATCACCCCTTTATAAGCCAGTAATTGATGCCACTCTCAGAATTAACTACTGAATCTTATTTCAAAACTGCAACACTTGTTAGGGATTGGCGGGATTACCATTTTTGTGGCCGCATGTTTCATCCTCCTTTATTAGCCAGTAATTGATTCCTTTTTTGCCTCTGTTTAAACAGGGATATCTATTCAACTTGTTGCTATTGCGACATTTTGCTTCGCTACGCGAAACACTTTGCTTGATTTCAGTGCAACTGCACAAAACGAGATTGGATTTCCTATTCGTGTTGGCAGATTCGTATTTTATCTTGTCCGTCTCATGAAAGGTCAGTACAGGCCTTCATCCACATGATTGTGCAGTGTGCTTTGAGATGTTGTGCTACTTGTATTGGTACTGTTTTAAATAAATGTTGAATTGAAGCTATTGTATTGCTGTCTTTTCCCATTAAGTAGTGAACAAAAATGGGACCAACCCAGACATGATGCTTGTTGCTTTGTTACAACAAACTCTGCATCACCCCCTTTATAAGTAGATGGAAGCACATACTGTTGTTGCGCCCACTCTCCCCTGGAACTGTTTATGCTTTTCGTTAATCTAATGCCGCTGGTAAAATTAAGCAATGCCACTCTCAGAATTAATTAACTACTGAATCTTAGTTCAAAACTGCAACACTTGTTAGGAATGGTACTATCCTGCTTTGTAGTTCTTTCTACATGTTTAACCAAGGTATTGTTAAGATAATGTCTCTGTTAAAATGAATCAGTTGCATTGTTTTAGGAATGGTACTTTTCTGCTTTGTCGTTCTTTATACATGTTGAAACAAGGCATTGTTAAGATAATGTCTCAGTCAATATGAATGAATCACACTGATGGAGAATTGCTACTCTCCTGCTTTGTTTCCCATTAAGATAAAGTAGATCAGTAGATGCTTTTTTTCTAGGAGTACAAGTCATCAACCATTATTTCTCAGTAATTGTTTCCCTTATACCTATTGTTGCTTACAGGGATATCAAAATTAAAGGTTGGTTTTATTCCGACTTGGATTTTAGTTGAACTGCACAAAAGGAGCCAATGTGTCCAAGGCAAACTGCTGCATTACTGGGTCCAGTTGGTCGTTCCACTTTGCAGAAAGTAGCAGTCACTGTTTGCGCTACATTACAAAAGGAATGACCGAGAAGCTTTACAGAGTATTATTAGACACCAGTGACATGACTAGTCTGCGGAGACCATTGGCAATTTAACAACACGTGGAGTGCCCTGGGCAAAAATTTCCCAAACAATTACAAGAAGCTACGACAGGACTCCATGATCATAGGCATTACATATTTTGAATGGGAAAAGCTTGTCAAAGTTTAATCATTGATGTTAGCAAGAAGACGTTAGTTTAATATATTGGAATTGGAAAACCTTGTCAAAATTTGCTCATTGATGTTAGCCAGAAGACATGCATTTGATATTTTTGAGTGGGACGCCCTTGCTGTGAGCAGCGTCGAGTGTTTTTTCCTATTCCTGTGTTCAGTTTAGAAGTAAATAGTTACTCTGCTGAGATATTCCTGTGTTAAGAGTTTGTTCTGAATATTGTCTATGTAATGCCAGGCCTTGTGTTTGATTGCAAAGTTGAGCTTGGAATGTTGTGGCATGCGGCATCACGAGCTGTTCACCATGCCTCCTGAGAATAATGCTTCGTATTGTTTTGCATGTCGATCTAATGCCAGTGATTTGCTTGTTAAGAAGATCATCCTCTTATGTTGTTTTCGTGCTTAAGAAGTTCATCGTCCAATGTTTCATTCATAGCCTATACGACAAGTCAGGTAGGTTAGACGTGAAACCATATGATCTTCCGACCAGCTCATGATATTAGGCCGTGATTGGATCGTCGTTTTCTAACCAAAACAGCTTGTAAAACTGACGCTTGTAAATTAAAGCAGATGGTCTCGGGCGAAGGCGCTTGGTTGGTCGATTTCGACTAGTAAAATATCGGAAGTACTTCGCACATGATAAAAATGCTGAACGACACTCGGACGATTGCTAATCCAGCCGTTAGCTGTTGTTTCAGCCTTGCCTATGGATGGCATGATACGCATGCCATGCATGTATCGTCTAGTAATGTCGTCCATATAGCAGTGCTCGTAAAATATACACTGGTCTCTCAAATTACATGCGTAACCCGCCGGTTTTACTTACAGACCTCGGGCCCTCGGTTTCATTACGCCTGTATTTTATGCGTTGTTTCTGATGACGAGTAAATTACACTTGTATGTTAATACAGGTTTGAAATAAACCAGAGCTCCCAAGCGCGACCTTACCGTTTCATGCCGTCTCAGTTTCTCGAAGGTGCTCATAGGTGTCCGATGATCCTGGCTTCCTGAATGAGCAGCGGGCGGTGTATCAGACCATCCGTAGGGCCCGCGAGGCCCTCTCCGTTGTCCTTCGAGTTGTTGCGCTTGTTGTGGCGCCGAGCATTGTTAACATCGTCAACGAACATGAGGATTCAGGAGATGACTTTATTTTGATTGGATGACACTAGGGACCCACTAGGGCCATAGCCGTACGTACACAAGTGCCCCCTTATTATGTACAACTATATTTTTTTTGCTTTCTCCTGGTTTCCTGACATCACGGTCCCACACCATTGTCAACATATGTAGTCAATATAAACGAGAGAATTGCACAAGGTGCGGCCGACAGTTGGGACCAAGCAGCTCGAGCAGTATTTGTGTTTTTGAGGCGTGAGCACTGCAGAGTTTTTCTTGGCGATGATTTCGTTGTTGTTCAGAGGAGAGCAGGGTATTAACTGGGCGGGCTGTGGCCCGTCTAGCCCAGGCCAGATATCCAGCCCAGATACTAATTTTTTCAAGATGAAAATGGCTAGCCCAGCTATACGTCTTTTTGAGGAATACCCAGGCAAGGTCAACTTGTTATTCTCCGCCCCGCTGGGCTGCAAATCTTTCCTAGGAGGGATGCATTAGGCTTAACAGGAAAATGGGCTTTAAAAAATAATAAATGGGATGTAATTATAAAAACTGGGCAGTAACTATAAAAATGCACCAAACACGAAATTAGTTTATAAAATATTATTTATGGATTTTGAAAATCTTAAATTTTCATTGTTGCACGCGCAATGTTTCGTTGGATTTTTACGTAATACAAATTTATATTTAATCTGACTAGAAATTTCGGGATAAAAATATTTCGGATCCCATCAAAATGTGGGAAATTTTATTGAATTCTGTCTTCAACGGTTGGTTGAAATTATTAATCGTTGTCCTAGCTAGAAAATGGGTTGTACTTTTAACAAACTGTAAATGGGCTGTTGTAAATTCCATTAGAATTCAAAAATGGTTTGTACATTCTTACAAATGCAAATGGGCTATAAGTTCTCTGCCACACACTTGTGGGCCTACTAAGTGACGCATCCCCTAAAAAAATAAGTTCACGCGTATGCAAGGATTTCTCAACTTATTATAGTCAACACACGGTTCTAGCGGTAGTGGCCATTGGATGTCTATCCAACAGATGTCGTGCTTCTTTTTCAATCTCGGATATTCTTAGCTTCGGCCGCCCAAAAAATGATTCCTCCCCCTGACATCTGGGGCGCACCATTTCGGAGGCTGACCTGTGGGCCTACTAAGTTGGAGCGTACCAAGGGCTTTGTCAACTTAGTCAATAATAAACGATTCTAGCTTCAGTGACCGTACGATGTCCATCCAACGGCCGTAGTGCTTCTTCAACCTTTGGTCTTCTTGGTCCAGCCCCCCAAAGCAGCGCCGGTCGTGCCGCCTGCTCCTGCCTCCTGTGGTTGGTTGTGCTGCCGCGGAGGCCTCACCGCCCCCATACTACTCCCACCGTTGGCCAAGCCATCCCTCCACTCACCCACACCCCCTGTTATCCTGCGGCGACGGCAGCCTCACACCGCAGTCGAACCAGTGAACCCTCGTACTCCTCTCCACGCGGGCTTCCACTGTTGCGTCTTCCCCCACTCCGCATCGTCCCCTTCCTAGGCCTCGTCGTTGTCCACCGCCCTACTGCTCTTGGTGCGGTGCGGTCAATGTGGTCAACGACCGACTTCCATCGGAAGAGTACTGTACATGGAGAGGCTGACAGCTAGGTCCACGGCAGCCGCAAGGAAGTGCCTCCTTATTACGTGCAAAATAATTATTCCTCCACCTGATCGCAGGCACCCATCGGACGGGCTACCTTATTTCGTGAAACAAAAATTCCCCCCTGACTGTTGGGACCCACCGGATGGGCCACCGTATTTCGTGAAAAAACGTTTCCCCCGCTGTCAGATTGAACCCACCGAAAGTGCCTCCTTATTACGCACAAAAAAATGAATACTCCCCCTGCTAGCTTGGACCCACCTTGGTGGGAGGCTGACTTGTGGGCCTACTAAGTTGATGGGGACGGAGGGCTTTGTCAACTTAGTCAATATGAACGATACTAGCTCCAGTGACCGTACGATGTCCATCCAACGGCCGTAGTGCTTCTTCAACCTCTGGTCTTCTTGCTCTAGCCGCCCAAAGCAGCGCCGGTCGTGCCGCCTGCTCCTGCCTCCGGTGGCCGGCTGTGCTGTCGTGGAGGCCTCACCGCCCCCTACTATTCCCACCGCTGGCCAGGCCCTACGGCGACGGCAGCCTCACACCATAGTTGAACAAGTGAACCCTCATACTCCTCTCCGCGTGGGCATCCATTGCCGCGTCTTCACCGGCTCCGCGTCGTCCCCTTCCTAGGTCGTCCACCGCCCTGGTGCTCTCGGCGCGGCATGGTCAACGTGGTCAAGGAACGACTTCCATCTGACGTGGACTGTACGTGGAGAGGCTGACAGCTGGGTCCACGGCCGCAGCAAGGAAGTGCCTCCTTATTACGCGAAAAATAATGATTCCTCCACCTGACAGCAAGGAACCACCGGATGGGCCACCGTATTTCACGAAAAAAATGTTTCCACCTTGACTGCTGGGACCCACTAGCTACATCTTCGCACGCAAGGAAGTGCGTCCGGGCAAAAAAAACGATTCTCCCCGCTGACGGCTGGGACCCACCAGCTACATCTTCGCACGCAAGGAAGTGCGTCCGGGCAAAAAACGATTCGCCCCCCTGACTGCTGGGACCCACCATCTACATCTTTGCACGCAAGGAAGTGCCTGATAGTCGGGACCCACCTGGTCGAAGTGTACGTAGCGTTGTCATTCTGGTCGCGAACATGTACGTACATATATAGTGGTGGATGTAGAGGCACGCACGTGTCGTAGTAGAGGCGCACACGTAGCATGTACACGTACGTATAGCAGCCAGGGTGCAAGAAAGAAAATACGGCCACGTACGTACATACGGTCAGGGTCTTGAACGGCTACTCGCGCATACGTACGGCCAGGGCTCGTGTTCATGGGAAGGCAACGGAATGCGTTGTGTTCATGGGGAGGCAACGGAATGCTCGTGTTCATGGGGAGGCAACGGAATGCATCGTGTTCATCGGGAGGCAATGGAACGCGTGGGAGCCAACCGGCTGGGTCGGAACGAAATGCGTGGTCGTGTTCATCGGAAGGGCTTGGACGGAACATGCGATGGAAACGAGGCCTGGTGTACCGCAGAACGGAGGAAACGGACCTCCTATGTTTGGAACAGGGTCCTGTTGATCAGGAGGGGTCTGGCGTACCGCAAAACGGAGGAAACGGACCTCCTACGATCAAAATGGGGTCCTGTTGATCGGGAGGAGTGTGGTGTACCACAAAACGGAGGAAACGGACCTCCTAAGGTCAAAACGTGGGTCCTGTTAATCGGGAGGGGTGTGGCGTACCACAAAACTGATGAAACAGACTTGTGTTGGAGCGCTACGGTCGAAACGGGGGTCCTGTTCATCGGGAGGGGTGTGGCGTACCGAAAAACAGGACTCCACGGGATGTTGTTCATCTCCACCGTCGACCTCCTCCAGCCTCCACGGGCTACCGTCGACCTCCTCCAGCCTCCACGGGCTACCGTCGACCTCCTCCTGCCTCCACGGGCTCCTGTTCATCCAGCCTCCACCGTGCGCTACTCCACCGGCTACTGTTCAACCACCCCTCCACGGGCACCCCTCCACTGTCTACTGTTCATCCAGCCCTCCACACCACGGGGTCCTGTTCAACCACCCCTCCACGGGCACCCCTCCACCGTCTGTTGTTCATCCAGGCCTCCACACCACGGGGTCCTGTTCATCCAGAGGCAACGCCACCGCTCACTATTCATCCAAACCCCCCCTGGAATGCTCACTGTTCATCCAATCGATCGGCTTCAGTTAGCAACAGTAGAGAAGGAATCGCTCGATCGAGATCAGTTAACAGCCATCGATCGATCACTCTGGTTCAGTAACGCGTAGCCTGCAATGCAATCGCTCGGGTTCATTTAGAGCCCAACGCCTCGCTCGGGTTCAGTTAGAGCCAACGCCTCGCACACACACGCGTACTTGTACGAGAGAAACGCGCATCGCCCGGCCCCCAACCTCCCACCGTAACCAGGAACTCCCTGAAATTTTCCTCCCCCTCACTTCTACCATGGTTTTTTCCGTCATGGACGGCCCAAAGAATGTCATGCAGCTGCGTCTCCGGCCCGCCTAGGACGAAAAGCCCATTTTCTGTCATGATTTTTTATCATAGAAGTAGGAGCCCACCACATCTATGATGATACTGGGTTTTGTCACAATTATCGTCGTAGAAGTGTCATATGTATGATAGAAAAAAATCGTTCGGCCCAAAATGTCACGGATGTGTCTTTTTTTTGTAGTGTGAACTATCAGACAGAAAAGATTGTGTTTGATGTGGTTGACCTTCCCTTGCCATACAATGGGATCCTTGGACGACTAGCCCTGGCCAAATTCATGGCAGCATCCCACTATGCCTACAATACCTTGAAGATGCCTGGGCCACTTGGAATCATTTCCTTCCCATCAGATGAGAAGGACGCAATCATTTGCGTGGACAAGATGTACCGGGACGCGATCGCGACAGAGGCAACGACAGCAGCAGTTCCCGCCAAGGAAAGCAGAGGAAAGAAGAAGGGTATCAAGGATGCTGACACAGAATCCGGGAAGTGTGCCTCTTTGAAGTGCGCTGCGCCTGTTGATGATTTGCCGGAGAGTTCCAACAACAAAAGGACCAAGGTTACTACTCCACAAGTGAAGAAGGTCCTGGCAGGGCTGGCTGGCGTTGATGGTACCTTCACCATCAGCGCCACCCTCTATGACAAATAGGAAAGCGCGCTCGTTGCCTTCCTGCGGGAGAATATCGATGCGTTTTCCCTGCAACCATATGATATCCCCAGTGTTCCCAGGGAGGTAATCGAGCACCACCTTGCTATCTGCCCACACGCCAGACCTATCAAGCAGAAAGTCCGAAAGCAGGCCTTGGAGAGGCAACAGTTTATTGCAGAAGAGATCAAGAAGCTTGAAGCAGCTGGTTTGGTCAGAGGAGTGCTACATCCCACTTGGCTAGCAACTCCAGTAGTAGTCCAGAAGGCTAACGGGAAATGGAGGCTTTGCACAGAATTCACAGATCTCAACAAGGCTTGCCCGAAGGACCCATTTCCCTTGCTACGCATCAATCAGATCGTGGATTCCACTTCAGGCTGCAATTTTCTTTCCTTCCTGGATGCATATTCTGGATATCACCAGATCTTCATGTCCAAGGAAGATGAAGAGAAGACCTTGTTCATCACCCCGTGTGGTACGTACTATTTTATCCGCATGCCATTCAGATTAAAGAGTGTCGGGTCTACTTTTTCAAGGGCAGTCCAGATTGATTTCGAGCCACGGCTGCATAGAAACATTGAATCCTATATGGATGACATTGTGGTCAAGACCAAGGACAGAGCAACTCTTATCTAGGATTTGGAGGAGATGTTTGCAAATCTGCGCAAGATCAACTTGAAGCTCAACCCAGAGAAATGTGTGTTCGGCGTTCCCTCCGGCAAGCTACTTGGGTTCTTTGTGTCCCATCGGGGGATCGAAGCCAACCCTGATAAGATCAAAGCAATCAAGCAGATCCAAGTGTCAAGGAAAGTTAAGGATGTGAGGCACCTGACAGGGTGCGTTGCCGCACTAAGCAGATTCATTTACAAGTCTACCGAGTGCGCCCTTTGTTCTTCAAAATCTTGAAGAAGGCAGGACCCATGAAGTGGACCCCGGAAGCAGATGCGGCCCTGCAAGAGTTGAAGGCCTACTTATCTTTTGTGCTCACCTTGCTTGCTCCTAAACCATAAGAGCCTTTGATGCTATACTTAGCGGCCACCAACCAAGTGGTTAGTGCAGCCTTGGTGGCGCAGAGGGAAGTGGATGAGGTAGAGAGTGAGCAAGGACCGGCAGAGTCAGATAAGGATCATGACAGAAGTAAGCACATCAGCGATGGCAACCCCAAGGATACGGCAAGGAAGAAAGTGGTACAGCACCCAGTGTACTTCATTAGTTCCTTGTTATAGGTGGCTCGATCGAGGTACTCTAGCGTGCAAAAATTGATCTTTGGTCTCATCATGGCCTCAAGAAAACTGTGCCACTACTCCCAAGCCCATGAGATTATGGTTATCACTCACTTCCCATTGCAAAGGATACTCCAAAACCCTGAGGCTACTGGCAGAATAATGGAGTGGGCTTTGGAGTTATCCAGTTTTGGTCTATTTGAGAGCACATCAACAATACAGAGCAGGGCGTTGGCAGAGTTTATTACAGAATGGACGCCAACCCCTGATGAGGAAGTGACAGAAACAGTTACTCCCGGCAAGGAGGCGCCCCAAGAATGGATCATGTATTTTGATGGTGCCTTTTCCCTACAAGCTGCAGGGGCTAGTGTGCTTCTTGTCGCACTCTCAGGGGAGCACTTAAAGTACGTCGTCCAGAGGCATTTTTCCTGGGAAGAGGCAACCAACAATACAACAGAGTGTGAATGTCTCCTTGCCGGGCTTAGGATTGTCGTAGAATTGGGAATCAAGAAGTTGATCATTCGAGGAGATTCACAGCTTGTGGTGAGACAAGTCAACAAGGATTACCAAAGTCCATAGATGGAGGCATACGTTGAGGAAGTGAGAAGATTGGAGGAGCGCTATGACAGATTGCAAATAGAGCACATACCCCATGCAGAAAACAGCATAGTTGTCATCTGCCAAAGTGTGTTGCGCAAAAGCTTCCTGTGGAACCGGGAACTTTTGTTCTCCTTCTTACTCGGCCCTCCGTATCCCCAGCGACAATCGCCCGGAAGAGGAGAAAGATGGACTCCGGTAAGCCTCTCCTGATAGAGCCTCGTGCTCCTGGCAAGGACCCTGCCGAAAACTCACAACTTGCCAGCCCGCACCCTCCTGCCGGGACCACGGTCCCCACAGACGAGGAGTGTGCCCCTGTAGTTGAGGAGGTGCCGCTAGTTCTCGTTGCCGAGCCCCAGGCTCCAACTTGGGCAAGGCACAATAGTCCACTTTCTCCAAACTGGAGAACTCCTCAATGACCAAGATGAGGCTGAAAGAGTAGCCCGGAGGGCCAGTTTGTACCAGTTTGTCGATGACATTCTATACAGATGGAGGCCCAATGGTGTGAAATTGAAGTGCATCTGCCGGGAAGAAGGAAAGGAACTGCTGGCTGAGATACACAGAGGCATGTGCGGCTCCCACATTGGATCAAGGGCATTTGTTGGGAAAGCATTCCATCAAGGATTCTATTGGCCCACAACCCTCCAAGATGCGGTCGAGCTAGTCATGACATGTGAAGCCTGCCAGTTCCATTCCAAGAACATCCACCTGCCTGCCCAAGCTCTTCAGACAATCCCTTTATCATGGCCATTTTCGATCTGGGGGCTTGATATCCTCGGCCCTTTCCCCCGAGCAATCAGGGGCTTTAAATTCTTGTTCGTTGCCATCAAAAAGTTTACAAAGTGGCCAAAAGAGACTCCCGTGAGAAAGGTGACTGCCCAGTCAACTATCAAGTTCTTGAAAGAACTGGTGCTTCGTTTTGGAGTTCCCACAAGCATCATTACCGACAACGACACCCAGTTCATGAGTCGCGCCTTCATGCAATATGTTCGCACCCTCAGAAGCAAGATCTCATTTGCCTCTATCGCACATCCCAGGAGCAATGGGTAAGCTGAGAGGGCGAACGCTGAAGTGTTGTAGGGCCTCAAAACAAGAACCTTTGATACGCTGCGGAAGCATGGCAGGTGGTGGATCGATGAGCTGCCGGTAGTCCTCTGGTCCCTCAGGATGACACCAAATCGAGCTACCAGGCAGACTCCTTTCTCCTTGGTCTATAGGGCAGAAGCAGTTATCCCCATAGAACTCATTTACGGGTCATCTCGAGTGCTTGCCTATGATGAAGTAGCGCAGATTAGCACTGGCGTGACAACGCTGTGCTACTCGAGGAGAACCGTCTCCGAACTGCTACGCGTGTTGCATGCTATCAGCAGGCTCTGCGTCGCTATCATAGTCATAGGGTTCATGCCCGGTGTTTTGAGGAAGGCGACCTTGTCCTTAGGCGCGTTCACTCAGCCAAGGGTACAAACAAGTTGACACCAAAGTGGGAAGGCCCTTACCGGGTAGTACGAGTCACCAGACCCGACGCAGTCCGTCTGGAGACTAGAGATGGCATTCGATTGCAAAACTCATGGAAAATTGAGCATCACCACAAGTTCTACCCGTAAGGCGCGGTTGACGGGCCCTGCCCGGAAGCCACCCATTTGTACAGGCCTTGCCTCAACTACATGTAACCCCTGGTACAAAGCCAGGGCGATGACCCTGTGCACTAGAGAAATAAACGAAGCACTGGGGGCCCCCAACTAAGTTCCATGCATGCATGAGCATTCCAAGAGCATTTGCATAAGCATTTCATAAGCATCTGCATATGCATATAAATAGGGTCGCATCCTACATCATTCTTAGTTGCATAAAGTTGCAGGTTCCTACCATGAACTTGGCTTCTACAAGGAGTTGAGAAGATGGACCGGTGATGTCTGCTAGAACTACGTCGGTATTTCCCCAAAGAGGAATGGATGATGTAGTATAGCGACGGTAGGTATTTCCCTCAGTGATGAGACCAAGGTTATCGAACTAGTAGGAGAACCTCCTCACACCACGTAAACATCACCTGCACACAAATAACAAATACTCGCAACCCGACGTGTTAAAGGGGTTGTCAATCCCTTCCGGGTACTTCGCCTCAAGATAGGCAAATAACGTGAGGTAAAAGTGGTACATAGGATAAATAGATCACGGAACAAATAAATTGCAGCAAGGTATTTTTGTATTTTTGGTTTAATAGATCTAAAAATAAATGCAAGAGAAAATACATCGCAAAGGCAAATATGATGAGAAGAGACCCCGAGGCCGTAGGTTTCACTAATGGCTTCTCTCGAGAAACATAGCAAACGGTGGGAAAACAATTAGTGTTGGGCAATTGATAGAACTTCAAATAATCATGATGATATCTGGGCAATGATCATTATATAGGCATCACGTCCAAGATTAGTAGACCGACTCCTGCCTGCATCTACTACTATTACTCCACACATCGACCGCTATCCAACATTAATCTAATGTATTAAGTTCATGGAAAAAATGAGTAATGCAATAAGAACGATGACATGATGTATGCGAGATCCGTTTATCTAATGCGGAGATATAGATCTCATCTTGTTATCCTTAGTAGCAACGATACATATGTGTTGGTTCCCCTTCTGTCACTGGGATCAAGCACCGTAAGATCGAACCCACTACAAAGCACCTCTTCCCATTGCAAGATAAGTAGATCAAGTTGGCCAAACAAAACCCAAATATCAGAGAAGAAATTTGAGGCTATAAGCAATCATGCATATAAGAGATCAAAGAATACTCAAATAACTTTCTTGGATAAAAACTTAGATCTGATCATAAACTCAAAGTTCATCGGATCCCAACAAACACACCATCAAAAGACTTACATCATATAGATCTCCAAGAGACCATTGTATTGATAATCAAGAGAGAGAGAGAGAGAGAGGAAGCCATCTAGCTACTAACTACGGACCCATAGGTCTACAAAGAACTACTCACGCATCATAGGAGAGGCACAAATGGAAGTGGTGAACCCTTCCATGACGGTGTCTTGATTGGATCTGGTAGTTCTGCACTCTGCGGCGGCTAGATCAATATTTCATCGACTCCCTAGGGTTTATGGAATATTGTGGTATTTATAGAGCAAAGAGGTAGTTCAGAGGGCACCCGAGGTGGGCAGCACCCACCTGGGCGCCTGGGCCTCCTAGCGCGCCCTGGTGGGTGCTGCTCCCCTCGAGCAGCCCCAGGTGCTTCCTTGGCCCACTGGCTTTCTTCTGGCCCAAAAAATCCTCCAGGATTTTCATTACGTTTGGACTCCGTTTGATATTGATTTCTTGTGATGTAAAAAACATGCAAAAAACAACAACTGGCACTAGGCACTATGTCAATGGGTTAGTACCAAAAAATGATGTAAAATGACTATAAAATGATTGTAAAACATCCAAGAATGATAATATAACAGCATGGAACAATCAAAAATTATAGATACGTTGGAGATGTATCAGCATCCCCAAGCTTAATTACTGCTCGTCCTCAAGTAGGTAAATGATAAAACCAGAATTTTTGATGTGGAATGCTGCCTAACATGTTCATCACATTCTTTTCTTTATAGCATGGACATATGGACTTATATATGATTCAAAGCAATAGTCTAGTTTTGACATGAAGACTTTAATACTCAAGCATACCAACAAGCAACCATGTCTTTCAAAATATCAACACTAAAGCAAGTTAGCCTATCATGCTCAATCATTGATCCATTCATGAAACACACTCGAATATTAGCTACACCCAATGCTCAAGTACGATCGTAGTGCCCCTTAGTTGGTGTTTTATAAGAGAAGATGGAGACTCAAATTCAAAATAAATTGCATAAGTAAAAGAAAGGCCCTTCGCGGAGGGAAGTAGTGATTTGTAGAGGTGCCAGAGCTCAAAGCTTAAATTGAGAGATAAAATTATTTTTGAGAGGCATACTTTTCCTACCAACAAAAACGACTTGGAGCATCCCAACACTTTCCATGCTAGATACATCATTGGTGGTTCCCAAACAGAAAATAAAGTTTATTCCTTTTTCCGCCATAACTTTCACTTTCCATGGCTAACTGTATCCACGGGTGCCCCCCATACCAACACTTTCCAAGGAATTTATTATTTGATAACATAAAGTAAATTCATTATTCATTTCGGGACTGGGCATCCCTAGTACCTTTACCGTACTCTCGTGCAATGACAAGTGAATAAACACTCATCGTGAGAATTACACATCTAGCATGGAAAATATTGGCTACCCTTTACCTCCTCGCGAGTAGTAGAGCACACAAAAGAGAAATTTATTTTGAATATTAGAGATGGCACATGCAAATTTGCTTAGAACGGCATGGAAATACCGCATATAGGTAGGTATAGTGGACTCATATGGCAAAACTGGTTTAAAGGGTTTTGGATGCACAAGAAGTGATCATACTTAGTGCAAAATGAAGGCTAGCAAAAAGATTGAGAAGCGACCAACCAAAAAGCGAAAAATCTCGTACCCAAGCATTAAGCATAAGTAACACCGAATAATGCACCATAAGTAGGATATAAATTTCATTGCATAACTATTGACTTTCGTGCTTGCATAGGGAATCACAAACCTTAACATCAATATTCTTACTAAAGCACAATTACCCATCAACATGACTCACATATCATATCGGCATATCTCAAAACCATTACTAAGAATCAAGCTTATTTTGTCCAATGATCCTCATGAAAGTTTTTATTATATCCTCCTTGGATATCTAACACTTTGGGACTATTTTCATATGTGCTTTTGATAAGCTCAAACAAATATAAGTGAAGATCATGAGCATAAGTTTTTTTCTTTCTCTCAAAATAATCTAAGTGAAGCAAGAGAGAATTTCATAAAAAATAACAAAGCACATTGTGCTAAAAAGATATAAGTGAAGTACTAGAGCAAGTCCATGGCTCTAAAAATTTAAGTGAAGCATAGGAGCAAGCATAGCATAATTTTTTGGCTCCCTCAAAAGGGTGTGTCCAGCAAGGATTCAACACTTAAAACACAAAGCCAAACAAGCAAAGACTCATATGATACAAGAAGCTCCAAGCAAAACTCATATCATGTGACGAATAAAAATATAGTTTCAAGTAAAATACCGATGGTTGTTAGAAGAAAGCGGGGATGCCCCCAAAAGCTTAGTTGCTTGCTACTTCTTTGAATATTATCTTGGGGTGCCTCGGGCATCCCCAAGCTTAGAATTTTGCTTATCCTTATTCCTTCATCCATCGTAAGATAACCCAAAACTTGAAAACTTCAATCACACAAAACTCAAATAAAACCTTCGTGAGACCTGCTAGTATAAGAAACCAAACCACTACTATAAGTACTGTAGAAAACCTATTCTTATTTTGTTTTGCATTATATCTACTGTATTCCAACTTTTCTAAGATAAAAACTCATCAAAGAAAACCATAGAATCATCAAAACAAGCACACAACGCAAAGAAAACAGAATCTGTCAAAAACAAAACAGTATGTAGCAATCTGAATATTTCGAATACTTATTTAACTCCAAAAATTATGAAATAAATTGGTGGACGCGAGGAATTTGTCTATTAATCCAATACAAAAAGAATCACCTCAAAATCGCTCTTCTGTAAAACAATTACAATGAATCTTGTGAGCACAAAAGTTTCTGTTTTTTAGGAAGATCAAATAAACTTTCACCCAAGTCTTCCCAAAGGCCTTGCTTGGAACATACACTAATTAAAACACACAAAACACAATTATAAAAGTAGCATAATTGTGCTAACACTCAAGAATAGAAAGCAAAAAAGCAAAAATACATTTTATTTGTTGGGTTGCCTCCCAACAAGCGCTATCATTTTACGCCCCTAGCTAGGCGTAACGCGTAGGATCTAAGTTTTGTCATCTTTGTCCAATTCTTAGATCGAGCACTTAGGATTTTTCAAGGATTTTGCATATAAATTCTCAGAGGAAATACTTCTAGGCATGAGATTGAAAAACTTATTTTCGCCAAAAGGGTCTCTTATTACTTCAATAAAGTTGGGATGGATACTAATCATCTTAAGATCTCCTTTTTCGTTGCTAGAAGTTGATCCTTTGTTTTTAATGACTTGAGTAGTCTTGCTAGTTTTCACGGGAGTTTTAGCGGAAACAAAATCCGTACCTAGATTAGAAAAAATTTCTTCTAGTTTATCAATTCTAGATGGGCTCTGTTCAATTCTTTCATGAATTATAGTTCCCGTTTCTTTTAGCAACTTAAAAACATGTCCCGCTTTTGATCCAACTTTAGTAGCATAACTTTGCATTTTTCTATCCAAATTTTCAATACGTTCTACGGTAAGCATTTTATTTTCAATAGCATCTAGTCTTTCCATAACATGCTCGAGAGTCAATATTGTTTCATTGATCACGAGTGGTGGTGAACCCACTAAATTTACCAGTGCATTAAAAGCATCAAGAGTAGGACACATCAAGAAATTCCCACCGGTAATCGTATCAGGGACGAATCTATACCAAGTGGTGATGCCCACATAAAAACAACGAAGAAGAACAATGGTAGATTGCTTGCGGATAGATCTATTATGAGCATTGCAAATCCTATACCAAGCATCTTTTAAATTTTCTCCTCCCCTTTGTTTAAAGTTGAGAAACTCGTCCTCGGGGTTGCACGCAATAGAAGAAGAGAAATACATAACGACAAAAGGTGATAAACAAGATTGCACACGAAAAACAGATCTGACGAGAAAACAGCGAACGAAAAAGAGGGCGAATAAAACGGCAATTTTTTGTGAAGTGGGGGACAGGAAAATGGCAAATAATGTAAATTGCGAGGAGATGAGATTTGTGATTAGGAACCTGGTTGATGTTGAAGACCCTCCCTGGCAACAGTGCCAGAAATTGTTTTGATGTCTGCTAGAACTACGTCGGTATTTCCCCAAAGAGGAAGGGATGATGCAGTATAGCTACGGTGGGTATTTCCCTCAGTGATGAGACCAAGGCTATCAAACCAGTAGGAGAACCTCCTCACACCACGTAAACAGCACCTATACACAAATAACAAATACTCGCAACCCGACGTGTTAAAGGGGTTGTCAATCCCTTCCGGGTAAGGCACCTCAAGATAGGTAAATAACATGAGGTAAAAGTGGTAGATAGGATAAAAAGATCGCCGAACAAATAAATTGCGGCAAGGTATTTTTGGTTTAATAGATCTGAAAATAAATGCAAGAGAAAATAGATCGCAATGGCAAATATGATGAGAAGAGACCCGGGGGCCATAGGTTACAATAGTGGCTTCTCTCGAGAAATGTAGCAAAAACAAATTACTGTTGGGAAACTGATAGAACTTAAAATAATCATGACGATATCCAGGCAATGATCATTATATAGGCCTCACGTCCAAGATTAGTAGACCGACTCCTGCCTGCATCTACTACTATTACTCCACACATCGACCGCTATCCAGCATGCATCTAGTGTATTAAGTTCATGGAAAAATAGACTAATGCAATAAGAACGATGACATGATGTAGACGGGGTCCGTTTATCTATTGCGGAGATATAGATCTCATCTTTTTTATCCTTATTAGCAACGATACATGTTGGAAATATGCCCTAGAGGCAATAATAAAAGTATTATTATTATATTTCCTTGTTCATGATAATTGTCTTTTATTCATGCTATAATTGTATTATCCGGAAATTGTAATACACGTGTGAATACATAGACCACAATACGTCCCTAGTAAGCCTCTAGTTGACTAGCTCGTTGGTCGACAGATAGTCATGGTTTCCTGACTATGGACATTAGATGTCATTGACAACGGGATCACGTCATTAGGAGAATGACATGATGGACAAGACCCAATCCTGAGCATAGCACAAGATCGTGTAGTTCGTTTTGCTAGAGCTTTTCCAATGTCAAGTATCTCTTCCTTAGACCATGAGATCGTGTAACTCCCGGATACCGTAGGAGTGCTTTGGGTGTACCAAACGTCACAACGTAACTGGGTGACTATAAAGGTGCACTATAGGTATCTCCGAAAGTGTCTGTTGGGTTGACACGGATCGAGACTGGGATTTGTCACTCCGTATGACGGAGAGGTATCTCTGGGCCCACTCGGTAATGCATCATCATAATGAGCTCAAAGTGACCAAGTGTCTGGTCACGGGATCATGCATTACGGTACGAGTAAAGTGACTTGCCGGTAACGAGACTGAATGAGGTATTGGGATACCGACGATCGAGTCTCGGGCAAGTAACGTACCGATTGACAAAGGGAATAGTATACGGGGTTGGTTGAATCCTCGACATCGTGGTTCATCCGATGACATCATCGAGGAGCATGTGGGAGCCAACATGGGTATCCAGATTCCGCTGTTGGTTATTGACCGGAAAGCCGTCTCGGTCATGTCAGCATGTCTCCCGAACCCGTAGGGTCTACACACTTAAGGTTCGGTGACGCTAGGGTTATTAGGAATACTTGTATGTGATTACCGAATGTTGTTCGGAGTCCCGAATGAGATCCCGGACGTCACGAGGAGTTCGGTAAGGGTCCGGAGGTGAAGATTTATATATGGGAAGTTGTCATGCGGACACCGGAAAGTTTCGGGGGCATATCGGTATTCTACCGGGGCCACCGGAGGGGTTCCGGGGGTCCACCGGGAGGGGCCAACCCTCTTGGTGGGCCACATGGGCCGCATGGGGCAGGGAACCATCCCCTGGAGGGCTGGGCGTGCCCCCCCATTGGGCCCATGCGCCTAGGGTTGGGGGGAACCCTAAAGGGGGCGCCCCCCTTTGCTTGGGGGGCAAGCCCCCTCCCTGGCCCCCCCCCCCTCTAGATCTCATCTAGAGGGGGCCGGCCCCCTTCCCCCTTCCCCTATACATAGAGGGGTGAGGGGAGGGCTGAACACCTGATCCAAGGCGCAGCCCCTCCCCTCCCCAACACCTCTCCTCCTCCGTTGTGCGCTTGGCGAAGCCCTATCGGAGTACTGCCTCTCCACCATCATCACGTCGTCGTGCTGCTACGGGAGCCATCTTCCTCAACCTATCCTTCCCCCTTGCTGGATCAAGAAGGAGGAGACGTCGTCCGTACCGTACGTGTGTTGAACGCGGAGGTGTTGTTCGTTCAGCACTTGGTCATCGGTGATTTGAATCACGGCGAGTATGACTCCATCATCACCGTTCCCTTGAACGCTTCCGCATGCGATCTACAAGTGGTATGTAGATGCAATCTCTCTCCCATGACTCATTGCTTAGATGAACTCATAGATGGATCTTGGTGAAACCGTAGGAAAAATTTTAATTTTCTGCAACGTTCCCTAACAGTGGCATCATGAGCGAGGTCTATGCGTAGTTCTCTATTGCACGAGTAGAACACAATTTTGTTGTGGGCGTAGATCTTGTCAACTTGCTTGCCGTTACTAGTCTTTTCTTGCTTCAGCGGTATTGTGGGATGAAGCGGCCCGGACCGACCTTACACGTACGCTTACGTGAGACAGGTTCCACCGACTGACATGCACTAGTTGCATAAGGTGGCTAGCGGGTGTCTGTCTCTCCCACTTTAGTTGGAGCGGATTCGACGAAAAGGGTCCTTATGAAGGGTAAATAGAAGTTGACAAAATCACATTATGGTTATTCGTAGGTAAGAAAACGTTCTTGCTAGAACCCAATTGCAGCCATGTAAAAGATGCAACAACAATTAGAGGACGTCTAACTTGTTTTTGCAGCAATTGTCATGTGATGTGATATGGCCAGAAGTTGTGATGAATGATGAATGATATATTGTGATGTATGAGATCATGTTCTTGTAATAGGAATCACGACTTGCATGTCGATGAGTATGACAACCGGCAGGAGCCATAGGAGTTGTCTTTATTTTTGTATGACCTGCGTGTCATTGAAGAACGCCATGTAAATCACTTCACTTTATTGCTAAACGCGTTAGCCATAGAAGTAGAAGTAGTCGTTGGCGTGACAACTTCATGAAGACACAATGATGGAGATCATGATGATGGAGATCATGGTGTCAATGCCGGTGACGAAGATGATCATGGAGCCCCGAAGATGGAGATCGAAGGAGCTATATGATATTGGCCATATCATGTCACTACTATATAATTGCATGTGAAGTTTATTATGTTTTATGCATCTTATTTACTTCGAACGGCGGTAGTAAATAAGATGATCCCTTATAATAATTTCAAGAAAGTGTTCCCCCTAACTGTGCACCGTTGCTAAAGTTCGTCGTTTCGAAGCACCACGTGATGATCGGGTGTGATAGATCCTTACATTCACATACAACGGGTGTAAGACAGATTTACACATGCAGAACACTTAGGGTTAACTTGACGAGCCTAGCATGTACAGACATGGCCTCGGAACACAGAGACCGAAAGGTCGAACATGAGTCGTATGGAAGATACGATCAACATGGAGATGTTCACCGATGATGACTAGTCCGTCTCACATGATGATCGGACACGGCCTAGTCGACTCGGATCGTGTAACACTTAGATGACTAGAGGGATGTCTAATCTGAGTGGGAGTTCATTAAATAATTTGATTAGATGAACTTAATTATCATGAACTTAGTCTAAAACTTTTGCAAAATATGTCTTGTAGATCAAATGGCCAACGCTCATGTCAACATGAACTTCAACGCGTTCCTAGAGAAAACCAAGCTGAAAGATGATGGAAGCAACTATTCGGACTGGGTACGGAACCTGAGGATCATCCTCATAGCAGCCAAGAAAGATTATGTCCTAGATGCACCGCTAGGTGAAGCACCCATCCCAGAAAACCAAGACGTTATGAACACTTGGCAATCACGTGCTGATGATTACTCCCTCGTTCAGTGCGGCATGCTTTACAGTTTAGAACCGGGGCTCCAAAAGCGTTTTGAGAAGCACGGAGCATATGAGATGTTCGAGGATCTGAAAATGTTTTTCCAAGCTCATGCCTGGGTCGAGAGATATGAAGTCTCCGACAAGTTCTATAGTTGTAAGATGGAGGAAAACAGTTCTGTCAGTGAGCACATACTCAAAATGTCTGGGTTGCACAACCGCCTGTCCCAGTTGGAGACCAACCTCCCGGACGAGGCGGTCATTGACAGAATCCTTCAGTCGCTCCCACCAAGCTACAAGAGCTTTGTGCTGAACTACAATATGCAGGGGATGGTGAAGACCATTCCTGAAGTATTCTCAATGCTGAATTCAGCAGAGGTTGAAATCAAGAAAGAACATCAAGTGTTGATGGTCAATAAGACCACTAAGTTCAAGAAGGGAAAGGGTAAGAAGAACTTCAAGAAGGACGGCAAAGATGTTGCCGCGCCCGGTAAGCCAGTTGCCGGGAAGAAGTCAAAGAATGGACCCAAGCTTGAGACTGAGTGCTTTTATTGCAAGGGGAAGGGTCACTGGAAGCGGAACTGCCCCAAATACTTAGCGAACAAGAAGGCCGGCAACACTAAAGGTATATTTGATATACATGTAATTGATGTGTACCTTACCAGTACTCGTAGTAACTCCTGGGTATTTGATACCGGTGCCGTTGCTCACATTTGTAACTCACAGCAGGAGCTGTGGAATAAGTGGAGACTGGCGAAGGACGAGGTGACGATGCGCGCCGGGAATGGTTCCAAGGTCGATGTGATCGCCGTCGGCACGCTACCTCTACATTTACCTACGGGATTAGTTTTAAACCTCAATAATTGTTATTTAGTGCCAAGTTTGAGCATGAACATTGTATCTGGATCTCGTTTGATACGAGATGGCTACTCATTTAAATCCGAGAATAATGGTTGTTCTATTTATATGAGAGATATGTTTTATGGTCATGCCCCGATGGTCAATGGTTTATTCTTAATGAATCTCGAACATAATGTTACACATATTCATAGTGTGAATACCAAAAGATGTAAAGTTGATAACGATAGTCCCACATACTTGTGGCACTGCCGCCTTGGTCACATAGGTGTCAAGCGCATGAAGAAGCTCCATACTGATGGACTTTTAGAGTCTCTCGATTATGAATCATTTGACATGTGCGAACCATGCCTCATGGGTAAAATGACTAAGACTCCGTTCTCCGGAACAATGGAGTGAGCAACCAACTTATTGGAAATCATACATACGGATGTGTGCGGTCCAATGAGCGTTGAGGCTCGCGGAGGATATTGTTATGTTCTCACTCTTACTGATGACTTGAGTAGATATGGGTATGTCTACTTGATGAAACACAAGTCTGAGACCTTTGAAGAGTTCAAGGAATTTCAGAATGAAGTAGAGAATCAACGTGACTGAAAGATAAAGTTCTTACGATCGGATCATGGAGGAGAATATTTAAGTCACGAATTTGGTACACACTTAAGAAAATGTGGAATCGTTTCACAACTCACGCCGCCTGGAACACCTCAGCGTAACGTTGTGTCCGAACGTCGTAATCGCACTCTATTGGATATGGTGCGATCTATGATGTCTCTTACCGATTTACCGCTATCATTTTGGGGATACGCTCTAGAGACAGCTACATTCACTTTAAATAGGGCACCGTCTAAATCCGTTGAGACGACACCGTATGAATTATGGTTTGGGAAGAAACCTAAGCTGTCATTTCTAAAAGTTTGGGGATGCAATGCTTATCTCAAGAAACTTCAAACTGAAAAGCTCGAAGCCAAGTCAGAAAAATGCGTCTTCATAGGATACCCTAAGGAAACCATTGGGTATACCTTCTACTTAAGATCCGAGGGCAAGATCTTCGTTGCCAAGAACGGATCCTTTCTGGAAAAAGAGTTTCTCTCGAAAGGAGTAAGTGGGAGGAAAGTAGAACTCGATGAAGTACTACCTCTTGAATCGGAAAGTAGTGCGGCTCAGGAAAACATTCCTGTGGTACCTACACCAAATGGAGAGGAAATTAATGATGATGAACAAGGTACTTCTGATCAAGTTGCTACTGAACTTCGTAGGTCCACAAGGACACGTTCCACACCAGAGTGGTATGGCAACCCTGTCCTGGAAATCATGTTGTTAGACAACGGTGAACCTTCGAACTATGAAGAAGCGGTGGCGGGCCCAGATTCCAACAAATGGCTAGAAGCCATGAAATCCGAGATAGAATCCATGTATGAAAACAAAGTATGGACTTTGACTGACTTGCCCGATGATCGGCGAGCGATAGAAAACAAATGGATCTTTAAGAAGAAGACGGACGCGGATGGTAATGTCACCATCTATAAAGCTCGACTTGTCGCTAAGGGTTATCGGCAAGTTCAAGGGATTGACTACGATGAGACTTTCTCTCCCGTAGAGAAGCTTAAGTCCGTCCGAATCATGTTAGCAATTGCCGCATACTATGATTATGAGATATGGCAGATGGACGTCAAAACGGCATTCCTTAACGGGCATCTTAAGGAAGAACTGTCTATGATGCAGCCGGAGGGTTTTGTCGATCCTAAGAATGCTAACAAAGTATGCAAGCTCCAGCGATCCATTTATGGGCTAGTGCAAGAATCTCGGAGTTGGAACATTCGCTTTGATGAGATGATCAAAGCGTTTGGGTTTATGCAGACTTATGGAGAAGCCTGCGTTTACAAGAAAGTGAGTGGGAGCTCTGTAGCATTTCTCATATTATATGTAGATGACATACTTTTGATGGGAAATGATATAGAATTCTTGGACAGCATTAAGGCCTACTTGAATAAGTGTTTTTCAATGAAGGACCTTGGAGAAGCTGCTTATATATTAGGCATCAAGATCTATAGGGATAGATCGAGACGCCTCATAGGTCTTTCACAAAGCACATACCTTGATAAGATTTTGAAGAAGTTCAAAATGGATCAGTCCAAGAAAGGGTTCTTGCCTCTACTGCAAGGTGTGAGATTGAGCTCGGCTCAATGCCCGACCACGGCAAAAGATAAAGAAGAGATGAGCGTCATCCCCTATGCCTCAGCCATAGGATCTATTATGTATGCCATGCTGTGTACCAGACCTGATGTAAACCTTGCCATAAGTTTGGTAGGAAGGTACCAAAGTAATCCCGGCAAGGAACACTGGACAGCGGTCAAGAATATCCTGAAGTACCTGAAAAGGACAAAGGACATGTTTCTCGTTTATGGAGGTGACAAAGAGCTCGTCGTAAAGGGTTACGTCGATGCTAGCTTCTACACAGATCTGGATGACTCTAAGTCACAAACCGGATACGTGTATATGTTGAATGGTGGAGTAGTAAGCTGGTGCAGCTGCAAGCAGAGCGTCGTGGCGGGATCTACATGTGAAGCGGAGTACATGGCAGCCTCGGAGGCAGCGCATGAAGCAATTTGGGTGAAGGAGTTCATCATCGACCTAGGAGTCATACCCAATGCGTCGGGGCCGATCAAACTCTTCTGTGACAACACTGGAGCTATTGCCCTTGCCAAGGAGCCCAGGTTTCACAAGAAGACTAGGCACATCAAGCGTTGCTTCAACTCCATCTGTGAAAATGTTCAAGATGGAGACATAGATATTTGCAAAGTACATATGGATATGAATGTCGCAGATCCGTTGACTAAACCTCTCTCGCGAGCAAAACATGATCAACACCAGAACGCTGTGGGTGTTCGATTCATCACAATGTAACTAGATTATTGACTCTAGTGCAAGTGGGAGACTGTTGGAAATATGCCCTAGAGGCAATAATAAAAGTATTATTATTATATTTCCTTGTTCATGATAATTGTCTTTTATTCATGCTATAATTGTATTATCCGGAAATCGTAATACATGTGTGAATACATAGACCACAATACGTCCCTAGTAAGCCTTTAGTTGACTAGCTCGTTGGTCGACAGATAGTCATGGTTTCCTGACTATGGACATTAGATGTCATTGACAACGGGATCACGTCATTAGGAGAATGACATGATGGACAAGACCCAATCCTGAGCATAGCACAAGATCATGTAGTTCGTTTTGCTAGAGCTTTTCCAATGTCAAGTATCTCTTCCTTAGACCATGAGATCGTGTAACTCCCGGATACCGTAGGAGTGCTTTGAGTGTACCAAATGTCACAACGTAACTGGGTGACTATAAAGGTGCACTACAGGTATCTCCGAAAGTGTCTGTTGGGTTCACACGGATCGAGACTGGGATTTGTCACTCCGTATGACGGAGAGGTATCTCTGGGCCCACTCGGTAATGCATCATCATAATGACCTCAAATTGACCAAGTGTCTGGTCACGGGATCATGCATTACGGTACGAGTAAAGTGACTTGCCGGTAATGAGACTGACCGAGGTATTGGGATACCGACGATCGAGTCTCGGGCAAGTAACATACCGATTGACAAAGGGAATAGTATACGGGGTTGATTGAATCCTCGACATCGTGGTTCATCCAATGACATCATCGAGGAGCATGTGGGAGCCAACATGGGTATCCAGATCCCGCTGTTGGTTATTGACCGGAGAGCCGTCTCGGTCATGTCTGCATGTCTCCCGAACCCGTAGGGTCTACACACTTAAGGTTCGGTGACGCTAGGGTAATTAGGAAGACTTGTATGTGATTACCGAATGTTGTTCGGAGTCCCAGATGAGATCCCGGACGTCACGAGGAGTTCTGGAAGGGTCCGGAGGTGAAGATTTATATATGGGAAGGTGTCATGCGGACACCGGAAAGTTTCGGGGCATATCGGTATTGTACCGGGGCCACCGGATGGGTTCCGGGGGTCCACCAGGAGGGGCTACCCCTCTTGGTGGGCCACATGGGCCGCGTGGGGCAGGGAACCAGCCCCTGGAGGGCTGGGCGCCCCCCCCCTTGTGCCCATGCGCTTGGGGTTGGGGGGAACCTTAAAGGGGGCGCCCCCCTTTGCTTGGGGGGCAAGCCCCCTCCCTGGCCGCCCCCCCCCCCCTCTAGATCTCATCTAGAGGGGGTCGTCCCCCTTCCCCCTTCCCCTATCAATAGAGGGGTGAGGGGAGGGATGAACACCTGATCCAGGGTGCAGCCCCTCCCCTCCCCAACACCTCTCCTCCTCCGTTGTGCGCTTGGCGAAGCCCTGTCGGAGTACTGCCTCTCCACCATCATCACGCTGTCGTGCTGCTGCTGGAGCCATCTTCCTCAACCTCTCCTTCCCCCTTGCTGGATCAAGAAGGAGGAGACGTCGTCCATACCGTACGTGTGTTGAACGCGGAGGTGTTGTCCGTTCAGCACTTGGTCATCGGTGATTTGAATCACGGCGAGTACGACTCCATCATCACCGTTCCCTTGAACGCTTCCGCACGCGATCTACAAGTGGTATGTAGATGCAATCTCTCTCCCATGACTCATTGCTTAGATGAACTCATAGATGGATCTTTGTGAAACCGTAGGAAGCTTTTTAATTTTCTGCAATGTTCCCCAACAATACATACATGTTGGTTCCCCTTCTGTCACTTGGATCAAGCACCGTAAGATCGAACCCACTACAAAGCACCTCTTCCCATTGCAAGATAAATAGATCAAGTTGGCCAAACAAAACCCAAATATCGGAGAAGAAATACGAGGCTATAAGCAATCATGCATATAAGAGATCAAAGAAGACTCAAATAACTTTCTTGGATAAAAACATAGATTTGATCATAAACTCAAAGTTCATCGGATCCCAACAAACACACCGTCAAAAGACTTACATCATATAGATCTCCAAGAGACCATTTTATTGATAATCAAGAGAGGGAGAGAGGAAGCCATCTAGCTAGTAACTACGGACCCGTAGGTCTACAAATAACTACTCACGCATCATAGGAGAGGCACCAATGGAAGTGGTGAACCCCTCCATGACGGTGTCTATATTAGATCTGGTGGTTCTGGACTCTGCGGTGGCTGGATCAATATTTTGTCGTCTCCCCTAGGGTTTTTGGAATATTGTGGTATTTATAGAGGCAGTTCGGGGGGCACCCGAGGTGGGCAGCACCCAAATGGGTGCGCATGGGCCTCCTGGCGCGCCCTCGTGGGTGCTGCTCCCCTCAAGCAGCCCCCAGGTGCTTCCTTGACCCACTGGCTTTCTTCTGGCCCAAAAAAATCCTCCAGGAGTTTCATTGCGTTTGGACTCTATTTGATATTGATTTCCTGCGATGTAAAAAACATGCAGAAAATAGCAACTAGCACTGGGCACTATGTCAATAGGTTAGTACCAAAAAATGATATAAGATGACTATAAAATGATTGTAAAACATCCAAGAACGATAATATAACATCATGGAACAATAAAAAATTATAGATACATTGGAGACGTATCAACCAGCACTGTGATCCCCAGCAAGCCAAACAGATAAGTCATATGTCTCCAACATATCTATAATTTTTGAGTGTTCCATGCTATTATATTACCCATTTTGGATGTTTATGGGCTTTACTCTACACTTTTATATCATTTTTGGGACTAACCTACTAACCGGAGGCCCAACCCAAATTGCTTTTTTTGTCTCAAATAGAGTCCAAACAAAATGAAACCTTCGGGAGCAATCTTTTTGGAACAAACGCAATCCAGGAGACTTCGAGTGGACGTCAAGAAGCGAACGAGGCGGCCACGAGGGTGCCCGATGCGCCCTAAGGGGGTGGGCACGCCCCCCACCCTCATGGGCCCCTCGAGCGTCCACCGACCTACTTCTTCCTCCTATATATATACACGGACCCCGAAAACATATAGGAGCACCACGGAAAACTATTACCACCACCGCAACCTTTTGTATTCGCGAGATCCCATCTTGGAGCCTTCATCGGCGCTCCGCCGGAGGGGGAATCGACCATGGAGGGCCTCTACATCATCTCCAAGGCCTCTCCGATGAGTTGTGAGTAGTTTACCACAGACCTTCGGGTCCATAGTTATTAGCTATATGGCTTCTTCTCTCTCTTTGATTCTCAATACAAAGTTCTCCTTCCTCTTCTTGCAGATCTATTCGATGTAACTCTTTTTGCGGTGTGTTTGTCGAGATCCGATGAATTGTGGGTTTATGATCAAGTTTATCTATGAGAAATAATTGAATCTTCTCTGAATTCTTTTATGTATGATTGGTTATCTTTGCAAGTATCTTCGAATTATGAGTTTGGTTTGGCCTACTAGATTGATCTTTCTTGCAATGGGAGAAGTGCTTAGTTTTGGGTTCAATCTTGCGGTGTCCTTTCCGAGTGACAGCAGGGGAAGCAAGGCACGTTTTGTATTGTTGCCATCGAGGATAAAAAGGTGGGGTTTATATCATATTGCTTGAGTTTATCCCTCTACATCATGTCATCTTGCTTAATGTGTTACTATGTTCTTATGAACTTAGTACTCTAGATGCAGGCAGGAGTCGGTCGATGTGTGGAGTAATAGTAGTAGATGCAGAATCATTTCGATCTACTTGTTGCAGACGTGATGCCTATATACATGATCATGCCTAGATATTCTCATAACTATGCACTTTTCTATCAATTGCTCGACAGTAATTTGTTCACCCGCCGTAATACTTATGCTATCTCGAGAGAAGCCACTAGTGAAACCTATGGCCCCCGGGTCTATCTTTTATCATACAAGTTTTCCATCTACTTTTATTTGCATATTTTATTTTCCAATCTATATCATAAAAAATACCAAAATCATTTATCTTATCTTATTATCTCTATCAGATCTCACTTTGACAAGTTACCATGAAGGGATCGACAACCCCTTTATCGTGTTGATTATGAGGTTCTTGTTTGTTTGTATAGGTGCGTGGTACTTTTGAGGAGCCTCCTACTGGATTGATACCTTGGTTCTCAAAAACTGAGGGAAATACTTACGCTACTTTGCTGCATCACCCTTTCCTCTTCAAGGAAAAACCAACGCATGCTCAAGAGGTAGCAATAAGTTCTACCTCTTGTCCATAAGTGTTTTGTAAGCTAAAACTTGTGCATGAGAAAGATTCGCCGCTCTTCGAAGCTTAGGTGCTCCCACTTTTAGCTCAAACGTTGCTTCAGCCTATGTGGTCACAGTGGCCTCTGCTGAGAAAGGGTTGGCGGCGGGCTGGTCCCTTTATTTTTTGCCCGGTCTACTCCGGTCCCGGCAACAAAATAGAAAAAGGGTACTGACAGGATAGCCTGTCAAGGAAGACTCATGTATTTAACTAAAGAGACATCCCACCTCTGCATGGACGTACACATGCACGAGTTCCCGGCAAGGCTCGTCTTTTTCATTAATATGCTGATTATACAAGTACAAGCCTTACAGAACACATACATGGACTCTAGAGATTACATTATTTGAATTAAAATTTGGCAAGTACCTGCGGATTTAAGATTGAAAAAGATAAGTGCCCCGTAATCCCCTTTCTTGTCCCTCTCCTCCCAAGCACGGTAGGTGAAGGCAAAGAGGGCAAAAGGAGCGCCTGGGCGGGAGCCCAGGCCAACCCTATTGGTTCCCAAGAGAGGTAGCCCGGCGGATACGGGGAGACGCCGACGAAGGCGACGATAAAGAGCATGGCGGAGACGACCCCCCAACCATCGTCCTCCTCCACCAATTCAAGAAGACCGAGCCCTTGCCATAATGCTCTCTCGTGCCACGCGCCTCTGCTACCTACCCCACGCGATGGATGCAGCGTACGTGGCTAAGGATAAGGGCGTGGTGGGAAGAGTGAATTAGCGGTTTCCACCCCGTGCGTTAAAGTCATTCATGGGCCATTACAAGAGTGGCCCCACCACTATTTGCTTGACACGACGCGCAGGAAAATCGTAAACTGGCCCAGTCTCCAGATTATTGAAGAAGCAAAGAAGACCCCAAGAGGCTAGCCTCTTCGGCGCCCTTACCTGTGCACTTATTAGGGCCTACCCCAACGATGCTCGGCAGTGCGATCAGGGCAGGCCCGAGGGCTTCTGTTGGTATAATAGACCCTGGGTATGTTGCCCTGACTGTGCACAGGCACGGGAACAATATTATGGCATCAGGCCATGCCAGAGAGCAAGAGACCAAGATCTTCGAAGGACCAGCATGTAGAACAAGAGGACAAAGATCAAGCCAGAGAAGCAAAGATACTACTAGGAGAAAAGCCTCCCTTGCCGGGCAAACGGGCTTGGCAAGGGCGAAGCCACCCCTGGAAGAGAGCATCCAAGACGTCCCGGCAGGGCCTGCTGGGACGCACGGAGGCAAGAAACACCTCATCAACCACTCCCGCAGGACCCACATCATCAATCAGTGTGGTGTCAAGCCGCAAAGTGATTAAGTGGCATCCATTCGCCACATAGCAGCCTCTTTCTACAGGAAAGCCTACAGATGACACCCATCCCGCGACGTGTCAAACAAGCAGGCGTGGAGCTGGCAAAATAAGCCCGGCAAGGCTTGCTGGGCGAACAACAATGTGACGTTGAGCGGCGCATTTAATGCACTATGTCAGCCTACACAGTTAGGTATGATAGCATTGTTTGCTATCTTATCAGTGCATAATGAATGATTTGCCATTGTGGTGACCCCTTAGCCTATAAAAGAAGGCCCATGGCAACCATAGAAAGGGTTCACGAGGTTGGAAAGTTGGACACCCACGCACTCATACGCGCGTAGCCACTGCCGCCCCTGCCGGGCAAGTGTACTACGCTCCACCATCAATCCACCAAAGCAGGAGTAGGGTTTTATGCCTCGCGGCGGCTCGAGCCTGGGTAAATTTCTTGTGTGATCTCGCTGTGCTGACCCATGCTTCTCGGCTCTTTGCGCAATGCGATATCCCCCTGCCAAACCAGCAAGGGGCCCTTGATCCCATAGGTGGCCGTGGTTTCCCGCGACAGAGATCAAGGTGTCGAGCCAATGACAATGGAGATCATGACATTGCTTTAGAGATGGAGATCAAAAGCCCAAGATGATGATGGCCATATCATGTCACATATTTTGATTGCATGTGATGTTTATCTTTCTGCATCTTATTTTGCTTAGTACGGCGGTAGCATTATAAGATTACCCCTTAACCAAATTTCAAGGTATAAGTGTTCTCCCTGAGTATGCACCGTTGTGACTGTTCTTCGTGTTGAGACACCACGTGATGATCGGGTGTGATAGGCTCTACGTTCACATACAATGGGTGCAAGACAGTTTTGCACATGCGAAATACTCGAGTTAAACATGACGAGCCTAGCATGTACATACATGGCCTCGGAACACTGGAGACTGAAAGGTCGAACATGAATCATATAGTAGATATGATCAACATAGAGATGTTCACCATTGATGACTACTCCATCTCGCGTGATGATCGAACATGGTTTAGTTGATTTGGATCACGTCACACTTAGATGACTTGAGGCATGTCAGTTTAAGTGGGAGTTCTTAAGTAATTTGATTAATTGAACTTTATAATGAGATTACTCCTGATAGTATTTGCAAATTATGTTGTAGATCAATAGCTCGGGTTATAGCTCCCTTGTGTTTTTTGACATGCTCTTAGAGAAAAATAAGTTGAAAGATGATAATAGCAATGATGTGGACTGGGTCCGTGATCTGAGGATTATCCTCATTACTACACAGAAGAATTATGTCCTTAATGCAACACTAGATGACAAACCTATTACAGGAGCATATGCAGACATTATGAATGTTTAGCAAGCTCGATATGATGACTACTTGATAGTTTAGTGCACCATGCTTTACGACTTAGAACCGGGACTTCAAAAACCGTTTTTGAATGCCACGAAGCATATGAGATGTTCCAAGAGCTGAAATTGGTATTTCAGACTCATGCCCGTGTCGAGAGGTATGAGACCTCTAACAAGTACTTTGCCTACAAATGGAGGAGAATAACTCAGCTAGTGAGCATGTGCTCAGAATGTCTAGGCACTACAATCGCTTGAATCAAGTGGGAGTTAATCTTCCAGATAAGATAATGATTGGCAGAGTTCTCTAGTCACTATCACCAAGCTACTAGAACTTCGTGATGAACTATAATGTGCAAGGGATAACAAAAAGATTCCCAAGCTCTTCGCGATGCTGAAATCAGCAAAGTAGAAATAAAAGTAATAACATCAAGTGTTGATGGTTAACAAGACCACTAGTTTCAAGAAAAAGGGCATTGGAAAGAAAGGGAACTTCAAGAAGAATGGCAAGCAAGTTGTCACTCCCATAAAGAAGCCCAAAGCTGGACCTAAGCCTGAAACTGAGTGCTTCTACTACAACGGAAATGGTCACTGGAAGTAGAACAACCCCAAATATTTGGCGGATAAGAAGGATGGCAAAGTGAATAAAGGTATATTTGATATACATGTTATTGATGTATACCTTACTAGTGATCATAGTAGCCCCTGGGTATTTGATTTTTGTTCGGTTGTTAAGATTAGTAACTCGAAACAGGAGTTGCGGAATAAATGGAGACTAGTTGAGGGTGAAGTGACGATGTGTGTTGGAAGTGGTTCCAAGATTGTTATGATCATCATCGCACACTCCCTATACTTTCGGTATTAGTGTTGAACCTAAATAAATATTATTTGGTGTTTTGCGTTGAGCATGAACAAGATAGGATCGTGTTTATTGCAATACGATTATTCATTTTAAGACATAGAATAATTGTTATTCTGTTTACATGAATAAAACCTTCTATGGTCATACACCAAATGCTAATGGTTTATTGAATCTCGATCATAGTGATACACATATTCATAATATTGATGCCAAAAGACGCAAAGTTGATAATGATAGTGCAGCATACTTTTGGCACTGTCATTTAGGTCATATTGGTGTAAAGCGCATGAAGAAACTCCATGCTGATGGGCTTTTGGAATCATTTGATACTTGCAAACCATGCCTCATGGGCAAGATGGCTAAAACTCTGTTCTCTGGAACAATGGAGCGAACCAATGACTTATTGGAAATAATACAAACCGATGTATGCGGTCCGATGAGTGTTGAGGCACGCGGCGGGTATCGTTATTTTCTGACCTTCACAGATGATTTGAGCAGATATGGGTATATCTACTTAATGAAACACAAGCCTTAAACATTTGAAAAGTTCAAAGAATTTCAGAACGAAGTGGAGAATCATTGTAATAAGAAAATAAAGTTTCTACGATCTGATCGTGGAGGCGAATGTTTGAGTTACATGTTTGGCCTTCATTTAAAACAATGTGGAATAGTTTCACAACTCACGCCACCTGGAACACCACAGCATAATGGTGTGTCCGAACGTCGTAACCGTACTTTATTAGATATGGTGTGATCTATGTTGTTTCTAACCGATTTACCACTATCATTTTGGGGTTATGCATTAGAGACAACTGCATTCACATTAAATAGGGCACCATCTAAATCCGTTGATCGTATGAACTGTGGTTTGGCAATAAATCTAAGCTGTGGTTTCTTAAAGTTTGGGGTTGCGAAACTTATGTCAAAAGGCTTCAGCTTGATAAGTTCAAACCCAAATCAGAGAAGTGCGTCTTCATAGGATACCCTAAGGAAACAATTGGGTGCACCTTCTACCATAGATCTGAAGGCAAGATCTTTGCTGCCAAGAATGGAACCTTTCTAGAGAAGGAGTTTCTCTCGAAAGAAGTGAGTGGGAGGAAAGTAGAACTTGATGAGGTAATTGTACCTTCTCTCAATTTGGAAAGTAGCTCATTAGAGAAATTTGTTCCCGTGGTGCCTACACCAACTAGAGAGGAAGATGATCATGAAACTTCAGATCAAGTTACTACCGAACCTCGTAGGACAACCAGAACACGATTGACACCAGAGTGGTACGGTAATCCTGTTCTCTAAGTCATGTTACTAGACCATGGCAAACCTATGAACTATGAACAAGCTATGATGAGCCCAGATTGCAAGAGATGGCTTCAGGCCATGCAATCCGAGATAGGATCCATATATGAGAACAAAGTGTGGACTTTGGTGGACTTGCCCGATGATTGAGAAGCCATATATAATAAATGGATCTTCAAGAAGAAGACTGATGCTGATGGTAATGTTACTGTCTACAAAGCTTGATTTGTCGCAAAAAGGTTTTCGACAAGTTCAAGGGGTTGACTACGATGAGACTTTCTCAACCGTAGCGATGCTTATGTCCGTCCGAATCATGTTAGCAATTGCCACATTTTATGAAATCTGGCAAATGGATGTCAAAACTTCATTCCTTAAATGGGTATCTCTAAGAAGAGTTGTATATGATGCAACCAGAAGGTTTTGTCGATCCTAAAGGTGCTAACAAGGTGTGCAAGCTCCAGCGATCCATCTATGGACTGGTGCAAGCATATCGGAGTTGGGATATACGCTTTGATGAGGTGATCAAAGCATATGGTTTTATACAGACTTACGGCGAAGCCTGTATTTACAAGAAAGTGAGTGGGAGCTCTATAACATATCTGATAGGGTACCCTATCTGATATTATATGTGGATGACATATTGTTGATTGGAAATGATATAGAACTTCTGGATAGGATAAAAGGATACTCAAATAATAATTTTTCGATGAAAGACCTCGGTGAAGTTGCTTACATATTGGGCATCAAAATCTATAGAGATAGATCAAGACACTTGATAAGACTTTCAATGAGTACATACCTTGACAAGATTTTGAAAGAGTTCAAAATGGATCAGTCAAAGAAGGAGTTCTTGCCTGTATTACAAGGTATAAAGTTGACTAAGACTCAAAGCCCGACCATGGCAGAAGATAGAGAGAGAATGAAAGTCATTCCCTATGCCTCAGCCATAGGTTCTATAAAGTATGCTATGCTATGTACAAGACCAGTTGTGTGGCTTGCTATGAGTTTGGCAAGGGGGTACAATAGTGATCCAGGAGTGGATCACTGGACAGCGGTCAAAATTATCCTTAGGTACCTAAAGAGGACTAAGGAAATGTTTCTCGGTTATGGAGGTGCTAAAGGGTTCGTCATAAAGGGTTACGTCGATGCAAGCTTTAGCACTGATCCA
This sequence comes from Triticum aestivum, assembly GCF_018294505.1. Lineage (NCBI taxonomy): Eukaryota > Viridiplantae > Streptophyta > Magnoliopsida > Poales > Poaceae > Triticum > Triticum aestivum. Next base: position 634,164,593 of record NC_057813.1, read on the forward strand.
CATGACTTGGAGTCTCAATCTAGATACATATTGAAAGTGGGAGAAATTAGCTAGAGTATCTCCATACAGAGCTTTGTAGACATAGAAATTGCAAAATACATACGGATCTGAATGTGACACACCCGTTGACTAAACCTCTTTCACAAGCAAAACATGATCACACCTTGGTACTCTCTGGGTGTTAATCACATGGCGATGTGAACTAGATTATTGACTCTAGTAAACCCTTTGGTTGTTGGTCACATGGCGATGTGAACTATGGGTGTTAATCACATACGTGAAGTATTGGTGTTAAATCACATGGCGATGTGAACTAGATTATTGACTGAAGCAAATATGCCCTAGAGGAAATAATAAAGTTGTTATTTTATATTTCCTTATTTCATGATAAATGTTTATTATTGATGCTAGAATTGTATTAACCGGAAACTTGATACATGTGTGGATACCTAGACAAAACACCGTCCCTAGTAAGCCTCTACTAGACTAGCTCGTTAATCAAAGATGGTTAAGTTTCCTAACCATAGACATGTGTTGTCATTTGATGAACGGGATCACATCATTAGGAGAATGATGTGATGGACAAGACCCATCCGTTAGCTTAGCATAATGATCGTTCGGTTTTATTGCTATTTCTTTCTTCATGTCAAATACATATTCCTTCGACTATGATATTATGCAACTCCCGGATACCGGAGGAATACTTTATGTGTTATTAAACGTCACAACATACCTGGGTGATTATAAAGATGCTCTATAGGTATCTCCGAAGTTGTTTGTTGGGTTGGCATAGATCGAGATTAGGATTTGTCACTCCGAGTATCAGAGAGGTATCTCTGGGCCCTGTCGGTAATGCACATCATAAGAATCCTTGAAAGCAAAGTGACTAATGAGTTAGTTGCAGGATGATGCATTACTGAACGAGTAAAGAGACTTTCCAGTAATGAGATTGAACTAGGTACGAAGATACCGACGATCGAATCTTGGGCAAGTAACATACCGATGACAAAAGGAATAACGTGTGTTGTCATAACGGTTCGACCGATAAAGATCTTCGTAGAATATGTGGGAACCAATATTAGCATCCAGGTTCCGCTATTGGTTATTAACTGGAGAGGTGTCTCGGTCATGTCTACATAGTTCTCGAACCCGTAGGGTCCGCACGCTTAACGTTCGATGACTATTTTGTATTATATGAGTTATTTGATTTGGTGATTGAATGTTGTTCGAAGTTCCGGATAAGAAAACAGACATGAAGAGGAGTCTCGAAATGGTCGATAGGTAAAGATGGATATATAGGACGATAGTATTCAGACAAGGAAGTGTTCTGGAGGGTACCGGGTACATATCGGGTCACTGGAAGGGGTTCCGGGCCACACCCCCCCTCCCCCGGCAAATATATGGGCCTAATGGGCCAAGAGGGGAAATGCAGCAGCCAGCAAGGGCTACTGCGCCCCCCATATGGGCCGAACCAGAGGAGGAAAGAAAGAGGGGAAGAGAGAAGGAAGGGAAGGACCCCCTTCCTTCCCTCCTCTCTCCTCCTTCCTTCCCCCTCCGGAAAATATGGTAAGGGGGGCGAATTGGACTAGGCCCCCAAGTAGGATTCCTCCTACTTGGGGCGCCCCAAGGCTGTTCCCCTACCCCTCCCACCTATATATACGTGGGGAAGGGGTGCCTAGAACACACACCAACAATCGTTAGCCGTGTGCGGCGCCTCCTTCCACAGATTACACCCTCAGTCATATTCTTGTAGTGCTTAGGCGAAGCCCTGCGTGGATCACTTCACCATCATCGTCACCACGCCGTCGTGCTGATGGAACTCATCTACTTCCTCAAGAGTTCTAGGGACTTCATCAAGTTGAACATGTGTAGAACTCGGAGGTACCGTACGTTCGGTGCTTGATCGGTTGGAATGAGAAAAAGTTTGACTACATCAACCACATTGTCAAACGCTTCCGCTTTCGGTCTACGAGGGTACATAGACACACTCTCCCCCTCTTGTTGCTATGCATCTCCTAGATACATCTTGCTACGTTTCCCAACAGAATCAGTTCAAGCCAATATTCCTCGGCCATGACATGTTGCCGTCCTGGACTCATAGTTCCTTGCCTACATTACACTGCAATACCCAGAAGTGCGTCTACATGGTTGGTTAGGACAATGACCCCGATACCATGGGAAACACCCCTTCTCAATGCTAACTGGTCCCTCAGGTTTTATAGGAACTTCAAAGACGAATGTGTCGTGTATTCATGGAAGGTCCTCATCCAGGTATTCTTCCCTTCATTCACCTTCTGGATCGCTTGCATGTTGATACGTCCATTTTGCATCATGCTTTTATATCAATATTTATTGCAATATGGGCTATTACTACACATTATGTCACAATACTTATGCCTTTTCTCTCTTATTTTACAAGGTTTGCATGAAGAAGGAGAATGCCGGCAGCTGGGATTCTATGCTGGAAAAGGAGCAAATATTAGAGGCTTATTCTGCATAACTCCAAAAGTCCTGAAACTCCATGAAAGTCAGTTTTGGAATATATTAAAAATATTGGGTGAAGAAAGCACCAGAGGGGGGCCACCCACTGTCCACGAGGGTGGAGGGCGCGCCCTACCCCCCAGGGTGCCCCCCTGCCTCATGGGCCACCTGGCAGCCCCCCGATGCCCATCTTCTGCTATATGGTGTCTTTTTTCCTGGAAAAAAATCATAAGGAAGCTTTCGGGACGAAGTGCCGCTGTCTCAAGGCGGAACCAATCTAGGGCTCTGGCGGAGCTCTTCTGCCATGGAAACATCCCTCCGGGAGGGGGAAATCATCACCATCATCATCACCATCGATCCTCTCATCGAGAGGGGGTCAATCTCCATCAACATCTTCACCAGCACCATCTCCTCTCAAACCCTAGTTCATCTCTTGTATCCGATCTTTGTCTCAAAACCTCAGATTGGTACCTGTGGGTTTCTAGTGGTGTTGATTACTCCTTGTAGTTGATGCTAGTTGGTTTATTCGGTGGAAGGTCATATGTTCAGATCCTTTATGCATATTAATACCCCTATGATTATGAACATGAATATGATATGCGAGTAGTTACATTTGTTCCTAAGGACATGGGAGAAGTCTTGTTATAAGTAGTCATGTGAATTTGGTATTCGTTCGATATTTTGATGAGATGTATCTTGTCTCTCCTCTAGTGGTGTTATGTGAATATCGACTACATAACACTTCACCATTGTTTGGGCCTAGGGGAAGGCATTGGGAAGTAATAAGTAGATGATGGGTTGCTAGAGTGACAGAAGCTTAAACCCTAGTTTATGCGTTGCTTCGTAAGGGGCTGATTTGGATCCATATGTTTCATGCTATGGTTAGGTTTATCTTAGTTTTTCTTTCATAGTTGCGGATGCTTGTGAGAGGGGTTAATCATAAGTGGGACTCTTGTCCAAGGAAGTGCAGTACCCAAGCACCGGTCCACCCACATATCAAATTATCAAAGTAACAAATGTGAATCATATGAGCATGATGAAAACTAGCTTGACGATAATTCCCATGTGTCCTCAGGAGCGCTTTGCTTTATATAAGAGTTTTTCTAGGCTTGTCCATTGCTACAAAAAGGATTGGGCCACCTTGTTGCACCTTGTTACTTTTGTCACTTGTTACCCGTTACGAACTATCTTATCACAAAACTATCTGTTACCGATAATTTTATTGCTTGCACACTAGTGCAGAACCGGGCAATAGCACCGGTTCGTAAGGCCCTTTAGTGCCAGTTCCATAACCGGCACTAAAGTGTGGGCACTAAAGGCCCCCCCCCCTTTAGTACCGGTTCAGCACGAACCGGTGCTAAAGGGAAACCACGTGGCATGAGCCAGCTCCAGGGGCCTGGAGCCCTTTAGTACCGGTTGGTAAGACCAACCAGTACTATAAGGTTTGGGGGTGTTTTAGTTTTATGATTTCTTTTTCATTTAATTTTGTGTTTCCATTTTAATTCTTTTTCGTTTGCTGGTATTTTACGATACTACACATTGTACATGTTATGCATATATATATATATATATATATATATAATTTCTAGTAGAACCAATCATGCATATATATATCATCAATGTCTCACAAACCATCATATTAATTAATTCACACATACACACATGTATAGCTATATACAATTTCTCCTACATATGCATGTTGCCTTCGGAGCCAGTGGCATTAGCCTAATTGGTGCCTTCGGAGCACGATGACAATTGGAAGTGGTTTTTATGGGAGCGGTAGCGGGTAATAGTATTCTCCCTTCGGATTTATGACCTGGTCGAGCAAAAATCCCGCTATTTCCTCTTGAAGTGCTTCTACGCGCTCCGTTTCTAGGAGCTTCGCCTGCACCTCTCTGAACTGTTAAGAAGGAGATCAATATGCATGTGTATTAGTTATGTGACTAGATATCGATAATGGTGTAAAAATTGTGAATAGTGTTTTGACAAGCGTACCCATTCCTGTCTTTGAGATCTGCTCCTTTCGGACGCCATCATGCGAATGTTCTCGCAAACGCAGAATGCACACAGATCAATCCCCTGCGCCTGCTTCAGGGCCTTTACGAGAATGGAATTTGATCAGATAATAATTAATCAAGCATGATAATTAAAGAGATGGCAGCTAGCTAGCTAGCTAGTACTACTTAATTACTTACCTTGGGTCTTCCCCATTTAAGCTTTTCTTTCCATTCGCCTTCCGTGACGCTGATGAACCTTGCCCAAGCCCTGCCCGCCGACAAAGAAAATGAATAAAGGGGTTATTAAATAGTTCATATCATGAAATGACGAACTAAATTGGCTGAGATATATAGTTAATAATGATTGAAATTACATGTTGACTATCCCAAACAAGATATTATAGTCAGTTTTTTCTTTGAGTAGTGAGTCCAGTATTTCAACTGTTCCGACATCAACTTTAATGATACACAAGACCCAGTGAAATCTGCATGCACACACGTTTGCATGTCTTAATTAAGCGGGCATATGTAAGCAAAAACATGTAGCTAGCTAGTAGGCAAAAACAGAGAATTTGTAGTACAAGATAGTGTGACTCACTAGAAGTTGTAAGGAAGTAGTATATCTTCATTGTATTTGAGGCGCTTCAAGAACTCTAGCATGCTGTCCTCTACGGCCTTTTGATGATGTGGATCTATTTTCCATGTGTATTCATTAACGGTGTTTGGGTCAATGAACCCAATGCCAAAGCGTCCACCTTTTCTCATTTCATACATCTTCATCCTGCATATAATACCACAGAAAAGAATATAGTGAGGATAATTACAGGTAATGATTGATCAAAAGGATCACTACAGCTAGCTTGAGACTTAAATTACAGAAAGAAATCACTTACAGACAATAGCAACTGACGATAGATTTGTCGAGTGCGTCTTGATTGTATAACTGAAACAGTTCAGAATACTCAACGGACACAGCTTTCTCATGGTAGTAATGCTCCTCCTTGACATTCACCATGAGGGACAATCGATCAGAAATCTTGGTAATGTTCATGTACCATTGATGCAATTCATACATTCTCGTTGGGAGGTTCTTGACCTTGTCTGGCTCGACCAAAGGTTGGCCCCGGACATATTTCCATTTTATTTCATCCTCTCTAAGCACAGGCATGGGCCCGATCTCGAGGAGTTGTCCAACAGTGATTTTGAGAACTTCAGCCTGCATTATATGGCCCTCCGTTATTACCACATTGCCCACCTCAGGAACGTAAACTGTTTGCCCACAATAATATTGGGCGTGCGTACTGTCACGTGTTGTTGGCACAACAAGCGAGGGGATCAATTGCACCGCCTTTTCTCCCAGCTGGGGAATGGTTTTCCCGCATTTTTTGGCAGCTGCTTCTTGTTTGCTCGATCCCGAGCTCGCCTCCTTACGTAGACGTGCTCGATTTAACTTCCTGATGTGGCGCTCATAGTCTGTGTCAACAAGCTTAGGAGCTGGTGGTTGAGCCATACGAATGAAGTGGTCAATCGTTTCCTTAGGCACTTTCTCCCTTGGCGGCGGTGGCGGTTTCGGTGCAAAATAGGCTTCCACCTCGGACTTCGATATGGCTGCGATTTCCTCCTCGGACCTGTCATAAGCCCTCTGCGGAAGAAGCGTGAGGCTTGGACCATATTTATATCGCTTGCCTCCGCCTGTACTTCCTGCACTACCTCGACTCATACCGCTACGCACCATAGCTGTGGGGTGTCTCTTCGGAGTGGACGTCTGATGCTGTGGCGGACTTGGAGGAGGAGGAGTGGCCTGACACTTTGCCGGACTTGGAGGAGGAATGGCCTGACACTTTGCCGGACTTGGTGGACTTGCAGGAGCGGGAGACTGCTGACTCGGTGGCGGACTTCGACGAGGAGTCGGCTGACGCGGTGTCGGTGGCCTTCGAAAGATGATGCAATCCTTTTTCCATAGGATGATACGATGGTTGGCGTCTCCGAGAAAGCGCTTGTCGTCACCTCCAGGAATGTCAAGCTCTAGCTCCGAATATGGGTCCACCACCTCATCAACCAAGACACAAGCATAGCCCGCTGGAATCGGGTTGCAATGGAAGGTTGCCTCGGGGGGATTTGTAAAAGCAACGGCGTCCGCCACCTTCATGGATATGTTCTTCATTTTGACGTGTAGCTCGCAGCTAGTGTTCTCCGTGATGTCATCCACGGGGTATCTACCCAGCATTGCATCGTCCGGGGTGGAACCCACGCTGCTTCTCGGCATGGATGGTGAGGTGCTATCCAATGCTGGATCATTTGCTAGCTGCTGCAGCTGCTGAGACCCCCTTTGTTGGGTAAGTGAGTCGATGTGCTCCTGCTGCCGCTGGAATTTGACTACCAATTCCGCTTGACTTGCTTCTAGGCCATGAAGGCGTTCATAGTCCCGCTTCCTCTGCTCCTCCTTCATCTTCCTCTTCTTCTCCTCCGCAATCTTCTTTCTCGCACGGGTTCTGTAGTCGGTGTTCCAGTCTGAAAACCCCTCATACCACGGAATAGCACCCTTGCCTCGTGTTCTTCCCGGGTGTTCAGGATTTCCCAGGGCACGTGTAAGCTCGTCGGTCTCTCTGTTGGGCTGGAACACCCCCGATCGTGCCTCTTCTATTGCAACAAGTATCGCATCGTCGGCTCCCTTCAGACTTGCCCTCGTTGAAACATTGCCTGTCTTTGGGTCCAACTCCCCCCCCCCCCCATGCGCATAGAACCAAGTCCTGACCCTGGGGGCAGCTCTTAGTAACCGGAGTGGCACCTGCATCCTCCATCTCTTTCTCAGACTTATCCCACTTAGGCATTGCCACCGCATAGCCACCTGGCCCCAGCTTATGGAACTTATCCTTTTTTCGGCATTCTTCTTGTTTATTCTCGACCATTCCTTAGCTAATTCCGAATCCTTGAATTTCACGAAATCGTCCCAATGAGCACGTTGGTTCTCTAGTGTTCCCTCGAATACTAGAGTCTTCCTTCCTCCCTTGACGTACTTGTCCCATTCACGATTCTTGTGGTTCTTGAATGCAACAACCATCTTCCTAAGAGCAGCGTCCTTGACTTTTGACATGCCATACGGCGTACTTGTCCTGCGAGCCACCGTACTTGTCCTGCGAGCCACCGCGGCCCGTGAAGGAATTGCTCAGCTCCCCCTTGGCTTTTGACATGCCATAATTGTAACGCCCCGGATCTGATGCGCCAGGTGTCTGCCAGTTATTCACCGTCGTTGCCACGTCATTTTCTTGCGTGTTGCATTTTATCATGTCATCATATGCATTTCATTTTGCATACGTGTTCGTCTCATGCATCCGAGCCTTTTCCCCGTTGTCCGTTTTGCGATCCGGCACTCCTATGCCATACGGCGTTCCCCTTTCGTCTCTCGTTGTGTGCGGGTGTTAAACATTCTCGGAATGACCCGAGCCTTGCCAAGCGGCCTTGGTATAGCACCGATAGACCGCCTGTCAAGTTTCATGCCATTTGGAGGTCGTTTGATACTCCAACGGTTAACCGGGTAACCGTAAAGCCCCCTTCTCTTTGCAGCCCAACACCCCTTCCAAAGTGGCCCAAAACCCACCTAACTCCCCTCCATTCTCTCGGTCGTTCGATCACGATCGCGTGGCCGAAAACCGCTCCTCATTTGGACTCTCCTAGCTCCCTCTACCTATAAAACTAGCCCCTCCCCCGAAATTCGCGGTCCAAACCCCCCGAAACCCTAGTTTTCGTCCTCCGCGCTGCGCCGGACACGTCCGGTCCGGCCGGACAATGTCCGCCACCGCCGCCCCGGCCAATCCGCGGCCGCCGCGTGTCCGCCGCCGTCCCTCTGCCGCCGCGGCCCGCGGAGACCATCCGGGGCCCGCGCGGGCCCGCTCGCCCGCGCCTCGCGCGCGCCGCCCGCCGCCGCCGTCCCGGCCGCGCGCCGCCGCGCCTGGCCGCGGCCGCCACCGCCCGTGCCGCCCGAGGCGCGCCGCCTCGCCGTGCGCCTCCGCGCGCCTCGCCGTCCGCCGGAGCCCCCGCCCTCCGCCCTTAGCCTCCTCCGCCCGGCCGCCGCCTCCCGCCGGCTTCGCCCGAGCCCGGGCCGGCCGAAGCTCGCCGCCGTGCCGCCCGTGGCTCTCCGCCGCCCCGGCGCCCCTCGCCGTGCCGGCCGGCCCCGCCGCTCCCCGCCGAGCCCCGCCGCGGCCAGATCCGGTCGGGCCGGACCGGATCCGGCCAGCCCCGAGCTCCTCTGGCCATCTCCCTCATCTCCGGCAGTCTCTCCGGCGAGATCCGGCCTGCCTCGGTTCGCGTGCCCCCAGGTTGACTCCCCCCCCCCCCTCCAAAACCCCACTAAGTCCCGAATCTGCAGTAATTTTCATGCCATGTTCATGCCATCATAACTCTGTATCCGTAGCTTTTTTTCATGCGTGTAATATGTCAAATTGTTCGTCTCGACGAGTACATCATTTCATTCTATTGCATCACATTCATTTGAGGTCATCTTGATGCCCGAATCATCGTTGTAAGAGTGCTTCATAATGTTTTCTGCTGTCTGTTATCAGAACGAGCTCTTTTGTCATGTAAACTTGATGCTACAGAGAGATCCATGCATATTTTGAGATACTTCAGTAAGGGTGTTTTGAACATGTGGTTATTGTCTATCCATTCATGCCCTTGTTGCAATTATAGAGTAGTCTAGCATGTCTTTTGAGTGCTCTACTTTTGCTTCAAAAATATTTCCTAGCAGATTGTTTACATGTTATTCAATTTGGCTGAGGTTGCTATAGTTGATCCTTGCATGCTATAGACTTGTTCTTGACTTGGTTTGTTTCACAAACATGTCTTCTTGATGATGCTATGCTTATCTTGTCATGCAATGACTTGTGGTGAGTGAATCGAGCTTGTTAAGTAGGGTTCATGATGTTGCTGTTTTGCTAGGCTGAATCTGTTATTTCGCGATGCTATATAAACATGTTTCTACTAATTATCCTATGCATAATCTGGAGATGTTCTATAAACATGTTTTGATCTACATGTCATCCTCTATCCATTAATGCCCCTGGTAGCATTTATAGCTTGTTGTACCTTGTTCATATCTTGCTCCAAAGCTGCTTCATAATGTTGCTGTCAGCCTGTTTACATTAAGTTCACTTGTTCCCATGTGTTTTGCTAGTGATCCATGCATCCTATGACCTTGCTCTTGCCATGCCTAGCTTCTCAAATATGCCTTCTTACTGTTGGTTGCCTTGCCATGCCACGTATTGCTCTGTAGTAAGTGGTACAAACTCATTTACATGCCTTCATAATTCTGTTCCTGCCAGGTTTGAATCTGTTTAATAACTTGCTATGTTTACGTGGGTGCCATCATATTTTCTGATCCTTTTTGGCTTATGGTCAGTAAGGGACTTTTGATCTATGCTTTGAGTAGATTCATGCCATGCCTTTGTTTGCCATTATAAGTTCCTGTAACATGTTGTTTGATAGCTCTGAACATTGCATCGTGATGTTATTTCTGCAAAGTCTGAATTGCTATAACTTGCAATCTTACCCTGTGTGTTTGAGCATGTTCTAGTGCTTTCTGGAGATAGCTCAGTGTTCATGTTTTGTAATGCTTTACCTGTACATCATGTCCATACTTTTTTTATCATGTTGGGGTGCTGTAGCGTGTTGTTTTGATGCTTGCAATATGCCTAGTTACTGTTTTGGACAGATTGTTGCTATGACTTGTATAGTGTGTGTGTGTTGAGTCGTTGCTCCGTTTTGAGTGTGCTCTATATGAAACTTTCTTAGAATTGCATGTAGCTTCATATTATCATGTTGCATCCTTGTTTTAAGGTGTTTGCTTGATGTTTGGGTGCATTTTGCATCAATGCCATGTTTGTCTTGTTTTGCTCATATCTTCTAGGCCGTAGCTCCAAACTAAATGACCTTTATATGTAACTTGACTAGAATCTCATGTAGATCATCCTTGTGCATCTTAACTTGATGTTTAACAACTTGAACCTAAGGTTTATTCAGATCTGGACCAATTTCGAAATATGCATATGAGGACTTACCGGAATTGTTATATGTTGTTCCCGGACTCATTTAAACTTGCCTTGATGTGTTTCTCTTGTTTGCATCATCTCTTTCCATGAGTAGCTTCATGTAGCTTGGTCATGCATCATGCTTGTTGTGCATCATGTCTTGTTCATGTGTGGTGTGTTTACCTTGTTGTGTGCTTCTTCTCGATAGTTCCTGTTTCGTTGCAATCGTGAGGATACGTTCATCAACGCTTGCTTCGGCTTCATCCGTTCGTCTTCTTCGTGGACTCGTTCTTCTTCCTTGCGGGATTTCAGGCAAGATGACCGTTACCCTGGATCTCACTACTATCATTGCTATGCTAGTTGCTTCGTTCTATCGCTTTGCTGCGCTACCTATTATCTGTTTATCAAGCCACCCCTTGTTGCCATGAACCTCTAACCTTTGAAACCTTACCTATGCAAACCATTGTGTGGCTATGTTACCGCTTTGCTCAGCCCTCTTATAGCGTTTTGCTAGTTGCAGGTGAAGTTGAAGATTGCTCCATGGCGGACAGGATTTTGGTTGGGATATCACAATATCTCTTATATTATTAATGCATCTATATACTTGGTAAAGGGTGGAAGGCTTGGCCTTTTGCCTAGTGTTTTGTTCCACTCTTGCCGCCCTAGTTTCCGTCATACCGGTGTTATGTTCCCGGATTTTGCGTTCCTTACGCGGTCGGGTGATTTATGGGACCCCCTCGACGGTTCACTTTGAATAAAACTCCTCCAGCAAGGCCCAACCTTGGTTTTACCATTTGCCTCACCACCACCTATTTTTCCCTTGGGAGTCTCTCTCTCGAGGGTCATCTTTATTATAGCCCCCCCGGGCCAGTGCTTGTCTAAGTGTTGGTCCAAACTAGAGCACCGTGCGGGGCCATCCCTTGGCAACTTGGGTTACGTCGGTTCCTATACGCTTAGCTTATCCGGTGTTGCCCTGAGAACGAGATATGTGCAGCTCCTATCGGGATTGTCAGCGCATCGGGTGGTCTTGCTGGTCTTGTTTTACCATTGTCGAAATGTCTTGTAAACCGGGATTCCGAGTCTGATCGGGTCTTCCTGGGAGAAGGTCTATTCCTTCGTTGATCGCGAGAGCTTGTCATGGGCTAAGTTGGGACACCCCTGTAGGGTATAATCTTTCGAAAGCCGTGCCTGCGGTTATAGGCAGATGGGAATTTGTTAATGTCCGGTTGTAGATAACTTGACACCAGATCCGGATTAAAACGCATCAACCGCGTGTGTAGCCGTGATGGTCTCTTCTCGGCGGAGTCCGGGAAGTGAACACGGTCTTTGGGTTATGTTTGACGTAAGTAGGAGTTCAGGATCACTTCTTGATCATTACTAGTTGACGTCTGTTCCTTTTGCTCTCTTCTCGCTCTTATTTGCGTATGTTAGCCACCATATATGCTTAGTCGCTGCTGCAACCTCACCACTTTACCCCTTCCTTTCCCTTTAAGCTTTGCTAGTCTTGATACCCATGGTAATGGGATTGCTGAGTCCTCGTGGCTCACAGATTACTACAACAACAGTTGCAGGTACAGGTTGTGCGATGATCCTGACGCGAGAGCGATGTTTGCTTGTATTGGACTTCTTCTTCTGCTTCTTCTTTGATTAGGGGATAGGTTCCAGGTCGGCAGCCTGGGCTAGCAGGGTGGATGTCGTTTGAGTTTCTGTTTGTGATTCATCCGTAGTCGGATGATGCTCTTATGTATTGTGATGTTGTATTCATGTGGCATTGTATGCCTTATGTATGTATTCCCATCTATTATGTAATGTTGATGTAATGATATCCACCTTGCAAAAGCGTTCCAATATGCGGGTCTATCCTTGGTGGGACCTTCGAGTTCCTTTTGGATAGGGTCGCATATTGGGCGTGACAAGTTGGTATCAGAGCCTCGACTGACCCTAGGAGCCTCCTTGATTGATCGTGTAGTTTGGCCGTTGTTGAGTCTAGAAGAAAAATTGTTTTGGAGTCTAGTTATATCGGAGAGTAGGAATTCTTTTTACTCCTCAGCCCCTTCGTCGCTCTGGTCAGGAATCTTGACGTAGGTGTTTTGAATTACTCCTCTTCCCCTTTAAATTTTCCTTAGGATCACGCAGTTGGTTTTTCAGTCGTTGGTTCTCAGCTCTTTTTCATCCGGTGCAGTTCTCATCTAGTCGACTCGAGCCTCTTCATCTTTGAGTTCAATCCTCAGTTGTTTTCTTTTCCCACCCACCCACCCTTCTTCTTCTCGGAACCGGAGTCCGTAATCGAGTATCCATCCTACTCGTGCGAAGTCTTTCCTTTCTTTCCTCAATGATTCCAACCGGTGTTTCCTCTTCTATATATTCGTCGATTTCCCCTTCCAAGATGATTTTGTTTGTCGCCCTCCCACCCTTTTTCTTCCCGGAGCCTGAGTCTGTTTCGACCATCAATTTCATTCGTGCGGAGCCTCTTCAGTCTTCCCTCAATCATTTCAACCGGTGAATTCTCGTCTCGGTGGACATTCTTCATCTCTTTTCCGGTGGACTCAATTCAAGTTTTCGGTTGATTATATTCTTTCTCTCGGCTCAAGTGTTTTCCTTGCTCGTTTGCCTCTCGCCAGTTTATCCTTCCGAAGTGTTCAACACATCTCAGGAGATTCGTTTGTGTTCTAATTAATTCGAGGTTGTCACCTCATTCAAATATTTCAATTGTTCCGGTGCTTCATCTACCTGTTCAACAATCCTTTTCAACGGTGTTATCTCTTCAGTGGGCCCTAACCCACAGGTCTTTTCCCAGGATCTTACCTGACTCTTCTAATTATTCCGGAGTTATTCTAAATTCTTTTCAAGTCTGACATAAGAACGAATTTCATCAGTCAGATGCCATCTCTAAGATTGTTTACAAATTATTTTCGTTGTTGGCTCAACCTCTTCGTTTTTCATTCTACCGGAGTATCTCAGTAATTTTGGAGGTGTTTTTCCCGTCGTTATTTGAAGACCGAAGAAGAGTTTTTCCTCTAAATCTTGTCGGTTCTCTCGAAGATTGGGGGTTCTAACCTCGTGTTACCATCTCGAATTATTTCAGTTTGTCAGATATTCTTTCTTTCCATCCGGAGTATGTCAGGAGCTGTTCTCCCGTTTCTTTTCACCGGAGGCCATCATTCTAGTTATCATTCTCTATTTATCCCGGTGCTTCGCTCAAATGTTCTTTAATCAGCTTGTTATCTCTTTGTTCTGTTGCATCTAAATCCCCTCAAGCTTTTTATTCTTCTAATTCTTCCCGGTGATTCAGTCCCTTTCATTAGTCATTTTCATTTCCAACGGTGGTTCGTTCAAGATTCTTTTTCCTTGAGTATCATTTTAATCCTTTCGTTCTTTTCAATCCTACCGGTGGTTCATGAAGACCTTCTCAAGTTTGCGATATGTCACTTCTCAATCCTTTTCAAGAAGAATAAGTAGTATGCAAAAATCTATTGCTTGCCATCAATTTAATTTGATGAAGGATAAGCATACAATAAATCTTATTCTTATTTCCTTCTAGTGATTAATCTCTTCCTTCGGAGTTTGTTCTTAATGAATAAATTCTAGTTCCAAGTGTTCTCCATCTTTTCTTTTCTGGAGTTCAATTTCCTCAGCCATTTCGTCGGAACCTCCATCTAAATCATCGCAAGGCTTTAATCTTATCATTTTCATCTTTCATTTTATCTCGTCATCCTTTTGTTACCGGAGTTCTTCATGGTGGTTCTTCATGATTTAATTCATTTTTCAAGAGTTCTTCAAGATTCTTATCGAAGGAGCTCAAGTATCTTTTCTTCTCGCTTCTCGAAGTGCAATTAATTCTCCGTATTCTTTTGAATTGGAGTTTTGCATTTCTTCGTTCTTCTCAGATATTCAAATCCATTCAATCCTTCCTTCTAAGTTCATTTCATTCTTTTAATTCTTCCGGAGGCATTGTCTGTTCTTCTTGTCAGGTGTCATTCCATCCTCTCAAGTTCATGTTTTATTCTATCCATGTTCAATCGGAGTGCTGCCTAAATCCTTTCAGTCTTATTCGTTTCTTTTCTCATCCTAACCACTCCGGTTAGAACGAGTTGTTTCATAGCCTATCTGATTCCGTGAGTTTTCGATTCTCGTCGTTCCTCTCTTCTTCTCGAGTGCTCTCGATTCTTTGCTTCTTCTCTTGAGTTCTTGTTTCTCCTCATCCCTTTTTCTCTCCCGTCTCGGTCCTAAGATCTCGGGACGAGATCTCTTGTTAGTGGAGGAGTGTTGTAACGCCCCGGATCTGATGCGCTAGGTGTCTGCCAGTTATTCACCATCGTTGCCATGTCATTTGCTTGCGTGTTGCATTTTATCATGTCATCATGTGCATTTCATTTTGCATACGTGTTCGTCTCATGCATCCGAGCCTTTTCCCCGTTGTCCATTTCGCGATCCGGCACTCCTATGCCATCCGGCGTTCCCCTTTCGTCTCTCGTTGTGTGTGGGTGTTAAACGTTCTCGGAATGACCCGAGCCTTGCCAAGCGGCCTTGGTATAGCACCGGTAGACCGCCTGTCAAGTTTCGTGTCATTTGGAGGTCGTTTGATACTCCAACGGTTAACCGGGTAACCGTAAAGCCCCCTTCTCTTTGCAGCCCAACACCCTTCCAAAGTGGCCCAAAACCCACCTAACTCCCCTCCATGCTCTCGGTCGTTCGATCATGATCGCGTGGCCGAAAACCGCTCCTCATTTGGACTCTCCTAGCTCCCTCTACCTATAAAACTAGCCCCTCCCCCGAAATTCGCGGTCCAAACACCCCGAAACCCTAGTTTTCGTCCTCCGCGCCGCGCCGGACAATGTCCGCCGCCGCCGCCCCGGCCAATCCGCGGCCACCGCGTGTCCGCCGCCGTCCCTCCGCCGCCGCAGCCCGCGGAGCCCATCCGGAGCCCGCGCGGGCCCGCTCCCGCCCCCGCTCGCCCGCGCCTCGCGCGCGCCGCCCGCCGCCGCCGTCCCGGCGGCGCGCTGCCGCGCCTGTGCCGCCCGAGGCGCGCCGCCTCGCCGTGCGCCTCCGCGCGCCTCGCCGTCCGCCGGAGCCCCCGCCCTCCGCCCGGCCGCCGCCTCCCGCCGGCTTCGCCCGAGCCCGGGTCGGCCGAAGCTCGCCGCCGCGCCGCCCAGGGCTCTCCGCCGCCCCGGCGCCCCTCGCCGTGTCGGCCGGCCCCGCCGCTCCCCGCCGAGCCCCGCCGCGGCCAGATCCGGTCGGGCCGGACCGGATCCGGCCGGCCCCGAGCTCCTCCGGCCATCTCCCTCATCTCCGGCAGTCTCTCCGGCAAGATCCGGTCTGCCTTGGTTTGCGTGCCCGCAGGTTGACTTTCCGCCCCTCCAAAACCCCACTAAGTCCCGAATCTGCAGTAGTTTTCATGCCATGTTCATGCCATCATAACTCTGCATCCGTAGCTCCGTTTTGTGCGTGTAATATGTCAAATTGTTTGTCTCGACGAGTACATCATTTCATTCCATTGCATCACATTCATTTGAGGTCATCTTGATGCCCGAATCATCGTTGTAAGAGTGCTTCATAATGTTTTCTGCTGTCTGTTATCAGAACGAGCTCTTTTGTCATTTTTGCCATGATTGATGTGTGCATCCTATGAGGTTGATGTCTACATGTGTTTTGAACTATGACATGTCTTATTTACAGAGGTGCTTACCATGTATTTTTGTGATCAATGTGGTGACTAGCACAAGCATGCAAACTAGGCATCGTGATGTTGCTGATTTTAGTCCCTGTTCTGCTGTTATTTTGATGCCATGTAAACTTGGTGCTACAGAGAGATCCATGCATATTTTGAGATACTTCAGTAAGGGTGTTTTGAACATGTGGTTATTGTCTATCCATTCATGCCCTTGTTGCAATTATAGAGTAGTCTAGCATGTCTTTTGAGTGCTCTACTTTTGCTTCAAAAATGTTTCCTAGCAGATTGTTTACATGTTATTCAATTTGGCCGAGGTTGCTATAGTTGATCCTTGCATGCTATAGAGTTGTTCTTGACTTGGTTTGTTTCACAAACATGTCTTCTTGATGATGCTATGCTTATCTTGTCATGCAATGACTTGTGGTGAGTGAATCGAGCTTGTCAAGTAGGGTTCATGATGTTGCTGTTTTGCTAGGCTGAATCTGTTATTTCGCGATGCTATATAAACATGTTTCTACTAATTATCCTATGCATAATCTGGAGATGTTCTATAAACATGTTTTGATCTACATGTCATCCTCTATCCATTAATGCCCCTGATAGCATTTATAGCTTGTTGTACCTTGTTCATATCTTGCTCCAAAGCTGCTTCATAATGTTGCTGTCAGCCTGTTTACATTAAGTTCACTTGTTCCCATGTGTTTTGCTAGTGATCCATGCATCCTATGACCTTGCTCTTGCCATGCCTATCTTCTCAAATATGCCTTCTTACTGTTGGTTGCCTTACCATGCCACGTATTGCTCTGTAGTGAGTGGTACAAACTCATTTACATGCCTTCATAATTCTTTCCTGCCAGGTTTGAATCTGTTTAATAACTTGCTATGTTTACGTGGGTGCCATCATATTTTCTGATCCCTTTTGGCTTATGGTCAGTAAGGGACTTTTGATCTATGCTTTGAGTAGATTCATGCCATGCCTTTGTTTGCCATTATAAGTTCCTGTAACATGTTGTTTGATAGCTCTGAACATTGCATCGTGATGTTATTTCTGCAAAGTCTGAATTGCTATAACTTGCAATTTTACCCTCTGTGTTTGAGCATGTTCTAGTGATTTCTGGAGATAGCTCAGTGTTCATGTTTTGTAATGCTTTACCTGTACATCATGTCCATGCTTTTTTTTATCATTTTGGGGTGCTGTAGCGTGTTGTTTTGATGCTTACAATATGCCTAGTTGCTGTTTTGGACAGATTGTTGCTATGACTTGTATAGAGTGTGTGTGTTGAGCCGTTGCTCCGTTTTGAGTGTGCTCTATATGAAACTTGCTTAGAATTGCATGTAGCTTCATATTATCATGTTGCATCCTTGTTTTGAGGTGGTTTCTTGATGTTTGGGTGCATTTTGCATCAATGCCATGTTTGTCTTGTTTTGCTCATATGTTCTAGGCCGTAGCTCCAAACTAAATGAACTTTATATGTAACTTGACTAGAATCTCGTGTAGATCATCCTTGTGCATCTTAACTTGATGTTTAACAACTTGAACCTAAGGTTTATTCAGATCTGGACCAATTTCAAAATATGCATATGAGGACTTACCGGAATTGTTATATGTTGTTCCCGGACTCATTTAAACTTGCCTTGATGTGTTGCTCTTGTTTGCATCATCTCTTGCCATGAGTAGCTTCATGTAGCTTGGTCATGCATCATGCTTGTTGTGCATCATGTCTTGTTCATGTGTGGTGTGTTTACCTTGTTGTGTGCTTCTTCTCGATAGTTCCTGTTTCGTTGCGATCGGGAGGATACGTTCATCTACGCTTGGTTCGGCTTCATCCCTTCGTCTTCTTCATGGACTCGTTCTTCTTCCTTGCGGGATTTCAGGCAAGATGACCATTACCCTGGATCTCACTACTATCATTGCTATGCTAGTTGCTTCGTTCTATCGCTTTGCTGCGCTACCTATTATCTGTTTATCGAGTCATCCCTTGTTGCCATGAACCTCTAACCTTTGAAACCTTACCTATGCAAACCATTGTTTGGCTATGTTACCGCTTTGCTCAGCCCTCTTATAGCGTTGCTAGTTGCAGGTGAAGTTGAAGATTGCTCCATGGCGGACAGGATTTTGGTTGGGATATCACAATATCTCTTATATTATTAATGCATCTATATACTTGGTAAAGGGTGGAAGGCTTGGCCTTTTGCCTAGTGTTTTGTTCCACTCTTGCTGCCCTAGTTTCCGTCATACCGGTGTTATGTTCCCGGATTTTGCGTTCCTTACGCGGTCGGGTGATTTATGGGACCCCCTCGACAGTTCGCTTTGAATAAAACTCCTCCAGCAAGGCCCAACCTTGGTTTTACCATTTGCCTCACCACCACCTATTTTTCCCTTGGGAGTCGCTCTCTCGAGGGTCATCTTCATTATAGCCCCCTCGGGCCAGTGCTTGTCTAAGTGTTGGTCCAAACTAGAGCACCGTGCGGGGCCATCCCTTGGCAACTTGGGTTACGTCGGTTCCTGTACGCTTAGCTTATCCGGTGTTGCCCTGAGAACGAGATATGTGCAGCTCCTATCGGGATTGTCGGCGCATCGGGCGGTCTTGCTGGTCTTGTTTTACCATTGTCGAAATGTCTTGTAAACCGGGATTCCGAGTCTGATCGGGTCTTCCTGGGAGAAGGTCTATTCCTTCGTTGATCGCGAGAGCTTGTCATGGGCTAAGTTGGGACACCCCTGCAGGGTATAATCTTTCGAAAGCCGTGCCTGCGGTTATAGGCAGATGGGAATTTGTTAATGTCCAGTTGTAGATAACTTGACACCAGATCCGAATTAAAACGCATCAACCGCGTGTGTAGCCGTGATGGTCTCTTCTCGGCGGAGTCCGGGAAGTAAACACGGTCTTTGGGTTATGTTTGACGTAAGTAGGAGTTCAGGATCACTTCTTGATCATTACTAGTTGACGTCCGTTCCTTTTGCTCTCTTCTCGCTCTTATTTGCGTATGTTAGCCACCATATATGCTTAGTCGCTGCTGCAACCTCACCACTTTACCCCTTCCTTTCCCTTTAAGCTTTGCTAGTCTTGATACCCATGGTAATGGGATTGCTGAGTCCTCGTGGCTCACAGATTACTACAACAACAGTTGCAGGTACAGGTTGTGCGATGATCCTGACGCGAGAGCGATGTTTGCTTGTATTGGACTTATTCTTCTGCTTCTTCTTCGATTAGGGGATAGGTTCCAGGTCGGCAGCCTGGGCTAGCAGGGTGGATGTCGTTTGAGTTTCTGTTTGTGATTCATCCGTAGTCGGATGATGCTCTTATGTATTGTGATGTTGTATTCATGTGGCATTGTATGCCTTATGTATGTATCCCCATCTATTATGTAATGTTGATGTAATGATATCCACCTTGCAAAAGTGTTCCAATATGCGGGTCTATCCTTGGAGGGACCTTCGAGTTCCTTTTGGATAGGGTCACATATTGGGCGTGACAATAATGTTGCAGAAAGATTGAGTTAAGAGAGGAGGGGGTCCAATGGGGGCGGCGGCGGCAGTAGTTGGCATTATTGCAAATGGTGGTGGTGAATGGCGCAACGAATTTTCTACAACATGATCTTTGTTGTAAAAGTTTTTTACTTTAACACAATCTCTATTGTCGAGATTTACACAACATGATTTTTATTGCAAAAGTTATCCTACAAGTGTTGTGATGTGATGGCTTGCCTCGCGACCCATATTTTCTAAAGATCCGCCGACCGACGTAGCACATCCCTAAGAGCATGTCCAACAGCGGCACCAAAAAACGCGCACACGGTAAACTGGCTTTTTAGCGCGCGTGGGACGTTTTCGCACGCTCCAGCAAAGGCGAGAAAGTAGCGCGCACTGGAAACGATTGCGCGCACGCGGGAGAAAGTGGGCGGCCGCGCACTAGATTTGGCTCACCGCTTCCGGCGTGCCTATAAATTGTAGCACTCACCACGCGACCACCCATCGTTCTCCACACTGCCACGTGAGCTCTGCCGCTTCCTCGCTGCTTCCCTGCCCCGCCACCGATGCACCCCCACCGCGCCATCAGGGATCTTCAAGCTACCATGGCGTTCGCAAGCGCCCCTCCGGCGCCTACTACACCGAGATCCGGTCCGGCGACGTCCGCCTCGGCCTCGGCACGTTCGAGACCTCGCACGAGGCCGCCCGCGCATACGACGCGGCGTGGCGCCTAGGGAGGCCTCGCGCGCAGATGAACTTCCACGACGTCTACACGCACGAGCATGCGCAGGCCGTCACCCCTCCACCTCGTCTTATAACAGATCAGGACCGTGAGGATTACCGTCGGCGGCAGCGCCGCCTCCACATCGCCGAGGAGGACGAGCGAGCCATGGCGGAGTGACGCATGCGCCACCCGAAGGATGTCGCCATCGAGAACGCCTTCTGGGTGGAGAGGATGGAAAGGCACCGCATGGAGCGGGCGGATAGGCGTCGGCGGAAGGCACTGGCCATATCGCAGTGCGATCTTGTTAGCGCCGGTGGGAAGTCGTTTTTCGAGACAGGCGATCAACGTTGGAATGACGTGTGGCTCGATACCTCGGACAACACTAGCGAGGATGATGATGAGGACGACCCCGAATAGGTTCTAGTTGCACCGTAGTTTTTATCTAGTTGCACCGTATTTTTTTATCTAGTTGCACTGTAGTTCTTTTATCTATATATGTGATGTATCGTTTTATCTATGTATTGTGAAATATCTATGTGTCGTTATCTATCTATCCATGTATATGCACCATAGTTCAGAGTGTTTGTGTGAGAGCGCGTGCGCTCATTTCAGCGCATCTGCTGAAGCTACGCGCACGCGCTAAATTTACCGCGGCCGGTGGAGCCAGCGCTCCCTGCCGCGCCAAAGCAGGCGATCCTAGCGCGCCGGCATTCAGCGGTTGTTGGAGATGCTCTAAAACAAAACATTGGGATACATGACACCTGTGGTAAGCAATCTAAACAATTAAAAAAACTATAAGAACGCCCGTGCGTTGCAACGGGGCCACATTAACTTTAAGAGTTCAATATTACGACATTGGCAACCTTTTTTACCGTCAAATCCTCACACACACTCTCTCTCCCTCCCTCTTCCTCACTCTCTCTCCCCCTCTCCCTCTCTCTAACACACACACATATCCATCTTATTGGGTATGGGACCATAATTCATCTATTTCACACATACACGCTAATGCATAACAATATGGATTGTGTGTATTATATTTGCCACCAGAACTGAGGGAATTAACTTTAAGAGTCCAATATTCTGACCATGGGATATTTAGGCTGGCGTATATGGGAAATCAAAGCTAAAAATGACTCGATGAGTTAGGGATACATCAATAAATATTGTAAAAAGTGATAAAAACAAATCTGCAGCAACTCATGACCCCACGAACTCGTATTCGCAATGAGAAAGTTAGTGAGGCCGCCACGGTAGGCTAGCACCAAGGGACAAGGGCAACAACCGTCTTCCCATCCAACCTACTGATTCTGCTGGCGATACTTTCATCCTAAGCCCATGAGTACCGCTAGTGTGTTGCCACGTACGGAGAAACTACGAACTGAAATTTTCATCCAAATCATGAAAAATGTTAATGTTCCTCTCCTCTCCCATCCCTCGTGTGAACATACCCAATTCGTGGTTGGCTCGCTACATTCAGCGTAGCTCTGATGTGCACTGCCCTCGCTCTTGATTAGTTGCCGCAGTGCCACGCATCTACGCCAACAAGCTGGGGAAACAAATGCAAATGTTACACCGAGTCAAAATCAACCATCCCACAATCGTAACAATAGAAAAGATAATAACTAAAATTTAACAGAAGAACTACTGCTTGGCTCCCAGATCCATCTCGATAGCCCTTGATCTGGCTGCTGAGCTTCTCCTAGCCGCCTCAACATCACGTCATTACCAAACATGTAGTGGATGCCTAGTGGGATAAGGATTAAGAAATAACATGAGGTGAAAAATATGATGGTTGTCAATTCCATAAGACGATCCAAGTAATTTGACAAAAAAGATTGGGAGGATCTTGTATAATCTCAAAAAAGCAACTAAAAATATGAGAAATGAATTGATGAAAAACAGCCCCTGCTCTCATTCATGCTTGCTTTTGTAATGGAAGGCAAGGAATGGGGATACCGGGAGAAGAAAGGAGCACATGGACGGCAAGCCTCCACCACCAGCAAGTGGGGTTGCTTCACATCCAATCTCTGCGGCCGCCGCCTCCATGGGGACGAACTCCCATGTTCACAACCGGGCTCCCAATCGGCCGCTGCCTCGACGACCTTGACGACGAAGTAGTCCCTCCCTTCGATCCCATTCGCAACGGAGGCAACACCCATCCCACCGGACGGGTCCGCGGTGAGATCCCTACTAGATTGTGGTCGCGCCTCCCCAAACCTCACCGCGGGACACATGAGAGGGTGTCATTTCCATGGTCAGGCTTGGATGGGGAAAGGAGGCGACATAGCAGCAATGGCGCCTTCGCCGGGATTGGTGACGGCGGTGGCGGCGAGCGGGAGGACGGCGGCGGCGAGAGAGTAGGAGGGTGGTGGCGGCAGTCCATCGGCCGTCATGACGTGAGAGGAGGATGGGGATGGTGCTGCGATCTGGACGTATGGAGCGGTCGAGAGGAGGGGAAGCAGGCGACTGACCTCACCGCGGGACACATGAGAGGGTGTCGTTGCCATGGTCAGGCTTGGATGGGGAAAGGAGGCGACATAGCAACAACGGCGCCTTCGCCGGGATTGGTGGCGACAGCGGCGTCGAGCGAGCGGGAGGACGGCGGCGGCGAGAGAGTAGGAGGGTGGTGGCGGCAGTCCATCGGCTGTCATGACGTGAGAGGAGGATGGGGATGGGGCTGCGATCTGGACGTATGGAGCGGTCGGGAGGAGGGGAAGCAGGCGACTGACCTTACCGCGTGACACATGAGAGGGTGTTGTTGCCATGGTCAGGCTTGGATGGGGATAGGAGGCGACATAGCAACAACGGCGCCTTCGCCGGGATTGGTGGCGACGGCGGCGGTGAGCGAGCGGGAGGACGGCGGCGGCGAGAGAGTAGGAGGGTGGTGGCGGCAGTCCATCGGCTGCCGTGACGTGAGAGGAGGATGGGGATGGGGCTGCGATCTGGACGTATGGAGCGGTCGAGAGGAGAGGAAGCAGGCGGCTGAGTTTTTCCATCGTGCGGGGTTTGGGGGAGGTCAAACGAGAGGTTTTTTTTCGTGCGGGAGGCAGAGCAACGAGGGCGCACGTAGGGCGACGGGACGCGGTCAGTTGGCAGGAAAAGGAAAGCTACGCATTTTTTATGCAGTAAAGATGATTGATGATAAGAAAGAGAAAATCACATCAATATAAGGAAATATCCCATCAATACTTGATTGATTGTGATTTATTTTTTATATGGTAACTAATCTGATGGGTTTATGTGGGTGGTCCATCAATATTTGATTGATTGTGATTTATTTTTTATATGGTAACTAATCTGATGGGTTTATGTGGGTGGTGAAGCAAAAAGGCAGGTGGGAGGGAGACAAAATAAAACCAGCGAAATAAAACCGACAAAAGTGACGAGACAAAAAAAACTAGCGAAAAATAACCGGCGGACTATTCACCAACTGCTCCATTAGTAGCATTAGTAGGATCACCCGATTAAAAAAAAAACAGTAGAATCGCCTAGCCAGCCACGGCGAGGAAGGGGAAAGTGAGGAAGCAGGCAGCCACTCGTGCACCGCACAGCTCGTGCTCGTCGTACTCCTGTCCTGTTGGTCGCGGCAGCGGACGACGCTTATATAGGCAAGGCCCAATGCCACTGCTACGGTCGCCATCCCCGTCGTGGGAGCAGGAGGGAGGGAGGGAGGGGATGGAGGCTGCGGTGGCGAGCGCTCTGACCAAGGAGGTGGTGCTGAAGCTGGTGGCGCTGCTGAGCGAGAAGCACAAGCTGTCGAGGGGCCTCAAGGACGACATCCGCTTCATCCGGACCGAGCTCGACATGATCTCCAGCGCCAGGGACAGCCACATGGCGATGGCGGCAGGGCGGGATCCGGCGAGCAGCTCCTCGCGCATATCCATATAGAGTAGTACAATTACAGTTACAATTCAGTAACTGTAACTGTACTATGTTCATATTACTGTTACTAATGGAGTACTGAATCTTACTCCATGGACATGCACTATTCATTAATATATAAAAACATGAACATGGACAGTTTGGAGTACTGAATTGTTTGTGAAAATATAGGAGCTAGTAACTGTAATTACTAATTAGTTACCTATTATTTGTGTACTGTACTTAGCTGTATGGCAAGTTTAGTTGGACACTCAATCTGATTTTCTCATTAACCTTTGTTACGCGTCTACTTGTCATACACACTTATTTTAAGTTTTTAACTAGTCGATTACTACAATCGAAGACCCGAGTATCTTAAACAATGGTGTAAAATGAAACAACATATACATTATAGTTTACAGTCTCACAAGTACAAGTCTAAATCTGTACCTTCAAAAACTGTTGCATTCCTCTCTTTCCAAAAGCAAGACTTAAACCCTTGCCATTGATTATTTCCTGTTATGCACATACAAACAATCGATTTTGTGTACATTTGAGTGCTAATGTAGGTTTGCTCTGCATGTAGTGAACCAGTGAATTGGCAACCAATTGCTCGCTAACTTATTCACTTGTCAATCTGTCTGCCAGGTGTTTAATTGTAATCGATGACATCAACAAGCAGCACTGGGATGTCATCAAATCCATCTTACCCAGGGAAGCAAAAAGCAGAATTATAGTTACCACGGCTCTCCAGTCAGTAGCTAATGCTTGCAGCTCAGGTGACGGTTATGTTTACAAGATGAGCATTCTTAACGCAGAGCACTCCAAGGTTTTGCTAATGAAGAAGATTTTCTTCCAAGGATGTTCACCTGAACTGGAGTGGGGTTCAACAGCAATTGTGGAGAAGTGTGACGGCCTTCCACTTGCTCTTGTGTGTATGGCCAAGTTTTTGCTAGGCGAGAATGAGCTTACGGGAAGTCACTGTGCGCGAGTTTGCCACAACCTCGGGCATCATATGGAGAAGGAGGCAGACTTCACAAAATTGCAACAGGTTCTTGTAAATAACTACAGCAGCCTGTCTGGTTATCCTCTGAGGACCTCCTTGCTATACACGAGTGTGTTCCCAAATGGTCGCCCAATCAGGAGGAATACTTTAATCAGGCGATGGCTAGCTGAAGGGTATGTCCAGTGTCAATATAAACGCAGTGATCTGGAGGTAGCAGATGAAAACTTCCGGGAACTTATTGACCGGAATATCATCCGGCCGATCGATGCTAGCAACAATGCAAAAGTGAAGACGTGCAGAACTCATGGAATCATGCACGAGTTCATGCTGCACAAGTCAATGTCTGATAACTTCATCACATCTCTTCATGATCACAATCGGAGTAATTTTCGTCACCTGTTCATCCAAAACCATGCAAGTGGCAGCACCTTGAGCTCAAACCAGCGTACAAGTCCAGCAAGCGATGATGCAGCTGGCAGTGAGAAATTCCGCGCCCGGTCTCTGACCATCTCTGGGGATGCGGGAGAAGCTGCTTCTGAGTTTTGCAGGTGCGAGCTGCTGCGAGTGTTGGATCTGGAAGAATGCAATGATTTGGAGGACAGTCATCTCAAGGACATACATAAGCTGTGGCATCTAAAATATCTGAGCCTTGGGGGCACTATCAGCAACCTTCCGAAGAAAATTGACAAGCTACACTGTTTAGAGACCCTGGATCTGAGGAAGACAAAGATAGAGATATTGCCGGTGGAAGTCATTGGGTTGCCTCACCTAGCCTACCTGTTTGGAAAGTTTAAGTTTGGGAAAAAGGACTTGAGAAAGAGCGAAATAGCGGAGTTCTCGCAAAGAAAAAGTAAGTTGAAGTCTCTTGCAGGATTTTATGCAGATGGAAACCCTGGGTTTCTACAACTGATGGCTCATATGAAAAAACTGAAAAAGGTTAAGATATGGTGTGAATCCACTGGCGCAGACAACAGAGGCTTGCCTCACGTTTCAAAGGCAGTTCAGAAGTTTGCTCAGGATGGCATGGACACAACCGGCGTTCGTTCTCTGTCACTCAATCTTGGGAATACCATGGGTGACTTCCTGGGTTCTATTCAAGAATATTGTTATCTTAGCTCGCTGAAACTGCACGGCCGGCTTAGTGTATTGCCTCAGTTTGTTACATCCCTGTGTGGCCTCACGGAGTTGTGCCTTTCATCGACTAATCTGATGGGGCATGATCTATCGAACCTGCGCAAGCTGCGCTACTTGCTTTACCTCAAGCTGGTTGAGGATGACCTTGGGAGCTTCACCATAGACAATGGGGACTTCCCAAGCCTGCAACGCCTATGCCTTGTGGTGAAAATGCCCATCCTCCCTGCAATCAAAGAGGGAGCCCTGACGTACCTTGTCTCAGTCCAGCTGCTCTGTGAAAACCTCTTTGATCTTTCAGGCATGAGGATCGAGTTCCATGATTGTCTAGAGGAAGTTGCCCTCGATTCTATGGTCAGTACAAGAACGGCAGAAATGTGGGAAACCGCAGCGAAGAAGCATCCCAAGAGACCAAAAGTTGTGTTTCTCAAAAGGATTGATCCGAGCGAACCCTAGTCCGCTGTGAAATACGTCGCGGCGGATGGGCCAACACGTGAGAAATGCATAGTCGATTCGCCTCAGTCAGGTTCAACGAGCAAACACGATTCATTTCTGAAGAAGACGGTTGATTCAGAACCCCCTCGGGCTGCATCCGAGCTGTCCAGTGCTGCGAACGGCACGATGCCTCCTTCTGCAAGGTGACAACCATTTCATTTTTGATTTGTCTGCAGATTATATCGTTGTATTCTGGGACTCCGTGGTGAAATTGGTGATTTGATGATTGCGCAGCATATGTTGAAGCATGAAGACGACGCCATTGTTGTGATCGATGCTCCCAAAGGTGCAGGAGGACCTGTTGGCGTCGTTGTGCACTGCAGCAGGACCTGCGGGCAACGACTTGTGCATGGAGTACTATGCATGGGGATGCAGCTTTTCTTGTGTTTTCTCGGGCAGAAGTCGTTGCTGGGGTTCACCATGCAATGCAGGCAGACCATTGTAGAAAACCATACCTGATCGGCGGTCCGACCGGAAAAATCGTGAACCGACGCCTTGTCTGTTTTTTTAGATGCATTGGTCT
The DNA here is from genome assembly GCF_018294505.1 of Triticum aestivum. Lineage (NCBI taxonomy): Eukaryota > Viridiplantae > Streptophyta > Magnoliopsida > Poales > Poaceae > Triticum > Triticum aestivum. Next base: position 634,191,977 of record NC_057813.1, read on the forward strand.
TTTATAAAAACCAAACAAATATTCATAAAATGGTGCATAAACTCGGGATCGAACCCTTGACCTTGCATGGATTTTGTCCCCCCTGCATCTCTGTGATCTGGCCATGTTCTGCACTGTGTTTTCTTGTCCACATAATAGCAGGTTGCATTTCCGCGTTTTGGGATTTTCGTCTGGGTTGAAGCGGTTCGGTTGCCATGCATTTCCGTGTTTTGGGATTTTTGTCTTGGTTGAAGCGGTTCGGTTGCCATGCATTTCCGTGTTTGGGGATTTTGGTCTGGGTTGAAGCGGTTCGGTTGCCAACATTCGCTGATGTGGTTATGTTGCACCTTAATGTGGTGAGCTTGTTTGCTACCACCCTTGTGACTGCTGCCATTTCATGTCATCTGCGATCACATGTTAACAGCAATACCGCAGTGACGACTAATTGGACGAAGATTATCAAGTTATTCAGCCCACTTAACCCGATATAATCTCTACTGGTGCCTACTTTACGATTGCTCTTCTCTTTGGTCTTTAACCTGGAGTAATCATCTTTTACCTCCTTCTTAGTCTTAGATCTTCTATAGTAGCTGTTCTTTTAACCGTTCACTTGTTCGTGACATGTTTGTCATGAATCACAGACTTAAGTGAAAAGCCCATCGTCTTGTTTTCTTTTCTTCCTCCTATCTTACCCCTTCGAACAGAATAACAACATGAGGCTGCGCTCATGACAGCCATGGAGATTATGAGGCTGGAGCTTCGGGGGCTGGCAGGGGGGCACCCTGCTCCTGGAGCTTCGGGGCCTGGAGCGGCTGTCCCTGCTTTCCCCTATGGCAGATCCGCCACTGCTTAGGTTGCAAGGTTTGCAATTATACCGTCGACTTTTGACTGTCCGTCCCTTCTATGTATTTCACAAAATCAGCGCGCGTACACACAGCAGTACGCCTAGGAGATCGAAGACTGCCAGTGGAACGCAGATCTACAGTACCGTGCACACGAGTGTACATGTAGCGATATTGATGAATAAAATCATGAGGACAACACAGGGAAAACAATCGGCGGACAGCCTTGTTGTGCTCTCACAAAATCAGGGTTCACCAAGTTTTTACAATGCCTGGGGGTGGTCTAGTCCAGATGCCTTTTGATTCAATTCGACGTTCTCTTTTTGCCATTGATCATATCAATATACTACTGTCTTACGATTTTACGGGCCATTGCCGGAGATCCTGAAACTTTGTGCACGGGCAACGTCTCCAGTTGCAGAATGGTTATCTGGGGGGATCTGGGACATGGTCACACAAGGAGACAAGGAGACACACTTCATGTAATTGCATGTGCAAGCAGCGGCAGGAGTCGCCGCCTCCTCATTTTCGTGACCAGATGCCGAGATAATTGCCGTCCCAGGCGCCATCAGTTCTGAGAGATAATATTTGTTGTGTTTGGCCGAATTGCCAAGTCATGCAGGAGATTGCTCGCGAGAAAATGTAGATCTTGATTGGTAGCACTAGCAATAATATACCCTAGCTAGAAAATCAACTGAGTGAGTTCCACATCTGTGAAAAGCCACTCTCAGCTAAGTACTCGAACCCATCTTGAGCAAACACACCACCCTGGGCAGGCGCCTCCCTCTTCACGTTGCCTTGCTCAAACCTGGTGAGTTGGCTCAGCGCGTCCTTGATCGCCTTCCCCATGTGCTGCTGCTCCTGATCAGCAGCCATGGGCGCCATCACTGTCACCGGGATGCTCATCGAGGCCGACGACGACGGGTGAGAGGAGGGGCCATTGGAGAAGCAGGGCACTTGCTCATAACCCTCTAGGTTTTGCACCGTCGACATTCCAGGATGGTCAAAGGCAATGTAGTTGTCAATGAGAGGAGGCAGTGAGGTTGCGGCTGCACTGCCAATGTTGTAGCTGCTCCCTGTGGGTGGCTTGGCGATGGTTGTCCTGGTCTTGTAGAAAACCCTACACAAGACCCAGTCCTCCTGTGTTTACATGAAAATTTTACACATGAAGGTCGTTAGACTGGAAAAGGAAAGAGTGGATTGGTATATATCATACGCATGCATGCATCTGAAGTGATCATGAGATCAAGATTGTGGCAGCAGAATCTTTTTGCAAAGCTTGAGTAAGAATTAAAACGATTTATAATCTGTTTTGTGGGAAAATACTGAAATTACTTGGCCATTTTTATCTTGTTCTGGGCGACAACTGTATGTTAATGACGTGGATGCGTTGACAGAAATGATTAAAACTTGGTGTGAGTCGATAATTGGGTGTACATCTAAAAGAGACCAGATCATCCTCATATCTATGTAAGTAGCTGGCATGAGAGTGACCCACAAATAAACAAAGGATCAAGTACAGAACATCAACAGGCGGAACCCGGCCCAACTAATTAACAACAATTAACATAATGAACATATGTTCTGGCTACCACGAATTTTCTAAGAAAAATTCAGCTAATTAACTATCTGTTCTGGTGTCTTAACACAAACCACACCAGCTTTTAGACATCTTGCAGTATTATTTTCATGACACTTAATTATCGCAAATTAAGGGAGTTCATTAACAAAGATGTCAACTTGGTGACCTACCTGTATTGTTGGCGCTTCAATTCTACTCTCTAGCTAGCTAGCTAGATCTTGAATTGAGAGGGCATATGCATGTATAGTGAGCTGGCTGGTCGTACTACATTATCCATTGCACATGTATTATAGGATGAGTTGGCATTCCGGCCAGTCGCCTCCACATGCGAATGTCACGTGAACCAAAGGTTTTTGTTTCTTTAGGCCATACTTATCATAAAATGCACCACATGTCAAATCAAATCTGTCAAGTTTCATTTTCAATGCCCCAACCCCCTTCCTTTAAAAAAAGTGCCACAAATATATAGTTTTCTTGCTTGTGCATACATAATTTTTTGGTGGAAGTTCTTGCACTATCTATCCATATGATGCATTATACTATAACCATCAAATAAGGAACAAAAGAGGAAAAGAGTGGAGTATCAAGTAGTAAGATCAAATTTGCTCGACATGTATAATTATAATGATGCTTACCTTGAGTGGCAACTTCATCAGATCGCCTTGCCCTTCCTTGCGGAATTCGTGCATGACCCACTCTGTCTTCTTCCCCTTAGGAGCTCTACCTTCATAAAACACCAGGGTTTTTCTCATGCCAACTAGCAACCCTTTCCGGCTTATCGCACGGTCTTTCCCGGTGGCCTTCCAGTAGCCTGATTCAGTTGCTCTATTTGTTCTCTGGCCTGTAGCGTACTTCCTGTCCCTTAAGCTGTAGAAGTACCACTCCTTGCCGCCAATGCATGCGATTTCTGAATACCATTAGGGAGCAAATTAACAAACAATTTTGTAGAAATTAGATGAACTATGAACGAAGTAGTAATAATCTTTTGGAACGTGCTCAAGATTTGCATCCATGAATCTAATGTTGTCTGGCTAGTACACTTCTCCATTTTTAAGAGAAAGTCTTAACATCAGAGCCACATTCAATCAAGGTAGAGAAAATATCCATTAATAGGTAATTGCATAATAGGGAGAATAATAGATATTTTCGGAACCAAGGCAAAGGAGATCTATTGATTGGGGAAGGCATCTTTCCTATTCTTGTGAGAGATATCAATTATACATATCCTATCCTTGCTATATATATGTTCTTTCCATATGGCTTTGTGCATGGTGTGTTTTCTACTAGTAGGCAAAGTGGAAGGCCTCCTTTTTGTGTTAAGTTTGTCCCCATCCGTGGGCTGTGAATTCCCTTTAAGGATGAGGCAAATTGGGGGAATATTTGATGGCATGGGATGAACAGGGACAGATGCGGAGAAGGCCAGCAAGGGGCCAAACAAACTCATGGCTGTGAGAATATCCTTCTGTTATGGGGACGGGGAAGGCGACAAAAGATGGAGACAAGACGTGTGAATTTTGTTCTCATTGTAGAATAATTCCCAGAAACTATATATATTCATCCCTTGATCAAGCCTCCCATGTCCAGAATAAGAGGGAAAAATTACTGTGCAAGAATTTGATCTCTACAGCCTACAACAGTAGTGGTAGTTACTTTGGAGATGATCTCACTCTGAATATTATCTTGCCTTTGGATCAAGTTTTTCCGAATGGTAATTAAACAAATTAGGACATATAAAGAGGGAGAAAAGCATGGGCACATCAGAAGGATAGGCCAAAAAAGTGAGTAAATAAAGAAAAGAAAAGGAGGAAAGGTCGGTTTCTAGCGGTATGGGAAGCATGCATGCATAGTTGCAAGCTGCAACTTGATGAGATCGAGATTGTCGTGGTCACTTCAGTTATGGCTGGCTGGGAGTGGAAACGGATGCAACTCCAGCCACTAGCAGCATGCACACAGCCACCTTAGATTTGGATGCAACTGAAGGAAACTACACATGCATGAGCGGAAAGGAACAAAGAGAATTGTTCATGTCATGGAATTAACAGGCTGAAAATTAATGGAGATGGCTGATTGAGCTGCACATAAATACATAGTTGGTCCCAACAAAGGTCTTAAATTCAAGTTGAAACCAACAGAGCAACACATTTTGATGCATGATTGAGAACCTTGGACAATCATGCATGCATATACACACGGACAAATAATTTAATTCTGGGATGTGATGATTTCTTCTTTATAAAAAAAATGAAGAAGGAATTTAATTAATACAGGGGAGAACTGAAGACTTGTCTGTTTAGAAACGCGACCAAATCGTTGTTAGTTCCGTCAAAAGATATACACCGCAGAGATATCATCATACATCGGATGCGATATTTTTAAGGGGATTTGGGACGTCATCGACTTCAAATTGAAAGAATAATTAGGAATCAGCAGCCAGCAGCCGGGAGAAGAAATTAAATCAACTGATAAATCATGCACAGGAGCAAAGTACTAACCATATGTGCATAAGTATGTTCGATCCGGAAGACGATAAAACTAGAACTGATCACACAAACATATAGACACACACGCATGCTGGTGTAATTAAGCTGCTTGGGTATATAGGACTATAGGAGTATCTGGATTAGGTCTTACCGGGGAGGTCCCAGGGCTCAATCTTGTTGAGGTCGACGTCGACCATGGCGGGGCAGCCGTAGATGCTCGCCACCGCGGCCCCTCCGGCGCCGCCGCCGAGCTTCCTGGACAGGTAGTCGAGCACGAGCTCGTCGTCCCGCGGGTGGAACCTGAACCCCGGCGGCAGCCTCGCCTCCACCATGCTCAGCGAACTCATCGCCGCCGCCACGTACGCAGCTCGCCTTGGATCCCCTCGGATCAAGCGATCAACGAGAGGCGCAGAGGACCGACGGCTGCTTCTGCTGCTGATCTCGGCAGTGGGACCAACACAGGAAGCAGCAGCTGGCTCCTGATCGGTATGATTGTACCGTACCGTTTACCGAGAGGGATATCGAGGAGGGGCGCGAGGAAGACGAGGGGTATTAATAGGAGCCGGCGCAGGGCATGGTCAGGTCAACTGGTTTTTGCGCCGATGCTTTCACAGAGATGGAGAGGGGATGAGGGGCCGGGAAGGCTACGGCTCTGCTACTAGTAGCTGTACTGGTACTACGTATAGCTAGGCAGATGGGATGGGAGTACGTACTCACCCAGCTGGAGAGACTTTTCCTCGGTTCGGGTGCCGGGCGCCAGGTGGCGAGGTCCGATTCGCTGGGCCGGTCCCGGCCGGTGGGCGAGCGAGCGATCGGACGGCTGCGCCGCTGCGGGCCGGTGGCGGTGTCACGCTCGCTGGACGTCGCCGGCGGTGACGTGGGCGGGCAGATGCAGTCATGCAGACGAGATGAGAGACGCGGGACATTTAATTCGAAGCGCGGACTGGCCTAATCACCTAACGGCACGTATCTTCCGGCATTGCGGCGTCGCCTAATTCCAGTTTGCGGCTCGGGTGATCGGGAGATAGATCTCCGGCATGGCCAGTCGAGTTGGTACACAGGTATGGGCTGTTGTGCACCGATCACATGTGCACACAGAAAGACAGAGACACGGAGGGGGAGATTTAGGGGTTTGGTTTACAGCATCTCTGATGGTTCTTGTCAACAACTAACACAACCTATCGAGACGGTTAGGTTTTTGTGGTGGAACCAAACCTACCAGGATTCAAGTCCTACTATGTGATCATCTGTGTATGTACTGTATTAAAAAAACTAACAACCAATCATGCACTACTTTAGTAGAGTGCGCTTGAACTGTTAAATAAAATTAAGAGAACCTGTTTTTCTTTAAGAAAAAGAATGATGACATTACTCAACCGCTCATGCACACTGACATATATTTATTATTAATAATGGTGCCTAGCATCAGAGCCGAACAAATAGAGTTAAAGAAACACTTCTTCTTCAGTACAACCCCCCTGAAAACATCAACGGTCCAGATCGTCCTATACCCCTTCGCCTGAAAACTTAAAAAAGGGTAGGATGGTCTTTGCCCCTGCCCCTCCCCCAGTCCCGGCCCCGCGACGTACCCGCGCGGCCCGTCGACGTACGTACGTCTACGCATTTTCTTTTTACTGTGGCGACGTACGTTTTTTTTACCGCGTCGGTGGTCAAGCGCGTCGGTGGTCAAACCACGCGTCGCCCGCTGAAAGCGCGTCGTGGCGCGTGAACTGCGGCCCGCCGCCCCGTCCCGTCCGTCCCCTCGCCTGCCGCCCCGTCCCCTCGTCTGTCGCGCCGCTGCCCTCGACTGCCGTCGCATTGATAGCCCGACGGCCCGACCGCCCGCCGCCCCGTCCCGTCGCCTCGTCTGCCGCCCCGCCGCCCCGTCCCCTCGTTTGCCGCGCCGCCCCGCCCCGTCCCCTCGTTTGCCCGCCGCCCCGTCCCGTCGCCTCGTCTGCCGTCCCGTCGCCTCGTCTGCCTCGACTGCCGTCGCATTGATAGCCCGACGACCCGACCGCCCGCTGCCCCCGCCGTCTGCCTATAAATCCCCCCGTCCGCCCGTCGCCGCAAACACCGCTCCCCGCCCGACGATGCAAAGACCGCTCCTCTCCCGTCTCCACCTCCCAAAATCCCGCCGGCGACATGTCGTTCCACCGCGGCAGCAGCTCCGGCACCGGCGGCGACGACGGACCCAGCGCGTGGCCGTCGAGCCTGAGTACGCCGGAGACGGAGGAGCTGCACCGGTTCGGGCTCCTCGTGCCGCCGGGTTGCCGTCTTCCGCACGACTGGAAGCTCGACAAGGACGGCTACCCGACGCGCGGGCCAGGCGCCACCGCCGAGGAGAAGCGGACCGGCGGCCGCAACAACATCGCCGGCCGTCACGCGTTCTGGGACGACAAAGAGTACGCCGCCGTCATAGGCGCGTTCCGGCTGGCGGAGTCCGGCGTCACGCCTGACCTCGTCGGCGACCGTCGCCGCCTTCTTGTCCCGCGCCCCCGTCCAGCAGCGCGCGGCCGTCGGGCTCCTCCCGCACCTGCGCCGGCGCCCGCCGATCCCCCCGCCCTGCCGGAGGTGGAACTGCCGCCGGAGCAGTTAGTTCTTCGGGAGGACGGTGATCCCGACGATACGCCGAGTTACCTCGTCGCCCTACGCGCGTCGGCGGCTGCAGCGGCGGCTGCAGAGGCGGCGGCGGCTGCAAGGGAGGCCGCCGAGCAGGCGGCAGCGATCTAGGCGGCGGCGGCGATTCCGCCAGTGGTCCCGCAGGCGGAGGCGGAGCCGCCGGAGTTGTCGGACGATGACGTCATCGACTGGGAGCGGCTGGCCCAGGACAGCGACGACGACGACGAGGGCGGGGGTGACGGCGGTGACGTCGGGGAGGTCATCGATCTGTTGGGTAGCGACGACGAGGAGTAGTTATTTTTTTTTTAAATGTTCTAAGTATGAACTATGTATCGCTTATGTTCGAAAAAACTCGTCTGGTTTCGGTAATGTTGAATGGACTATGTAAAATATATTTATGTTCAATCTAGTTTGAAATTTGTCTTCAAAGTTTGTTCAAAAAATTAGCTAAATATTGAACGCTTATTTTGAGAAAAATTGAAAATTTTCCTCAAAATGCATAAAAATGTTTGTAATATATTTTAAAAATTTGCATCGAATATACATAGCACAGAATAAGGTATGCAATTATCGGAAACACATAAAATAAAAAATATTATCTGAAAAAAATTATTCTGTGAAAGTTGAGATATTTTAATTTTTAATTCATTAACATTTTCTGAAATATATTAAATTCATTAACATTTATGAATCAGAGAATATTTTTAAATTCATTAACATATATGAATGAGTACAAGAATTTTTAAATTCATTTACATTTTCCGAAATATTTTTAAATTATTTAAATTTATGAACCAGAGAAAATTTATAATTCATTAATATTTATGAATCCAAGAATTTTTGAATTCATTAACATTTTTTGAAATAGTTTTAAATTCATTAAAATATATGAATGAATACAAGAATTTTTAAATTCATTTACATTTTCCGAAATGTTTTTAAATTATTTAAATTTATGAACCAGAGAATATTTATAATTCAGTAATATTTATGAATCCGAGAATTTTTGAATTCATTAACATTTTCTGAAGCGTTAATTGGGCACGTTTGGCGGATGCGAAGCGGAGAGGTGTGACCGAGGGTCCCCTCCGGCCATACCGAAACCACCCCCTTCCACAGCAAGTACCTGAGCGGTTTGACGGATTGCACCCAACTTCTGGGAGCGCGTGTGGGGCCCCACCCGGGCACCCCACGGCCAAAATGAACGAAATCCGACAACGAACGCACGTTGCGTCACGTCCGGGCAGTATTTTCTGGGTTTTCTGCCTGGAAAATGGTAGAAAATGCATACGGACTCGAAACGGGATAATTTTTTGCGTGCGTGCCCTGCTAGGCCACAGTAGCACGTGGAAAAAAATTGGGCACGTTTGGCGGATGCGAAGCGGAGAGGTGTGACCGAGGGTCCCCTCCGGCCATACCGAAACCACCCCCTTCCACAACAAGTACCTGAGCGGTTTGACGGATTGCACCCAACTTCTGGGAGCGCGTGTGGGGCCCCACCCGGGCACCCCACGGCCAAAATGAACGAAATCCGACAACGAACGCACGTTGCGTCACGTCCGGGCAGTATTTTCTGGGTTTTCTGCCTGGAAAATGGTAGAAAATGCATACGGACTCGAAACGGGATAATTTTTTGCGTGCGTGCCCTGCTAGGCCACAGTAGCACGTGGAAAAAAATTGGGCACGTTTGGCGGATGCGAAGCGGAGAGGTGTGACCGAGGGTCCCCTCCGGCCATACCGAAACCACCCCCTTCCACAGCAAGTACCTGAGCGGTTTGACGGATTGCACCCAACTTCTGGGAGCGCGTGTGGGGCCCCACCCGGGCACCCCACGGCCAAAATGAACGAAATCCGACAACGAACGCACGTTGCGTCACGTCCGGGCAGTATTTTCTAGGTTTTCTGCCTGGAAAATGGTAGAAAATGCATACGGACTCGAAACGGGATAATTTTTTGCGTGCGTGCCCTGCTAGGCCACAGTAGCACGTGGAAAAAAATTGGGCACGTTTGGCGGATGCGAAGCGGAGAGGTGTGACCGAGGGTCCCCTCCGGCCATACCGAAACCACCCCCTTCCACAGCAAGTACCTGAGCGGTTTGACGGATTGCACCCAACTTCTGGGAGCGCGTGTGGGGCCCCACCCGGGCACCCCACGGCCAAAATGAACGAAATCCGACAACGAACGCACGTTGCGTCACGTCCGGGCAGTATTTTCTGGGTTTTCTGCCTGGAAAATGGTAGAAAATGCATACGGACTCGAAACGGGATAATTTTTTGCGTGCGTGCCCTGCTAGGCCACAGTAGCACGTGGAAAAAAATTGGGCACGTTTGGCTAAGTTAAAAAAAGAGCATATTTGATTAAGTTTAAAAAATTGGTTAAGATAAATTTTTTTGATACAGTTAAAAAAAATATGCCTATTTCATTTAGTAAAAAAAATGAGGCCCTGCAAAAAAAACGCCGGCCGTCTCGCTAACCGACGCGCATGCGTGCATGGGGCCGTCCCACTAACAAACGACGCCGCAAATCAGCGCTCGGGCGACGTCGTTAGCCGACGTGCATGCAAAATTTCCTTCAACGTCACCCCGTCTCGCCGCCGCCGCGATCTGCACGTGCTGCCACCGTACGCCGCCCGTCGCCCCACACTCCAAAACGGCGCCGGTGCGGCCGCGCCGGCCTGCCCTGACCTGACCCGTCGCCTTGTTTACGTTGTCGCTGCCTCTCCCACCGTCGCCCCACCGTACAAACTCCGTCGGTGCGCCTGCGCCGGCTTGCGTCCCCTCACCCGTCGCCACTATACGCCGCCGGTGCCTCTCCCATCGTCGCCGTCGTGTAAGTTTTTTTTCCAGTTCTTTTATACAACGAGGCTCATAACAGTATGATGATATGTGACAGAAATCTATTTGATGCAGTATGAATATCGACGGTGTGATTCCATGTTCTGTTCAAAAGTGGGTTAGCCTAGTTGACAAACTGTCACCAAGTCAGAAATTCAGGTTTTATGAAATGGATATGCAGGGCATGTTTAGAATACCATCGATAAGGATGCGTGATTTTTTGCTTCACTTTTTACTCCAAAGTTACAATCCGAGTAGCAAAAAATTCATGGTTCAAGAGAGTTCTGGAAGTACTGCTGGATGTAAAGGTCTTATTTCATTAAGGCCTGATGATGTGTACTCCATATTTGGTTGGAAAAACAATGGAGTGGATGTTTTTGGGTTTCTTAGTACTGAAGGAGAAAAAGCAACCAAAAAAATACCAGTTAGTTTTGTTAGCAAGAAAAATGGTAAGATCATGATTGATGATCTCATAGAAAAGATTGTGAAGGATAAGAGCACTGATGATGACTTTATTCGGATGACATTTCTAGTTCTCTTAGGAACTATAATTGCACCAGTGTCTCATGAATACGTTCCGAAAAAGTACTATGCCTTAGTGAAAAATATTAAGTTGATAAGGAAGTTCAACTGGAATGCATTCACTTCACGATTCTGTTTATCGGAGATTGGTAAGCTTCTGCAGGACGGCCATGTTAGGCAGTGGCCCCAGGGGAACCTCGCCCTTTTGCAAGTACGTTCTATTTATTAATTTCAACACTTTTGTTATAAAATGGCACGGAAGAACATGTAATTTAATTAGTTTATGTGTTTTGCAGTACCTATACTGGGAGAAGGTGCAACCAATCACCGGTCCAAAATATGATCCGTTGGCATTGTTGAGCCCGCTGATGAGGAACTGGACGGAAGATATGGCTGTGAGAAGAGACAAATACGACTACGAATATGGTCGTGGTGTTGGGATGGTAATCCTAGTAATCATTTTTTTACATTTATGAAATAAAGTAAAGTGTGCATATGGTTTTTATGTATAATTATCTTGTTCCACTTGTAGATCGATGACAACATTACAGAGGAGTATAGGTTGAAAAAAATTGCGGAAGAAGAAGCTCAAAAAACCAAGAAAGCTAGTAGCAAAAAATCTAACGTTACTGGAACGAGGAAAGAGGGCAGTACCTCGGAGGCTTCGAGCCAGAAGCCTACTATGGACCGGATTTTGAGTGAGATGAATGAGCTTCGGAAGGAAATGCTTCGTTTGCCAGAGTTATGCGCACAGGTAACACTTGAGCACGTCTCTTTAATGTCCATCACTGAATTGAAGAACTAAGATGAAATGTTTTCTTGCAGAGGATGATTGAGAAACTGAACAAAACCGGCGTCTCCTACAAACCCAGTAACCTGGAAGAGGACGAAGAGAATCTGTACGGAGGCATTAATGAGTCTTCAAACGATGTTGGACGTCCGCAAAAAGAGTTTGTATATCAAAAAGATGATTCAGACCGGTTCCGCACACCTTCCAAAATGAATTTGCAAAAGGATGATAACGGCGTTGATGTAACTTCTCGTGAAAACACACCTTTTTACTGCACACCTGAGTACTGGGATAGTTTCAAGGGTGATATGGATGATCCTGTCCAAGTACCAGAAGTATCAGATGAAAAAGCTGCCACATCTTTAGAGACGGACGAAATCGCATCGCATGCGTCGGTTGGTTCTCAAGGAGTACAAGAGGAAGTGGAGGAGGTTACTGGCAGGCGCAAGCGCAGAGGATCACAACATGTCAAGTCTCCTTATGTGGTCCCTAAACCAAACAAACGTGCAAAACGTTCTGCCAAAGGAAGTAAGTTTTCTGTGTTTCTAATTGTTATTGCGTAACAATTATTTATGTATTTGCGTTTGTAAGTATTTGAGTGGTGCGTTACAGAATTGTTCCAAAATGGTGATGTTAACAAATCTGGTGATGAGTATGATGTGGTGAAAGCGTCCATCAAGTACGTGCGTGCGCATGAGCATTTACAAAAACATGCCAAAACAGAAATTTTCAATGATGGCATGGAAGAAGGTCTCACTGTGAGGAGAGCTTGTCAGATTATTAACCATGAGTGGCTAAGTGGCGACGTAAGTTAATTTCATATATTGTTTTACAATTCATTCGAAAATACCATTGTTAAATCTAACACATTATTTATAGGTAATTGATGCATACTCATCATTTTTGGTCGACAAAGTTAATGATGATCGTTTCATGTTAACAACTTGGAGGATACATTGGTTGCTTCACGTTAGACCCGGAAAGAAGACCGCCGGTAATGATTATGAAGCAGAGTCGCATAGTAATGGACCCGTGAACAGATGTGAGGACGAGTATTTCAAAAAATCAAAGGTAAGTTTGATTGTTAACACGGTACATACATACGATATTATGTGATGATTGTGTTTTATGGTCCTTGTGATGCAGACTTACATTCCTCTAAACAAGCAAAATAATCACTGGATTACTGTCGTCATGCATAGCGGAAAAAGAGAGTTTCAGGTTCTTGACTCGTTGATGACCGGAAAACTTGACACTGTTACTAGAGAACTCGTTGAGGACCTGGTAGGTTTAACTTGCAAATGTGCATTTGGTAACATTCGTTTTCTTTAGTACACTGAATGACATGCTTTCCACCATGTTTGTTATATCTTTAGAGAAAACAACTAGCAGAAGATATCCAAGAAGCAAATGCAACCGGAATTGTGAATTATCCGGATGTTTCCAAGTGGCCTATTCAAACGTATGACATGCCAAAACAACATGATGGGTGAGTTTTTACTTCGACAGAATGTTGGTCTTGTATGTACAGTAGATATTTAATCTTCGTAAATTGTATGCACTAGGAATTCGTGTGGACTATTTCTCCTTCGATGCTTTCAAAATTGGGATGGTGACAAATGGACAGGCTTATTTTCACAGGTACGCAAGTCATGTTTGGACTACGATGTACAATGAACGCTGTGCTAACACCATTTTTTTTCAGACCTCAATTGATGATTCAAGAGAGTTAATGATTGCGCAACTTATATTTTCGGAAAGAAACAAGCTTGATGAAGTGAAAAACAAAGTTATTCGGATATCAAAGAAGAAGAAATAGATGCGGCACGGAGGAGTTTTGCATGTGATTGGGTGGTACTGGAGGACTTTATTTTCCAAACGCTTTGCGCACTTGCTTATAAATTTTATGTAATACACTCTGCTTCTGAATAGTTATATGTAATAGACTCGGCACTTTTCCAAATGTTTTTTTCTGTCCACATGATATTTCGTTTCATAAATATTATATAATGATTTATTTTGTTTACATGTTTTTTTTGTTGCCGAATAGTTATATGTAATCATGTCGTCGTTAAATTTTTGTGCACTAAACTATGGCAGCACACTGCGTTTTACTTAAAAATTATTTTACATAAAAAAAATGCCCGCCCGTCTCCACGGCGTTTCTTAGTAAGCCCGTCGTTATCAAGCCCAACGGGCGACTACAACAGGCGTTTCGGAGCACGCCGTGGAAACCAGGCCCAACAAGGCAGAATCGACGCGGCACATCGACGGGGTAGTAATCAGAGGAGTTCAATGCAACGACGGGAGCTGAGTATATAAGCAGGTCGTCGTCCCCTTCGGCCGGCGAGGTGGGACTAAACTTGCGTCGGCCGCGGGGCGACCTGGACACAGCCAGACGCGACGTGGGCCGGCCCAAAAAGGCACTGGACGGCGCGGTCTTCTCGACTGCTCGACGCGACGTGGGCCGGCCCAAAAAGGCTATTGACGGCGCGGTCTTCTCGACGGCTCGACGCGCCGTGGGCCGGCCCAGTTACCACCGCTGAGACGCCGCGCCAGTGAAACCGACACAAGTTTAGTCCCACCTCGACGGCCGAAGGCGACGCCGACTAGTTTATATACTCAGCTCCCGTCGTTGTATTGAACTCCTCTGATTACTACCCCGTCGATGTGCCGCGTCGATGCTGCCCTGTTGGGCCTGGTTTCCACGGCGTGCTCCGAAACGCTTGTTGTAGGGTCCCGTTGGGCTTGATAACGACGGGCTTACTAAGTCACGCTGTGGAGACGGGCGGGCATTTTTTTTCTTTTTTTTTCAACAACAGTTCACAGAGTGCTTCTTCTATTTTGATATATTTGACAGCCGACGGGACTGTAGTAAATACATGCAGAATTCATAAAATAAACAATGAATAGTGAATATTTATATCAACAACAATGTTGTCTCAACATAACAATTGTCACCACAGTAATTTTATTGTAGTTGACAGAAAATAACAAGTCTGAAATGACAACGGTCCGTACGCAATAATCATGTTTCACACATAAAATACTCAACACGAACATAAATTTTACAAATGTTCTTCATATAAATGGAAGAGGTAAAACACTCGCATCGTCTACACTTGAGTCTTCAAGCCCAGTTGCTGCATACAAAAAATATGAGAATCAATGCACCGTTAATGAAACAACAAAACTGACATAAACAAATAATAGACATACTCTTCATTTTTGCTGCATGTGCTCCTGTTATGACCTGAGCCGCTGCATATGCTACATTTTCGTCCAGATTTCTCGTCAAATGCTTTAGGCCTCTCATTTTTTGTCACATCTGGGCCACCCTTACCGCGACCTCTACTGTTCTGCTTAGGTGCGCCCTTGGTGGAAACCTTTACTGGATCACGAACCAGAATATGATCTCGGTTAGGCTCAAATGGATTACTGTTCACGAAGCTTCGCTGAATATCATCTTCATTTCCCTGAATATCCTTATTCACTATAATATCATCCAGAGCTGCCATCAACTTGTCGAATAAGAAAGGATTACTGCATGCGACATGACAGGCTTCTGAAGATTTAATGGTCAACTCACTATATCTAGCTCTGTCCTCACCACTCGACCAACCCCACGCAAACAAATCGCTGGTGCGCTTCACTGGCAGTCCAGCTCGTGCTTTTTTTGAGAATCTTCGCAGGACACAACACTTGGGTATCACAGGTAAGTTCAGTGCATTCAAAACATGAATAATATGCTTGCAAGGAAGCCCTTTGCGAGTCATACTTCGGCAACTGCACTTTATAGTTTCTGCCGAGTTACCTGGCGTATAGTCCACATTAAATCTGTGATCCCTGTTATTCTTCCACGCAACCACAAATCTCTGACTATCGGTCCCTGTCAGTCTATCAATTACCTCAAGCTCCTGTACCTTCTTCATATCTTGTTGCAACATATAAAAGTTTGCCTGCGTGAATGCTTTCGCAGCATACGACTCAATGGCCTGACACTCAGTCACTGTTACTGGAAGAGTCTGTGAGGCCGTGTAGTCATCATAAGCTTCATTCTCACGGAGGCGAACAATACAATTCTCGTAGTGTACAATCATGTCAACAATCGTCATACCATAGTCAAGATGAAGGTGCAGGCTGGAGTTCAGACTCTCACTCCTCTGATTACTGCGCATACCAAGGAAAAACCCACCAGACAAATATGATGCAGCCCAAAGCGTCCTCTTCCTGTACATCCTATGGAGCCATGTTTTTATTTTCTCCGTCTGCCATTTGCGCACAAACGCGGCCCATCTCTCCTCAAAAACCTTATGTGTAGTGGCATAGTACAATAATGCCCTAAACTCCTTCAATGACTTGTGGTTGAGGTGTTTCTGCATATTCTTTTCAATATGCCATGAACATAGACGATGCCACACGTCAGAAAGCACCTTCCTAATAGCCCTTATCATCGCTGCATCTCCATCTGTAATAACTGATTTGGGCCTCTTCTGACAGTTAGCTTTCAAGAACGTGTTAAGCAACCAGACATATGTAGCCTCAGTCTCGTCTGAAACAATGGCGCAGGCGAATACAGTAGTGCAACGGTGGTTGTTCAGACCCACAAAAGGGATGAACGGCATTCCATACCTGTTCATCTTGTATGTGCTATCGAAGACAACAACATCACCATAGTCTAGATAATCCCGGCGTGACTGCGAATCACACCAGAAGAGGTTTTGGAGCCTGCCTTCAGCGTCAACCGTGTGCTCAAAGAAGAAGTCTGGATCTCTGTCCTTTCTGGTCAACATGATTCCTACGGCAGTATCAGCATCACCTTGTGCAAGCAATTTCATCTTCTCCCTATAGCACATGTTGTACAACTTTGTCCTCTGAAATGGTGACTTTGCATACGACCCATACCTGCTAACGATGTTGTCAAAAATGATATGTTTTCTTATCCCAGCTCCAGACATAGCTAAGATCTCAGCTCTCTCAAATGCTTTCATCTGATTATGAGATCGGAGGAAAGGGACTTCGTCCGGTCGTGCAAGAGTGTGGCTGTGATCATCGGAGAAACTGCTGACATACCAAAGATTGAGCTTTTTATCAAGCTTAACTGTCAAATGGGCTTCGCATAAGAATCGACTCTCCGGTCTAAGCCTGCGGGTCCGGCCTTCCATGGTACAGAACTTGGCCTGTCGTTTTCCTGCGGCGGAACAGAGATACCTCCTCAAGCGCGGAGTCCTTGCGCGATCCTTCGAAAATTTTAGCGAGTCCTTCCTGATACTGAACCCACGTTCTCTCGCGTGCTTGTTGTAGAACGTGTAAACCTCGTCTAATGACCTGAATGTCTTTACCATCACTGCCCAATGCCTATCAAGTGACTCTTGCTGATATTCATCATAGCACATGTCAAGGTCAAACTGATCATCATCGATGTGCTCATCATTCCCGCTAGGACCATCAACACCTCCCTGCAAAATATGACATATAACCTTGCATGTCAATCTCTTCTTATATTCTTACTAACCAAAATTAATGTAAAGAACTTACTTGACTACCGCTCACACTACGAGATGCATGGACCTCGCTCTCGGCATTGTCATCATCTATATTATTACGCTCATTGTCACCATTAGCATTTATCTGTGCACATATAAAGTAACATAAGTGGTCATACAATTTTAATGTCAATCATTTCTCTACAATTTTTTCAACATACCTGGCTCACACTATCTGCATAAAATTGTTCATCTATATCATATTCCTCATCGTCAGCATTGCCATGTACCTGTACAAATTTAAAAGGACATGTTAGTGTCAAATAACTAGTTTTTGTTCAATATATTTTTGTCAACGTTCAAGGTACTTACATTACCACTGTACGATTCATCCTGACTCATATAGTTGTCTCCGGGAGGTTGGTTCGCATTCAATGACGAGGATCCATTATCGCTACCGGAATCATCACTGGCGTATCCGGTTACTTGCTCCATCTATGCACATACAAATAAGGTGTGAGATCAATGCCAACATTCCACAAAAAATCATCGCGAATACAGTAAATTCGTCAACAGTGACATGACTATGTGGCATGCATACAAATTTGAACATACAAAATCATTATGAGGTCATTAAGAAGTCACTACTCTCCTCTCTTATTTAACTAAGTAGGGAATCATTTTGCATTACAAAAATGCACAAAAATGCAATGGACAAATCAAAATCATCAAAAAAAGAACAAAAAGAGCCATCCTAACCTACTCTGCGCCGTCGAGGGGTCCTCGCCTGGGGTCGACGCCGATGCGTTGCTGCCACCGACGTTGTGGAGGGCGCGTACCAGGACAGAACGGCGAGCGAGCGCTGGGCGTTTCACCGGCGACACGGCGTGTGGTCACTACGGACGCCGTCGGTGCTCGCGACTAGACGGGCACGTCGGGGTCGACGTCGTGACGGCGGTGGACCACGGCGGCGTTGATGACGCTAGGGTTTCCTAGGCGGGGATGGGGTGTCGGTTTCACGGCGCGTGGGTGACTACGGACGCCGCCCGACGTCGTGACGGCGGTGGACCACGGCGGCGTTCATGCCGCTAGGGTTTCGTACGTGGAGTTGGGGTCTCGGGGTGGGGCGTACTTTTTTTTCCTTTCCCGATCGCACTACCGAACCGCACGCGTACGACGCGCGGGAGTACGGGGCGCGACGTACACGGGCGGCCGGCCCTACGACGGACGGCGGGTATAGTGTACGTGTAATTTAGTATGGACAATACTACCCCTTATACGTTTATTGGGGGGGGGGGGGGGGTTGTACCGAAGTCCTTCTCTTAAAGAAAATCAGTGCACATCAACTTCGAACCTAGCCATGCTGAATCACCTTCAAAATTGTATAAACCCTATTATTCTGGATCATATTCCACTGTCGTGCGACATGTGAACTGATAAGGGGTGCAAGGCTCTAAGACAATATCTTCAAGATGGGATCATCGCTCCAATTCAAATAAAATTTGGAGCTATAATCCTTGGAGTAGAACTTTGAACCAACACCGTCAACTAAGAATTTATGGTTCACCACCACACCACCTTCTCGTCGATGATTGCCATGCATGACACAACAACATCTAGCATCCTTTGCCACTCGGACTCCACACACCTCTTATTGGTCCTAGAGCCCTAGGGTGATCGACTAAGGCGTTGCTCGCCAGCCTACAGAACCGCACTCCACACACCGGTGTTGCTTGCCAGCCTGGAACCACATCCCTAGCACTGCTATACCTGGGGCCAAACCTGTGCATTCTAGGCAAGCGTATGCTAATTCCCACCTAGTCTCCACGTACATCAGCCAAGCTGGCCTATTGTAATTGAATGTAACCACACTACAACACGGCAGAGCATACGAGGCGTTCTAAAATGCCTCTAGAGCCCACCAGAATGCCTTTAAACAGCTAGGAAGGCGTTCCTTGAAAATGCTAGAGACTATCGCGAAGGGAAAGGCTAACGAAGGCACTTTACAGTAACGCCTCCGAAGGTCAGGCATTCCACGGCGTTTGTGAAAAATGCCTCAAAAGCTCGCTTGCCCTTTCAGTTAGCGCCTCGAAACGAAAGCTAGCTACGTCAAAAACCGGTCGACTGACTGGGTCTTCTTTCAGTTAAAGCAATATATCCTATTCTTCTTCTCTAGCTACACCAGGTGGGCTTATCCCTATCGGACGACGCGCAGCACACAGCAACCAATTTGTAGCTCTTTTTTTCTATTTGGTACGGAGGGAGAGTTTCATGGTAGGCCCGGACTGGACAACTAGCACGGGTTGTATCTTCTGTAGTAGCTGCATTTGTGAAACAGTGTGCCCACTCATCCTTTTAAGGAGGCCGGGATCTCTCTCAGGGAGCGGTATGGGACTAAATTAACTAGACATCGTTTTTGTCCACATCTCTGACTGATGCTGCGGCAATACGTCTATTGATGAAATTTCCTTAGCGCCCCGACTGTAATTTGGTTTCAGACAAGTAGCGAAGCGGATGGACGACTCCGACATGCCATCATCGGCTCCTGTATTTTCTCTAATGAGAAGCATGCGCGATTCCGGCGAGCCGTCATCGTCGGCTGTCCTGTATTTTCTCTAACGAGAAGTAGATGGGCGACTCCGGCGAGCCATCGTCTTCGGCTGTATTTTTTTCATCAACTCAGCGTTTAAATTTTTAATTCGCAAGAGCCTCGTTGTCGCTGGATCGTTGCAAACAAAATCTTTGATATGCAGCACCTTGTCCAGATGCTGTCACCGCACCGGCCAATGGTGGCTAGCTTGCCGCATCTTCAAGTCGGAGCGACCATCCTACCTCGCCATTCAAGGTCTCTGCAACAACCCCATAGTCGCCCTGAAAGATTAGAAGGCGTTTTTCAAAGTCGCCTCAAAATCTCTATAAATCTGAGGCATTGCTGAAAAATGCCTCCAAAGCTGAATCATCTGAGGCGTTTTCCTATAATGCCTCCAAAGCTCCATCAATCTGAGGCGTTTTTCTATAATGCCACCTTAAAGCAACATTTTGAGGCGTTTACAAAACGCCCTTATAAAAACGCCTCCAATTGACCACCGTGGTGTAGTGCCATGACCACCGCCCCTCAAGCGCCACTCGGTCACCTTCACTGACCGGAAAGCCCCGACCCTCCTTTATCAGGAACGCTCTCAGGAGGCAGCGAGGTCGGAGAGGACGGGCGGAGGCGACCTAGGTTACCCCCCCCCCCCCCCCCCCCCCAAAACACACACACACACACACACACACACACACACACACACACACACACACACACACACACACACACACACACTTCTCCTGAGTCTCTAGGAAAGGGCGATGTGAGGATCTGTTCTATCTCTCCTCTGGGTTGGAATGTCCGCTGATGCCACCGACGACGACACCGATGAGGAGGAGTTGGCACCACAGACGCCGCGGGCTGCCTCAGTGGCGTGTGTGGAGCCTGATGCGAGTGTGTGCGGGGACCGACAAAAGGTGGCACCTCCTGTGCGTCCGGCCTGGGGAGATTGGCGAGGATGTTTCGACCGTGAGGCGACGCCGGCAATTCCTGAGTGTCACGCTCCATGCGGGAATGTGTTGCAGGGCTGGCAGCTCGTCTCAAGAATGGATCCTATCCGATGCATGGACTGTCTTCGATCCGGTCACATCGTCCGCTTCTGCCGTGCAAGGAAGCCTGTTTACCAAACTTCGCTGCGCCAATGTCCTACTCCATCGCCTGCACCCACCAGTGAAGTCACCACATCAGATGTGTCGTTCCAGCCTGTCTTGACTGTGCAATTGGCCGAGGAGACCGAGTTGCTTCTTGAGTGCCTTGTGCGAGTTGAGGGTGTTTTAGGGAGGGCGGAGGCCGCCCTTGCCAAACTTGAGGTTGTGCCAGTTGTGTCTTCGCTTCCTGAGCTTCAGACTGGATCTTCAGTTGGGAAAGAAGCAAGCCTCTATGGACATTTCTCCCCTCGTGCTACTTCATGTCTGTCGTCGAGGCCTGTGTTGTTGTCTGTCTCTAGGAGTGTAGTCATCGACGAGGTTGTGACTCCAGTGCTGCAGATTATGCCCGAGCTGCGGGAGCGTTGTGGCGAGCCCACTTCACCTCTTTCAATGGTGCTTCCGAAGGAGATGGTGCATGTGATGTCTGTGGGTGACGAGGTTGATGAGGTAGGTGCTTTGGCACCTAATTTTGAGGCGCAACTACAGGGTTCACCTCTGCCATGTGGGCAACTGGAGGCGCAAGAGTCCATCGTGTCGGTGGTACCCGTGGCTGATGATGTTCTTATGGCGGTGTCTGCGAGGGACAAGGTCGCATTTTTCGGTGCCGAGGTTGATGCGGTAGATGCTTTGGCACCTCATTCTGAGGCGCCGAAGTCCATCCGCCCGCCCGTCTTTGACCGTGAAGATATGCTGGCACGTATTGACGAGGCGATATTCAAGAAGAAGCTTGGCGGCTTGCTTGCCTCCTTGGAGGCAAGCTAGCCCTGGGTCTGGCAAGACGATTGCTTGCCTTCTAGTGGAGGAATCTTCTACGCGCAAAATCAAGAAGGTGAAGAAGGCTCTTAGGAGCATAGGCAAGAAGAGTGATGCCCTTGATAAGGTGTTCGTGGCTGCTTAATGGATGATTCTCAGTCTCTTCGACCACCATCTCGGATTGGCTCGTCTCCGTGGATTTGGTGTTGTTCGTTATCTTCAACCTTGGTTTTGTTGGGTGTTTCTTTATGACGTAGAAGTGTGAGGGATTGTGGTTGTTGCACGTTATGTATGTTTGCCGGGTTGACCGTGGGGTTAGGGGGTTTCTTTCTTAGCGAGTAGGCCGCATGTGGTCTATATGTATCGGTTTTCGCCCGGTTTTCCATTAATTAACTGGGCATTTCTCTTCTTCTTAATAAATCGATGAGGCAAATCTTTTGCCTCCGTTTCAAAAAAAAATCTCATTGACTTCCACCTTATCATCCAAAAAAGATATGCACTTGCTCCATTTTTGCATATTAAAGTTTTTTGTGAGTACGTGTTGTTTTATGTGCAATTTATCACAGTCCATACACGAACCAAGTGTGGAATGGTACGCGAATTATTGGCCTGGCTTTTTCTTGAGGAAATTATTGGAGGTAATAGCACCAGGAGTCCCACAACTTGTCCTGGATGTGATGATTTGGTCCCAATCTTGCAAAAGGCAACTATTGAGTCACACAACTTGCAGCCAATGTGCAAATTTGGTCCCAGCCAATCAGAGCACGACAAGTGGAGCCTAGTCAGCACAGCCGGTCAGCCCAGCGCCTTTTGCATTTATCCCCCTGGACTTAGCACTAATCAACCCGCACTACACCGCACTTTTCACCTGAATTTATTGGTTCTCCCTCCCCTGGCCCAATTATTCGTCGCTCTCTCCCCCCTGTCCGTGACCGGCCGACAGCCGTGCTGGCTGCGCTCGTGAGCCATGTCCTCGTCGCCGGACTTCACCGGCGGTGTGCCGCCGCCGCCTACCGCTCACCAAGTTTGGCCCTTCGTTGTCAACCCTCCGGATTATGGTTAGTTCTCTCTCTTCTGTTCCTCCTCTCTGCTCTGTTCCTCCTCTGTGTGCTCGCTCGATGTCAACCCTCTCGGTCGGTGTTGTCTTCCCCGTTGGATCTCCCAGTTTTGAGCTCGTTTTAGCCGCATTGGTTGGTAGTTTGTGGTTGTAGTGCTTCTCGCGACCTCATACTGGTTATTTGGTAGTCGATTGTAGCCGCCTAGGGTTTTGGGGATTTAGGCAAGAACCTAGGGTTCTTGTTTGTAATCCTTTTCGGCCAGACTTTAGGTTTGTGGCTAGTATGTACATGCTGTTTTGCAAATACACGTGCCAATTTGGCCTAGGGTTTGTGCTTAGGGGGGCAGCATTTGCATTGCAAAAAATGTAAACTTTGTCTGGCCAATGTAGGCTAGTGTTTGAGGTAAGTAGTTTAGGGTTTGTGCTTAGTACTTAGTTTGTACATTAGCCATGCTAAATCATCAGTTTGTTACTGCTTATGTTGAGTTAATTTGCAAGCTTTAGTTAACTGAATTTATTCTGTTAACTGAATTCAGTTGCAAGTTATAGTTAACTGAAAAAAGTTTAGTTAACTCAGTGCTCTTATAGTTAACTGTATTTATTCAGTTCAATGTATTTATTCAGTTATTTTTATTGATGATTGTTCTTACATTCTGCACTGTGTTGTTGTAGTTTGTGATTCAGCAATGGGACTCAGTGTGGACACCCCTTTCTTCACATTGGAACTGGAGCATGGTGGGATGTTCTGTGGACCAATCAATAACATGGAGTACTATAATCCTTCAGTGGAGGTGCTTGACTATGTTGATGCTGGCACATTCTCATATGCAGTCATTGAAGAGCACCTGCTTTGGTTGGGATATTCTGTCAATGAGCACATCATTTATTGGTGCATGCCTGACAAAACAATTTCAGATGGTATGCTCAGAATTAGAGGTGATGAGGATGTGCAGAAAATGATAACAGCCAGTGCTCAGCATAAGGTTCTTTCAATCATGGTTGATCATGCAGATTTCATCAGTAATTTCAGGCAAGATTTGATATGTACAGTGGGATCAGTAGAGAATCCTCTCAGAGTGGTAAACCCAAATGTTGTTGCAGCCAATGCAGCTAGTTCTCACAGCATCATTTCAGTCAATGCTGAAGATCTAAATTCAAACTTTGCAACAAAGGAGACAGAAGCAGACAATTTGCTGGTTAATCTTGCAGAAGAAGAGCTTTTGCTGACTGATTTTGCACAAAGAGAGCACTTGTTGACTGATGCTGCAGAAGGAGAGCAGTTGCTGAATGATGTTGCACAAGGAGAGGAGTTGCTTTTTGATGTTGCAATAGCAGATGAGTTGGTGACTGATTTTGCTGAAGAAGATCACTTGGTGAGTGATGTTGCAGAAGATGTAGTGCTTTCAGATTCAGATTTCAGTGACAGTGATTATGCCATAGATGATGGAGATGATGATCTTTATGAAGAGAACATTGACTTTGATGAGGAGGAAGAGGTGGAACCTGAGTATGAACTTGATGATGAAGATTTGAATCTGTCAAGAGAAGAAGAAGAGCAACTGATGTACAAGTTCAAAGCTTTCAATTCCAAGGTGGACATGAAAAATCCTGTATTTAAAGTAGGGATGGTCTTTGCTGATGTGGTTGAGCTGAGGAAAGCTATTACTTCATATTCAATAAAGAACAGAGTGCAAATCAAAAAGTTGAAAAATAACAAGATCAGATTTCATGCAGTTTTCTCAGAGTGATTGTCCATGGCTGCTTAAGGCTGGCAATGACAACAGGATAGGAGGATTTGTCATTAAGGCCTACTATGGTGATCATATGTGTCAGAAGAAGTGGAGGCTCAAGGACATGACATCTAAATTCCTTTGCAACTATTTCATAGAAGAATTCAGAGATGACCAGAAGATGTCACTTGGAACATTTTCAAGGAAAATAACAAAGGAGTTTAATTGCACCCCTAATAGATGGAAGTTAGCTAGGGCTAGGATAGCTGCACTGAAGGAGATCCATGGTGATGAAGAAGAGCAATTCAGTAGACTATGGGATTATGGACATGAATTAAGACAGAAGAACCCTGGCTCAACTTTTTTGCTGACAACTAGACTGGTCAGAGATACAAAATTTCCAATGGGCAGAAAATGTTTGAAAACACTGTATTGGTCATATGATGCCTGTAAGAGAGGATGGCCTAAGGGCTGCAGGCCTATTATCTTCATAGATGGTTGTCATATGAAAACTAGGTTTAAAGGTGTGCTGCTTAGTGCAGTTGGCATTGATCCTAATGACTGCATTTACCCCATTGCTATGGGATGGGTGGAAGTAGAATGCACAAGTTCTTGGGAGTGGTTTCTCACAACTTTGAAAGATGATCTGAACATCACCAACACTGCTCCTTTCACACGTATGAGTGACAAGCAGAAAGGTCTGATAAATGTTGTCCACAAAGTTTAGCCAGATGCAAAGCACATGTTTTGTGTGAGGCATATTTACCAAAATTTCAATGAGAAGCACAAAGGAGAGGTACTGAAGCAAGACCTGTGGGCCATTGCCAGATCACCAAACAAGTTGAAGTGGAGAGAGAACTGTGAAAAAATGGATGGTCATAGCTCAGCTGCTTTCCACTGGACTGAAAGACTTGAGTGGAAAACCTGGTGCAAAGCATTCTTCAGTGAATTTCCAAAATGTGACATCCTCCTGAACAATAACTCTGAAGTTTTTAACAGTTATATCCTAGAGGGTAGAGAAATGCCAGTGCTAAGCATGCTTGAGTACATTTTTTACAAGATAATGCACAGGATGGTGAGTAAGCAAAGAGAAGCTATAGAAAAGTGGGCAGGGCAGAGAATATGCCCAAAGATCAAGAAAAAATTGGACAAGAACACTGAATTTGCTGCTAACTGCCATGTATCTGAAGCTGGCCAACAGATGTTCAGAGTTCAGTTAGGTAACAATAGCTACACAGTTGATCTTGGTTTGTACACATGTGATTGCAGGAGATGGCAGTTGCCAGGAGTACCATGTGGGCATTCAATAGCTTGTTGCAGGAAGGAGAGGATTGACCCAGAGACATTGGTGCATGAGTGCTACACTGTTAGGACATATCTGAAAGCATATGGATATACTCTTGTCCCTTTAGGAGACCCAAATGTGTGGGAGGTACAGAATGCTTACAAGGTGTATCCACCTATGTTTACAAAACAGTTGGGAAGGCCCAAGAAAAACAGGAAGAAGACTCCTGAGGAGAAGATGAAGAATGGTGTTAGGTTTTGAACAAGAAAGGTGTTACAATGCACTGCTCAATTTGTGGTAGAGCTGATCACAACAGGAAGGGGCATTACAGATGGCAGGAAGCTCTCATTGAAGAAGGTGTAGATCTAGTTGATGAAAACTATGATGACCCCACATTTCTTCAGGTTACTGAATTTACTGCATTTTACTGTAGTTCTCTGAATTTACTGAAATCACTCTAGTGCTTTGAATTTACTGTAGTTCTCTGAATTTTGCTGTACATGACTCAATTGCTCAATGTTTTTGTGCAGAACATATTTCCTAGTCAGGCTAATCCTATACTGGATCCAATGCAGTCACCAACCAGTATGGTCTACAGCATGAGTCAAAGAGAACTTTTAAGAAGAGCTCCAAATAGAGTTCATGGCCCACTACCAGAGCAGTCTTCATTTGTTCTTGCTGCAGGTGCTGCAATACCTCAGCCAAGAGTCACTAGAGAAATGAATGCAGGTAGGCAAACAAGGGCAAGGACAGTAATTGAGAGAGGAGAAGGCTCTCAAGCTTCTGGTAGGGGAAGGGGGAGGAAAAGACAAAGGAATCCAGATGCAGGCAGAGGAAGAGGAGCAACAACAGCTTCAGGCAGAGGAAGAGGGGCAGCAGCAGCTTCAGGCAGAGGAAGAGGGACAGCGGCAGCTTCAGGCAGAGGAAGAGGGGGAAATGCAACTGCAGGTGGAGGAAGGTGGTCAAATATAGCTGCTGATGGAGGGAGAGGAGCAACTCATGTTGCAGGAAGAGGAACAGGGGGGAGAGGAGGTATGCCAGGTGATAGGGCATACTGGCTACTGTTTGGAGAGGAGAGGAGAGTGGAGATTCCAGACCTGAATGATTCTCCTGAAGAATTTCTGGCTCCTGATCCCTGAGTTTGTGGGACATTACAGTTCCATCTTTTGTAGAGGCCTAATGTGATGTAACACAATGACTGGCCTAACAGTGGCTTAAGTTGCCAGTTTTTGATGGCAAAACATTTGCTTAATTTGCCACTTTTTGATGGCAAATATTGGCATTAATTGCCTTTTTTGTAACTAAACTATGATGCAAAACTAGGGGATAAGTCAATGATGGATGGCAAATGAATGTTGGACTGGAAAAAGGCTTTTCTGAAATTTGTTGTGTCAACTGAATTTTGCTGCTTTGAACTGAATTTTACAGTGTCAACTGAATTTTGCTGCTTTGAACTGAAAAAAAAGATTTAAAAAAAGTGTTGCAGTGAATACTGCTGTTGTTAAACTGAATACTAATCTGTTTTGGAGTGAATACTACTGTAGTTAATTAAAAATAATTTTAGAAAATAATTGTTTGTCCTAGGTATCAAACCCAGGACCTTTTGTTTGATAACTTGAACTCCTTGCCAGTGCGCTAGTACTAGTGATCTTGGTAGATACTCATTGCCACTATTGTTATACCAAGATAAACTGTATGTGCTAATTAGAGCGGTGCCGTTCGCTCTTCCACTCCTATTAAGAGGCCACCACCCACCACCCACCGCCCCCACTCACCACTTCCGTTTCACGACGCCTCGGGCTCTACGCTCCCCACCTCCCACTCCAGCCCAAGAAATCCCTCGCCGGCCATCTCGACGCCGCCGCCGACGCCATGGACAACCACCCTGCATGGCAGAGGATGGTCGATGAGCTGGCAGGCGACGACGAGGTCGCGCGCGCGGAGCTCCAGGAGATAGGCCGGTGGTTCCCCAGCGTCGACATGCTTGCGAACCACGCGCGGGGCCTCATCGACGTGATGACCGACGACGAGAAGAGGCGCGCTCTCGTGGACGACCCAGGTACCCCTCCGGCCAACATCCTCCGCTTCGCAATGGCGGAGACGCGCTCCGATGATCCGAGGCAGCGCGCGCGTTGGTGGATGTACAGGTCCGCCACCACGCCGCAGCCGCAGCCGGATTCGAAGCGCGTGTGGTCCAGGATGCAGCGCGTCCACGACATGGTTCCGGCCCTGCCTGCGCCGGCGCCCCTCGTCCACATCGACGATGACGTCTCTCTGTCGTCCGACTCGGAGTACTGCAAGGTGAACTCCGACAACGACTCGGGCTACAGAGGAGATTCGGACTCCTCTAACTCATATGCGTCGTCTGACACAGTCGAGGTGTCGCTCGTTGTCCTGTCAGACGACGAAGAAGAGGCGGAGGAGGACGAGATCCAAATGGTCGCGTCAGTCCACAACGCCAGGGAGGGCGACAGAGACCTCCCGATTGATGTGGAGGTGCTCCCAGATGTGCCTGACATCGTCAAGCAGGAGCTGGTGGAGGAGGAGCCCAAGTAGGACGCGGCGGCGGAGCCGGCAAGATTCGGCAAGAAGAGATCTTCTCTAGTGGAGGTGCGCCGCTCCGAGCGTCTCAAGCGACTGAAGATGTGAAGAACGACTGAAGAAGGAGCAAAGAAGAAGGTCAAGTAGTTAGGTATGCTGCTTATAAGTTCAGCATATAAGTTAGTGCTATTTTGCGTTTAGTTAAGTTAGGTGTGCTGCTTACAAGTTCAGCACATAAGTTATTTGTAATCTGCTATGGGAACTGGTGCAAAGTTATGCTTGATCTGCTGCAATCTTTGTTGAAACTTATGCTATGATGATCATATGATGCTATGCTGCAATGCTGCTATGCTTGCTATTTTGCTCTGTTAATTTTGGTTACAATGCTGCTGCTGCTGTGTTTGCCATGTTGCTGCTGCTGTGTTTGCCATGCTGTTGCTGCTGTGTATGGCATGTTGTTGCTGCTGTTGTGTTTGAATTGCTGCTGTAGGTTTAACTATTTTTATTTAACTGAAACAAATATTCAGTGAACTGGATATTCACTAAATATTGCTGCTGTGTATGGCATTTTGCAATTCACTAAATATTCAGTGAACTGGATATTCAGATAACTGAATATTAACTGAATCTTCAGTGAAACTGGATATTAACATAATTTTGTTGTAGGTTTAACTCTTTTTAGTATCACTGAATCTTAGGTTTATCTTAGGTTATCTTAGGTTATCTTAGAGGTTATCTTCAGTAACATAAACAATGCACTGACACTGTCTTCAGGTATGCAAATGTAATTAACTAAAAGTACTTAATATCAACTAAAACAAATGCACTGACACATCTTCAGTTTAACACATGTTAACCGAAACAAATACAGTTAACTGAATCTTCAGTTACACTGTCAATTCAACCAAGTTAACTGAATCTTCAGTTAACTGAAACTTCAGACAAATTCAGAGCAGTCATACATAACTGAATCTTCAGTTAACTAAACATTAAATTAAGACAAATTCAAAGCAGTCATACATATAGGAAATAAGTTAACTTAGAGCAGTCATACATAATCAGTGCCATGGAAATTAACCAAGTTCACTACAGGAATACAACTAATTAAAAGGTCCATCTTAAGGTAGCATTACACCAGCAATGAATTACTCAAATTCATCTAAGATCTCCTTCAACCTCCTTATCTTGCTCTTGTTCTCCTCCTTGTGCCTGAATAAATCACCAATCATGTACTCAAGTTTCTTCTTCTCCTTCTTCAGGTCATCCCTCTGTGACACAACTATGTCCAACTCTTCCTTCATGTTGTCCATATGTTCCTTCATGCTGTCCATCTTTTGCTTCATCTCATTCCTCTCTTTCTCTGCCTTAGCCCTCACAACCTGATGAATGGTAGTGCTAGATTTATCAGACATCTTCTTCTTCTCAAGCTGTTGCTTCAGGTCAGAAACAACAAGTCTTGCATTGCCCAATTCAGTAATTGCCTGCTCCTTGTCAGCCACCATCTTAGCAAAATCTAGTTTAAAAAACCTCAGATCCTTTTCCATCTGTTCCTTCTCTTTCACAACCCTAAAATTCTCTTCAGCATTAACTACATTTTCCCTGAGCCTTAGCTTGTTTTCATCTTGATACATGCCCCAAACCCTGGCTAAACTCATCTTCAGAGTGGCAGGCCATTCAGGGTCAATCCACTTCACAAAGTTGCATTTAGGTATTTCCTACAAAATAAGAAAGAAAACATTTTTAGATAAATGGCAAAGCTTGTGCCACTATTGATCTATTATTACAACACTATCTCAATTCTTAGCATATAACCAAAACTTTAGTTGACTAAATATTGTTTTCTTCAGTGAACTGATTTTCCTAAATAAACTATATTGATGCACTAATCCACAGTTAAATGCCACACTACAAGATTATGCACATGACAGTAAGATGACACATTACAAATTTGCTGGCCTTAACTTGAGATCTGCTAACCTTTTGTGCACAAGCAAGATACCTCCTTCCACTGTCAACTGATTCAAAGGAGACTAACTTCTCACAGACACACTGATGTTCACATCTAGCTGCAAGATCTGGAGCAAGGCCTCTCCACTCAGAGCAGAAAATGATGGCAGGAGCAGGAGCCTAGAAAATATTGTTGTCAGCAAAAATTCCCCATTGCTAACCCTAAATGCCAGTGAGTATGTTTGTACTGGAGCTGGAGCTAACCTCACTTGTGACAGAGTACCCGTCGGACGAAGAGCTGGATCCTTCACTCCAAGACACCATGGCGGCGAGCTAGACGGACGGCGGTGCGAGCTGGACGGCGGCGACTAGCTGGGGAGCAGGAGATGGTCGAGAGCAGAGAAAGATGAGTGAGTGGAGTGGACTGGGCTGAGTAGAATATCCCAGGAATATACCCAGTCAGCTAAACTAAGGTGATGTAGTGCGGGTTGATTAGTGCTAAGTCCAGGGGGGTAAATGCAAAAGGCGTAGGCTGACCGGCTGTGCTGACTAGGCTCCACTTGTCGTGCTCTGATTGGCTGGGACCAAATTTGCACATTGGCTGCAAGTTGTGTGACTCAATAGTTGGATCTTGCAAGTTTGGGACCAAATCGTCACATCCAAGACATGTTCTGGGACTCCTGATGCTATTACCTCAAATTATTGGCATGCCTGCAGGCGCAATTTCGATCCCCTTGTGCTGTTGTGCGCCACCCAAACCTACGTACGTACGTGCCCACAGCCATTTTCGCTACATAAAACTATACTTGGAATATAGCAATATCCTTTGTCCCGATGAGGCAGGAAGGGAGCGTGAGCTGGAGATACGTATAAAGCATGCATGCGAACAAAGTGGAGTGGCTATTACCGAACTGGTAAAGTGGTCAGATATTTCTGCCTAAACAATTCAATTTTCAAGCTAGCTCCCGTTGCATTGCACGCCGTGTGCACGCGTTTTTTTAGTTTCAGTTCGACGAAAAACAACTTTACAAAAAGATTCCGCGTTCCACAGCAATCCATCTCGGTCGCGTCTCGGATCTAGTCTCTTCGCGAATCATAAAGCAGACGATCTATGTTTGCGTGGCCAAAGAGTAAATTAGCGGATGATGGTTACTTGGCCAAACAATGGCTGGTGTGGGGTCAAGTTAATTAACTCTCTTCCGTACACATTCGAAAAGAATAACTTTAACTCTTCTTCTAGCAAGCGCACGTACGTGTCGATAGAGGCCGGCCATGGGATTAAAAGTGACAAAGCAGGGGTGATTGTGATTTCAAGTAATAGAACACGTGCTTAACCATACGAAGCGGGGCGGCGTAGGTAGGTGCGTCCGAACAGATAAACCAACGTGTGGATAGAGGGCCTACGTCAACGTCGTGCAAATACGTATTTTCTATTCCCGGTGCACGTTCCGGGTGAAATACATATCTTCCCCACAAAGACTGGTCGAGCGAGCTAGGCTAGCTACCACCAGGCATGGCCAAACCTAGACAAGCTTCGAAAAGGCAAAGTCGTACGTGCAGTCCCGTCGAATCACATACGGACATACCCGTCAAGCCTGACTTATCGCGTGCGCACAGTATGTACATCCTTTGTAAAGTAATATAAAAGCGTTTAGATCACTAGTGATCTAAACGCTTTTATATTACTTTACGACGGGAGTACGTATTTACATGGACGTGTAGCTGCGCTGCGAGGATAAAACCACGTGTTTTTAAGTGAAAACGCATTTACTACGAGTTTCGTGGACGGGTGGGGTACCTACACTAACACACAGTATGCGATCTCTGATTTAAGCTGGCGGACACGTCGGCCGTCCGGGGTCCCGACACATGGCCTGCACACCGCACATGCATGCTTTCTTGACAGTCCCCTCCGGCCGTCCCATCCGACTGTGATCGATCGGACGGCGTACGTGGATCCTCGCGGACGACACATGCGGCCGGCGGCGCACAGTGCGCACGTTGTACGCATCCGTCGCCGGGACGGCCGGCCGATCACGATCGCCTCCTGTGTGGAGCTGGCGCGAGCGAGTGATGAGTGACGCGGGCCTCGATCAAGTTGTCTGTTGTTTTCTTCCGGCGGCAGGCTCGGGACAGGCCGATCGATTATATTCCCAGGTTTTGTAAACGCACTGTGCGCGCGCGCGCGCGCGATCATCATCCGAGCCAGCAGCACGTAGGCGCGCCCCACCCATGATGCCACATCAACCTCGTCGCTGGCGCTCCGATGGCCAAGTTTCCGGCGGGTTCCGGCACGACAACTGTAGCCGGCCGGATCGGGGAAAGTGACGCGCGTAGTCGACGCGGGCGATATGATTGATATGTTAGCCCCGTGTGGCCTGGGTCTGGGTGGCCGGGTGTCTCGACAGCCGGCCGGGCGGCCAGGCAGTGCGGGTTTGGCCGGGGGCGCAATTCGCGCGTGCATGGACGCAACGGGCTACCATGCCAGAGTTTGTCCGGCGCTGAGCTCACGATCGCGCGGGAGGCGGTTCGGATGGAGGGCATCATGGGCACGCACGCACGGGGGTTCTCGCCAGGCCGAGGACGCGCACTCACACGGCATGCATGTGGCCAAACCGACCGGCGACGTGGGCGCCTTCCGCGCCGGCCGGGAACGCGCGGGCGCGGCATCATTGCCCCCGCGCGCCGATTCGATGCCTTCCTCTTTTGCCCGAGGGGCGGGTAGGTTATCGGCGCAGACGTACATCTTTTGGGCATTGGGCGCGCGCGTGGTCGTGGAACCGGCTGCTGGATGATTATCGACGCATCTGCTCTCTGGTCAGCGGGATGATTATGGAGAAGACCGTGAAATGGAACCGCTCCGTGCCCGAGATTAAGACGCTTATGAGTGTGTTTATAAAATTGAAAGCAAACGGATGGGGGAAGAAGAAAAGTGGGAAACTGGTAACGGGGAAGAACTGGCAGGCAGGCAGCCGCCGTCGCGGCGTCACCGCGAGGACCAGGAATTTCAAGATGGCGGTAGCTTGAGTTGAAAAGTAGTGTCGGGGCTCCTCTTTTACTTTGCCGCCGCCTTTTGTGTTTTCCGCTAGCATCTTGCAACGGCTTTGTCACGAGTGGAGTACCGAGTACACAGCCGCCGTAACGCCCAGTAGCCGATGCACTTTTGCCTACTTTGACCAAATCAATGCAGGCAACAAAGCTTGCCGTTTCTGCCGGGTTCGCGATGTGCTGGTGTTCCTGCCGGCGGCGGAACCCTGTGCTTGCCGTTTCCGTCACATTGGGCAGTTTCGTCGCCGTCGCGGTGGCGGTCACGCCGGTGTGATTCGGCCTGCCCGGAGCCACATACTGGTTGTATCTTGGGATTGGGCTGTCGTTTTTTCTGTCTGATAGTTGCGCATTGCTTCAAATTGCTATTTGCGATCAGTTCGGGAAGAATTTTGACGATGAATTTCAAGTCACTATAGTTGTCATTGAACCCTAGATCTAGGTAATTGTTTTTCATAGTGCAGTTTGAAGGCAAACATGGTAGTTTGAATATCTGTCATGACTGTATGGCAACTAATTTACTGATTGACTGCGGTAGTTGTCACAAACATGCTTTCCATGTGGCAACTAATTTCCTGATCGGCTGTGGTGCTTGCCACAAATATGCTTTTCCATGTGGCAACTAATTTTGTGATTAACTGTGATAGTTGCCACAAACATGTTTTTCTATATGGCAACTAATTTTTCTGATTGACCGTGATAGTTGCCACCGTGTATGCACGGCAAAATGTAGTGAATAGATAGCCATTGCATTTTCGGCAACCATTTGTTCTTGATGGCAACTAATCTTCACATCAACTGTGTCAGTTGCCACATACATGTTTTCCATGTATCAACTATTTATGTGAACATATTGTGGTTGTTGCCATGTTGTATTCAGGACAATGTGGCAAATTGGCTGTACTACATACCCAAATTTTTGTGCTTTGCCACGCTGATTTTGACGATGAATTTCAAGTCATGATAGTTGTCATTGAACCCTAGATCTAGGTAGTTGTTTTTCATAGTGCAGTTTGAAGGCAAACATGGTAGTTTGAGTATACTTGACATGACAGATTGAGTACAATTAACATGGCGGACCCAGTATATTTACCATGATAGATTCAGTATAAAATATCATGGCATATTTAGTACAAAATAGTATGGCAGATTAAACACGTATAACACGGTAGATTAAGTACACATAACATGACAACTACAGTTACCCATTCAATGCATTTTCCTTCAACTTCTGATGCCCTTCAATAGTTATTCTCCCATTTAAAAAAAATCAGAACATCTAGATTATAAAACAAAATGTCCCCAAGGACCATGTCACAGTGCCCCAATGTTGCTTACGGATTGCCTGTCCCTTTCTTCGTTTTCTTGTGTTTTGCTTGAATCTCCAATCCCGATTTGTACCTTATCTCTTTTGGACGCCCCTTTGTGATGGAACGGGGCGGGTTCCTGACTTGGGTTTGTGTGTTTGCTGTTCCAGATTCTATCTCCGAGTTTTTAGATGATGGCCCCGTGGACGAAGGCACACTTGATGTGCGGGGAACCTGTGTAAGGCTTCCTCAGCTTTCCTCTTCTTGATCTCATCAAGCTCTCTTTTCAGGGTCTTCCTGTGTTTTTCTGCGACTCTTGCTGTCTCATCACTCTTGCACGCTTCATCAATTAGCTCAGCATAGTTCTTTGTCAGCACAACGTGCCTCACGACTTCCATGGTTGACTCCGGTTTCTCATCATGCACAGCCAGAATTGCGTTTGTTGTCTGCGCGCCAACGCGTCGTCAGCGTCCCAAGTCCATCGCCGCCTTATGAAATGGCGGGGCATCCGTGTCACGGCGTTCATGTCCATTACTTTTAGTATGTGACAGCACACAATGCCGTCCCTTTCAAACTTACAACATTGGCAGTAGTATTCGCCTTGGTCGATCGAGGCTTTCACGAAGTATTTCCTTCCTTTGTCCGGGTCCTCGGGTTCTGAATCTGACATGCCCCAAATAGAACACACCTTGAACGTATGTTCATCCATCTGGAAAGCCGTGAACATGTTGGCACGCTTTATTTCTTTTTGGAATCTGCAAGTTTTGTGTGTTTTTTTGTTAAACTATCGTGTGCTGTTTTTTGTAGCACCTTATGTTGTCGTGGCCTATAGAAGTACATTTCGTTTGAACATGGCAACTGTAGTACATTACACATGGCAACTGTAGTACATTAGACATAGCAACTGTAGTACATTAGACATGGCAACTGCAGTGCATTAGACATGGCAACTGAAGTACATTTCCAACTGGTCATTGTCATTTTCATACAAACACCCCCACTAGAAGCAGAGTGCATAAAACATGGCAACTGCATTTATTAAACATGGCAACCTCAGTTGAGTAAACATGACATTTGCATTTTCAGTAAAAATGGCAATTGCATTTCAGCAAACATGACAAATGTAGTTCAGTAAACATGGCGACTGCATAACATTTTCAATTGGCATTGCCATTTTCATACCAACATGCCCACTGGAAGTACAGTGTATTACACATGGCAACTGCATTTTATTGAACATGACAACTGCAGCTGATTAAGCATGGCAAAACAGTAGTTCACTAAACATGGCAACTGCAGTTGAGTAAACATGTCAAACAGTAGTTCATTAAACATAGAATCCTCAAATCATGGAAACTGCATTGCATTCTACATGGCCTCTACTGCCTTCATACTTGTGCAAATAAGATTGCAACACAACTGACTTACTTGTTAAAGATCTTGTTGGTACATATCTTGCTCATTTGCCTCTCCATCGGTAAATACGTTAGCAATTTTGGCTGCTTTAGGGCGGTGTTCGCTTCTTGCTGTAGCTCAGATCCCAGTATTTTTTGTTGCAAAGCTGTGTACTGCTTGGCAAACTGTAGCAATGAGTTGCCAGGGCTCACGTACCGCTTCAAAACATCATTGGACCCCTCGCTGTGGTGCGTAGTCTGCAGAAAAGGGAAGAAGCACTGCATGAAGTAGGCCGGCACCTAGTACATTCGCTTCTCCCACAGACTAGCAAGAGTCTCGTTGTCTTGAACTTGATATGTTTCAATCATGGCCATCCAACTCCTTTCAAACTCCTCCACCGTCAAGCTGTGGTCCACGGACAGCTCGAATGCCTTGTGCTGCTCTGGACAGTCAGCAAAGAACGGTCCTAGCGTCTCCTCAGCCTTGTTTATAATGTGCCACCTGCAGTGCCTGTGCACGGCCAACGAAAAGACCCCCTCTATGCATGCACGCATGTTGAAATCCTGGTCTGTTATTATGTTCATCGAAGCAAGTACATCCATGCACTCCAAGAAGGTCTTGAACAGCTAAACGTACCCATCCGTGTCTTCGTTCCGAACGAGCCCGCATCCGAACTGCAACGACTGATTGTGGTTATTTATTCCTATGAATGGAGCACATGGCATCTTGTACATATTAGTGAGATACGTCGCATCGAATGAAATGCAATCTCGGAAATATTTGTAGTCTCTTCTTGCAGCACCATCCACCCAATACATGTTCCTGACACGGTCCTCATCGTCCAATCTTATCCTGTAGAAGAAATCTGGATCTTCCTTCGCTTTCTCATCGAAGTAGGCCATCGTGGCTTCTTTGTCAGTCAACTTGCTCTCTCTACGGTATTTTGCCTTTAGGTTTGTGACGTCAGCTGGTATGTAGGGCGTGCTACTCAGAGTCTCATTTTTGTTGTGGATGAGTGATAGTATCTGCACCATTCTTGATGGACCGACGTTACAATCATGTAGCAGCTTTATGAATTTCTTCTCGAGGGCGGTGAATCCTCTGTGGGCGGTCAGAAACTTCACCAGGTCGAACTTCTTTATGAGTTGGTGATTGTGCTCGTCAAAATATTCAGTGACTACCCACTGTGCTCCATCTACATTTAGCTTACACCGGACAGGGCATTCCGTCTTGAGAATGATTCCTCTCTTTCGTTCCGGAATGATAGGCGCAACACCTTTCCCCTTCTTATTCCTTCATGCTTTGTGGCACCTCATCTCACCTCTGCTGTACTCATTTGTTTTCTTAATCTTTATATGGTATTCGGTGTTGACCACAAACCCATGGAACTTTGCATATGTTTGGTAGAATTCCTTTGCTTCTGCGAATGATTCAAATCTCTGCCCAATATACGGTGGCTGAGGTACCATGATCTTTGATTGCCCACCATCTTCATCCCCTTGTGCTTCGTCATCAGTTTCATTATTCACTTCAGTATCAGCGGCAGTTTGATCTACTTGAGTTTGCCAGTGCTTGTGTTCAAAGGGGTGCTTGTCGGCATTGCAGGAATGATTGCCATTTCTGACTCTGACTCGGTATTGTTTGCGACATGATTGGCGGCTGGCTGGTGGAACACGTCTTCCGTGCGCTCAGAGCTCCCCGCAGTAGATGTCCCTGCGCCGTTGTTCACTGTAGTTGTAGGCCCGGTAATAGAAAAAACAGGTACAAGCGTAAGATTTTTGCTTGAATGACATGTTTATCATAACGGAGTACATCAACTTCAAGTGATTCGGCATGACATCATTCAAACAGCAAGCCGTTAGTCTGCATGTGGACATGCATGGCAACTGTAGTTGTCCAGTCATGGCAGCTACTGTCCAACAAACATGGCAACTACTGTTGCCAATGCATGGCAACCAGCTCATTTTTTATTACAAAAACTTGGATTCTATGTGCAAGGCAGCTGCAGTCCTGCATACACGGCAAATACTGCTGCCAACACATGGCAAACCAGTGTGTTATAGCATCAAAACTTTTTATATTCTAGTCTCGAGCTCACTATGCAAATGCGATCAACCATTTAGTGCTGCACACAAGCTTTTTAGCAACTTGCAAACCCCGAAGACAAAATATCACTCATTTGCACACAACCACTTTTTTTCGCGTTTTCTGTTTGATTTTTTTCCACCAACACTGCTACAAATCTTCTTCTCCTCACATGCTATTCCCGCAAAAAGAAATGCAGTGTTCTTTTTGTTGTTCAATTTTTCATTACCTTGTTGTGCTGCGTGTGCCCATCTTTTGTGGTCTGTAACACCAAATTGACGTGATCTATCTGCAATGTGTGAAGCTTGCCATGAGACGTTTGCCGGGGTAGAAGCATCGTAATAACCTGTAAGCATGGTAGTAGATGGGTAATGCATGGCAACTGCAAGTTGTTCAGTCATGGCAACTGCAGTTGTCCAGGGATGGCAACTGCAGTTGTCCAGGGATGGCAACTGCAGTTGTTCATCCATGGTAACTGCAGTTATCCAAGGATGGCAACGTCATTTGTCCAGGGATGGCAACTGCAGTTGTCCAGGGATGGCAACTGCAGTTGTTCAGTCATGGCAACTGCAGTTGTTACGGGATGGCAACTGCAGTTGTCAACTACACTCCTTCTGCTAATTCACCGTCTGCATCTTCACTTTTTTATGGACTCACCTGTGTATGACGTCAATGGCAGGTACATGGGTACCGCCTGATGCCACGTGCTGCATGAAGGTTCTGCAATTTTTCCCGACACAACTCGTGAGTCTTTTGCCATCATTTGCAAGTTTATTTTTCATGCCCACACCAGTATGTCTCTTTTTCGTATGCGTTACCTTGATTTGCCACATTAGCTAGTTGAAGTTGGCTCCCCGTACATTTGTCAGTGTTAGCGCCCTGTGACTGAACTTGCCATGGTGCCCCTCTGAGTGTGTTTTGGTCATAAGAACCTGCTAAAAATGACAGTGTAGGACATAAGTATAATGTCATCATCATAGTTGCGAACACGGCAAATGTTCTTTTCTTTTTGTTATCATGCATCATACCAATGCCTGCGTCTAGTAGTGGCAGCAACGGCCCTGCAGAAATGAGTTGACTGTATTCT
Organism: Triticum aestivum; assembly: GCF_018294505.1. Classification (NCBI taxonomy): domain Eukaryota; kingdom Viridiplantae; phylum Streptophyta; class Magnoliopsida; order Poales; family Poaceae; genus Triticum; species Triticum aestivum. Next base: position 634,231,078 of record NC_057813.1, read on the forward strand.
GCTGCATCCCAAGGGGGCGTTTCTGGCCTTTGAGAACCCCAAAGATCAGCGCCATCTCCGTGACTCATTCTTTCCGCGTCTTGTTTCTGCCAATGCGCTCTCAATCACTGCATGAACAAGAAAGCATCAACAATCCGTTCAATTCGATGGCATCAGCCACTACAATAGGATGGCAAGCAATAAGTTAACATCGTGGCAGTTAACGACAATGATAGGTGGCAACTGACGTTAGACACCAGTGGCAATTAATTTTCGCACCCCCATTATTCCAAATTTCTCATTTTCTCTCCCTTTTTATGGATTCCTACGCATCCATTCATTTACCAACTACTTGCATCAATCTAGTGGGAACTTAAGCTTATCTCTAGCATAGTACATGGCAGATCTAGTGCATTCTGCTTGGCAACTGCGAAGACACACAACCTATGTAGTGTTTTACCCCTATAGCATGGATCTAGTTGCCAACTTCGTCGGTAAATTTGCAATTTTCTGCCCAGAAGAAGGATGAGAAGCAGTAGGGAGATCGGGAGATTCACCTGCTTTTAGCTGGTCGTCTTTGGAGGGCAGGGTTGGAGTGGGGGCGGCGGGGGGGGGGGGGGGGGGGAGGGTTGGGGTGTGGTTTGCGGTGGGAAGGCCCTACAGATCTGCTCTGGTTGCCATGGCAATCAGAGAAGGCCAGCGATGGAGGTAGGGGTTCGAGAGGTGGGAGAAGATGGCGGCAGTCGGGATTGGGGATCGAACGTTGGCCGGGACGGCTGGGTCGTGCGGGCTGTGGGGTCCTCTGGCCCGGACATGCGGGCGGGGTTGCCACACACCGGACGTGCGGGCCGTGCCTTTGCGCGCCCGGACGCGGTCGTGCGGGCGGGTTCCTGTCCATGCCACACGAGGCGTGTGGCACAACTACCCGATACACCACACGTATGGCAGTTATCGGGACCCATTTATCACCTGATCGAGACTTGGTTATATCTCAGTCGGAGATCTAGCCACACCTTTTCTTTTTCCCTCCAAAATTGTTGAATTCATCTAGCCCGGAAATTGCTAACGGAGCTGGAGCTCCATGGAGCCCAACATTTGAAAACTTCAAAAATCAAGTTTTAGTTTCAAATACAAGTTATCTGAAAACAAATACACACATACCCGTGGACGTATACTACTACCAGACGTTTTTGCAGTACTTGTCTGCAAAGTTTCATGTCGAAATGCATATGTATGCGAGCTACACAAAAAATTACAAAATGATGTATTTTTCAGGCCTCTCTTTTCTCTCTCTGCAATTTTTGTGTAGTTTAATTTGATAAGTAAACAGAGTGTTGGTTAACAACTTATCGAAAGTGTAGCCGTATACCATGAGACAAATAAAAGCCTACCCTGCCTGAATCCAACTGCTCAAGAGTTTTGCTCCCATCAAACTCCAGTTTGCCGCTTCCTTTAGAGGTTGCTATCTTGCTCCGATGGCTGCTAAGGATTAAGGAAGGCTGGTGTAGGTTTCTGAAAGAAAAAGGTTCAGAGAATCCAAATGATGTGAGGTTAATCCTGGGATGTGGGGACTAGCTAGGCAGGAGAAGCATCCAATCAGTCGCCCGTTACACTATGAGCTGGCCGTCAGGATAGGGCAGTTTGCCCGTGGACGTATTAGAGTATGATTTTTGGCGCTGTCAGCAGTATATTTTCACACCGGAAGAACTTGCCACTTGCCAGGTAAACGTTCCCCATCCACCAATGGTTGGCTGGACACCTCACACATGATGAGAAAAATCATCTCGGTCTGCAGAAATAGGCAAAAGTTTTGACAAACGGGGCAGAAGATCAGAGTCAATGCAGGTAGGTGCGCACGTATGGGCGTACGTGCGCCCATACGTGCGTGTGAACTTACAACTGTGCAAGTCAAGCAGCGTAATTGGGAAGTTTCATTCACAGATTAGCAGTCGGCACAGTGGTCTAGTCTATACTTAATCTGGGAGAATACTTTCTTCCTTTCTGACCGCAGGACGCAAATTTCCATTTGGAGCCTGGAGGGATCATTAGCCCAGCCGGTCAAATGATGCCAACATCGCAATCGGAATAAGATACTCCATATAATCTCATGTGTTCTTTCTATTCGCTAGCTAGCTAGAAGAATACAAGACGCATACATACATCTTAATTTCCAATCACCAACAGGGAAGGCACGAGCAAAAATTCAGACGGATCAACAGAACGCTGCCTGACTTAATAACAGTTAAACAATGCCACCAAAGCTCCTCGCTTGGCGGCGAAACTATTAAATCCTGAAGCTCTGCATTGCTAGAGGCCAGGGTTGATCCTCAGAGATTTTCCAAGATCGGCTGATGGGCGTTGCCGGAATAGTATACTGAGATTTTCTGAATAATTAGAGTGTAGTACCAGTAACATGACATGACAAATCAATTCCCCATCTGAAAGTCCACTGTGAACTGAAGGGGACCCAAAAATAGTTTTTGTTATCTAAAATAACCATAGATACATCGCTCTCTTGTGTTGTGTCTAGCAGTGTGGGTTTGGCGAGCCTTGATCCAGCAATGGCGTTTTTGATACTGCTAGTCTACTCTGATTATCTGGCAGCAGTGTTACTGACAGCGACCGTTACCTACGCGGGAGACCGGCTCCACGGTGTGTGTATGCCCTGTTTCACAAAGACAGGGACCCTGAATTTCTGTAGCTCCATCTCAGACTTTGCAATTCAGAGGGCACGATTGATCCCGAAAGAATTGTTCAGAGGTATATGTATATTGACATGTGAACAGTGATTCGAGTAATCTACTATCAGGGAAAGAAGAGAGGACACAAGATGCAGCAGAAACCTGAAGCTGTCCGGAAGAAGCAGGGGCACTGTGTCTGATTGCCAGCTCTGCCTACCCTACCACAGCACCGGATTTCTTCGAATCACATCATATATAGTATCATAGATGTGCGTGCATAGTTAATGAGGCATTCGTGCGCCGATGAAAACAAGGCATTGATTGGTGGAAAGCAGGTTGCAGGTAACCTAATCCTGTGATGAGTATGATGTGAGAGGTCACAGCTCCCTCTTGTTTCTCTGAAGCGGGATTATTTTTGGTGCATGTTGAGGTCATCTCGCCTGCGAGCTTAATTCGTCAGACAAACAGCTCAAAAATCCCACTAGCCCACCATCACCATGGCCGGATTTCTCGCGACCGACTAGGTTTCTAGGCTAGGTCCTGGTATGATTGGAAGACTTTATGCACCCGTGCAACGATATAAAAAGATATAATCAGGCAGCAGTCGCAACCATTTGCAGCCCTATCACCTATGTGTGAAAAGTTATTGGTGCTAGGTACTTCGTTTGAACTGCTTTGTTGGAATTGCTGACCCGATCGCTCGGAGAAAAATATAACGTCAATGGACGTCACCATGATCTGAAGTACCGAAGATTACTGTCAATGGACATCATCATGATCTGACTGGACGTGTACACAAGGCGTACCAAACTGCCCCCGCGTCGCTCCGGGGCGACACCGGAGGCGACGAAACCCTAGCCGCCGGTCCTCCTTCTCCCACTCCCTCCCCCCCTCGTCGCCGCCCGAGGAGGCCTCCGGCGAAGCCCGCGTGGTCGCCCAGGACGGCGGCGGCGAGGATCTGGCTGCTTCACTTCGCGCGGAGGGCTTAGGGCGCCGAGGCGGCCGCCTCGTGTGCTGCAGTGGCGCCGTTTTCTGCGGCGAGCAGCGTCGCTGGTTTGCCCCCGTCTCCTCGGTCGCGAGGGCGACTAGTGACGGCGGGCGCTGGCACCGGTCGCAGCGGGGGGCCGGCCTCCTTCCTTAGATCTGAATGCTGCTTCCCTTCCCCTCCCAACGCTCCTCCCCGCCTGATCTGGTCGCCGGCGGCCTCTGGACGCCGGATCCATTGAATGTGGGATGCCTGGAGTTGCGGAATTGGACCGGGAGAAATCCTTGGCTGGTTCTCCGGCCACGACGGCGGCGACACTGCTGGTGCCGTTCTTCTCCTCGGAGGCGTCGTTGAGGTATGTTCCCTCTCCCTCCTGCTCCATTACCCGGTGAAAACCCTAGTCTTGTCAAGACTGGACGGCAACGACGCAATGTTGCGTCGCCACCTTCTTGAATGTGCCGTTTTGGGTATGGTAGGAGAGTGCAGAGGTGTTGCCAGGTGGTTGTTGGGTTGGCTACATCATCAGCGAGGGAGGTGTACACGGGCTCGAGGGACCAGTGGACGACATCATTGATGGAGCGGTGCTTCATCTGGCACATTGATGGCGGCGGATCTCGGCGGCGTGGCGCAGTGGAGACCCGACGTTCGATGCGTGGAGATGGACTCGCATAGGAGGAGGATGTTGTCTGGCGGCATGGTGACGTCGATGGCAGAGAGGCCTGGCAAGGTTGATGCATCAGTATCTACTCTGAAGATGGCTCGGTGAAAGACGGTGGCGACCACACAAGAGAGTGTGTCGGATCGGTCTGTGGCCCAAACCCGGTATGTGGCTTGGTTGGGGCCTCCGGCTTTTAATATTAGGCTTAGGTGCGATATCTATTTGGTATTAGGCTCGGATATTTGACACCCCTTCATCAAAGGGTTAGGAATAGCGACATGTATGTTGCCAAGATGGTACCTTCGGGCTAACTGATATATTATTTTGTAAGGTCTCCGTGAATAATTAATAAAATGACTGCATGCATCGTTCAGATGCAGAGGTCGGAGGTATATCCTCCTTTTTCAAAAAAAAAACATGATCTGACTAAGCTTTTGTGCAAAGAAGCCCTAGCTAGCAAATAGCAACTCGATTGAAGACAGTAAGAGACTAAGAGATGTGACGACTATGTTTGGCAAGTGTTAAGAAAACAGCCCCCCTTTCCCTACCATGTTTGTTGTTTCTACCTTCAATCATTGGTGGTTCATTCCTTGTGTCCAGAGAAACAAAACACATATAATTGGTGCTTTGGCCTCGGCGAGACGGTGACGCAGGAGGCTCTGCTCCGTTGCTCCTGCCGAGCGAGGGTTCAGAGATCAGAGCCTGGCGCACGCAACATGTATGTGTGAACGATGCTGCTCAAGCCTGAAAGTCTGAAGATCGATCACGCATCGGTGGAGAGAAAACATCGCATGAATCAACGTTGGCGCGCGCAACAGCTGGCCGGCGGGAGATCGTTGCGTCGAGCTCGCTGGTCTGTCTCGGCTAAGCTGGGAGGGTGAGCGATCATGGCCCATGATGAAAGGCCCTCCTGCGATGAGCAGCTGGAGGCGTGTCCATTTTATGGGGGAGCAACTAGCTAACGAGCGCTCCTAACTATCGGTTCGCGAGCGCTCTACGCGTGACAAGTGTCGCGTGGAGCGCTCCTGCAAGGGAAAACCAGCTGCCGCGGTTGGTTCCCGGTTTTTTCTTTCTGGTTTGTGGTTTCATGCGTTTTGCAGTTTGATCCTCGAACTATCAGAATTTTCCGTTTTTCCCTTTTCGCGTGATTAAACAAAGAAAAAACCAGTTCGCACGGTTGGTTTCCTGTTTCCCTTTCGCGTTTCCCTTTTTGTTCCCATTATATTTTCGGATAATGAAGATTTATGGAGTAGTTACGGGTGGGGACTACCAACACTATCAAATGTGAACTTTTAAGTAAGGAAGAATCAACAACTATTTAATGCAAAATGGCAGTATTCAGAATCATTCAATCGTATGAATTGAACAATTTTTCAGAGGCACATGTGTAGACTAGTAGAGGCACGGCTATATAACTTTACTAAATTGAAGAATGGCGCCTTCGGCGTGAGGGAACGTCTTGCTCGCTTTCGGCTCGTTTAATTTTCATAAACATCTTGAAGGGGGGGCACAAGTCGAAGTGTGTGTTGGTCATGCAGCGTGCTGGTTCGTGCGGCGCGTTCTCCGTGTCGTGTGACACGGCACCTCCGGCGTGAGGGAACGTCCTGCTCGCCTTCGGCTCGTTTAATTTTCATAAACATCTTCAAGGGAGGCATAGGACGAAGTGTGTGTTGGTCGTGCGGCGTGCTGGTTCGCGCGGCGCGTTCTCCGTCGTCGTGTGACACGGCGCCTCCGGCGTGAGGGAACGTCCTGCTCGCCTTCGGCTCGTTTAATTTTCATAAACATATTGAGGGGAGGGGCGGGGGCATAGGTCGAAGTGTGTGTTGGTCGTGCACCGTACTGGTTCGTGTGGCGCGTTCTCCGTCGTCATGTGACATGGCGCCTCCGGCGCGAGGGAACGTCCTGCTCGCCTTCAGCTCGTTTAATTTTTATACAGCAGGTCGTGCAAAAGACAAGCTCCTTTGTTTCGAAAGGCACGGGTTTGAAGCATGTGCAGGCACGGGTTTGAAGCATGTGCAGTCATGTCTGCTTAAGAACTATGTGCGTGCATGCACATGTGTGCATCCTATGAAGGCATTGGTATGTTGCCTCCGGAGGCACTGGTTTGAAGCATGTGCAGTCACGTGTGCGTAGGAGCTAGGCATGGTTTAATCTCTAGAGGAATGTGCGTGCATGCACATGTGTGTATTGTGCGAAGGCATTGGTATGTTGCCTCCGGAGGCACGGGTCTGAATCATCTGAAGTCACGTGTGCGTCTTAGCTAGCCACGGTTGAGGCGCTCTTGGTATGTGTGTGTGTGGATATTGCCCGGAGGCATGGTGATCCAGGCTTTGATGGCACAAGGCCATGTCTTCTCTGGAAGCACGGGAGGGTGGTCTCCAGAGTCACGCGTAAGGGTTCGTTTTGGAATACACTGCTATCGTACAAATAAGAAGAGGCCCTGTTGTTTATAGTGTACTGGCACTCTCTGATGATGTTGTTTTTTCAACATGAACACGCAATTTCTAACTACATTACATACAAATGTGAGTTACTGATAAACTTTTTTTGTCACATCTTGATAGAATTAGCCTCGCGGGCTACATCAAAACTTTTAGTCTTCATTCTTGCTGAAGATCTTGCTAATCTCGTCACCCATTTCACTAGCTTTGACTTCATTCATCTCGCTACTTAAGAGAATGTACATTGCCTCTGCCCTCCAGTCTTCGACCTCATCCTGTGAAATTTTGCCGAGAAGAGAAGTATATTATTAGATTTGGTGCATAAAAGTTGTTTATAAGTAAATATATATAGACTTACAGTCAAATCTTCCAGGTCTTCGACGAACTTTTCACCATTTTAGAGGAATGCAAGCTTTAAAACAGCAAATGGTGATTCACCTTTTTCTACCGCTGGAACATCTTGCACGGTATGAATCTGGCATCTTGTTTTCTTTGGATTCATTGTTTGTTCAAGTATGGTGTTGAAGACTTCTTTAATCCTAGGAACCTAGGAATTGCATTTTGTAATTGTTTTAATATTGCAACTTGTAAAACTGAAAATATTGTTATGTATAAATGCTTACGATTGCCGACTTATGAGCGTGATATTCCTCAAACTGTGTTTCTCTTTCTTTTTGAGCATCTTCATGTTTCTGAAGAACTTGACATACTTCATCTGGATGCAATTTATCAATGTCTATCTTTTCTTTCTCAAATTCCTCTGGAGTCACTTCTCGAGGATCAATAATGTGAACTTTGTGTTTCTATTTGTCCAGCACATATAATACGTAGAGGTCGTTCTTCTTCATTGGAATGAATATCTGCGTACAAAAAATTTGTTGGTTTCCTGACAATTTAATATAAAGTAATTTGATAGAACGCAAATTTTGTGATTTTATCGCGGAGGAAAGGGATGTTACCATGTTTGTTGTTGAGAGCTTTTTCCGTTGATTTTCTTTGAGATACATGGGAACCAGCTGATTCTTTGTTTTTTGCAATTCACTTTTAAATTTTGCGACACTAGTTTTCTCTTTATTTAATTTCAGTATATACTGCAAACAATAATTATGATGAAAAAAACGGTTAGAAAAAAGAGTTGTGTAACAATATAAAAAGAGTAGGTGTTGCAATATACACAAGATTTTGCTTTTTAAAAGTTTACCTCTGCAAAGTTTGGGCCTAATAATACTCTGTCACTCTCTTTTGAATCTTGTCCGCTTTCCCAGATTTCTGCTATGTCGTCGAGCACCCTCTTTTCCATATGATATGGTATGTTCGTCTGTGCTGGTTTTGGACCAAATACTGCCTTTAGTTGGGCTCCAGTAAGCTACGTGCTTTGACTGTCCCCGCGGATGCGCCTAAATATAGTCTTGCTACGACAGGGAGAAAAAATAATTTTGGAGGTCACGGTCAGTGAGAAACATATTTTTACATTATTTTTCGCCTCTGTCCAAACTATTTTAAGGTGCAATAGAAAACAAGTCACTTTTTGTATTCCTCTTGCCAGCTGTCACTCATGACTAGTTGGAAGAGGTCGGACGCCTCCTTTGTCTGTTGGAAGCAATGAGAATGTTTTGGGTATGGACTGGTGCTTCGTCTTTTTTTCCTTTTTGTTTCATCTGTTTCTGTCAGTGAAAGCAGATATGTAATATGTAAGCTCTCGTGATACGAAAGACATTGGTCAACCGTTGGATGGGTAGGTCATTAAAAAAAGAAGATAACCGGAAATGATTTTCTTACCTTTGTTGGTGGAAAAGAAGTTTGAAGTTTCCGGTTTGAATTCTTTGATTCTTCCAGGTAGTTGCTCGCACTTTACTTGGTTTGTTTCACCAAATATGGCTGTAAAAAGGAACTCTGGTTTCCACTCGGCATCTACGTTGCTTTGCTGCATGAAGGTCATTGGATATTCTTTATTTTTCTTTCATTGGATAATTGAAGTATTCAAATAGTGCTGCTTCAAAAAATTAACATTGTTCCTCTTGTACTATTAACTTACATTGAAATCCTTATCATCTTTTATGAGATCAATGCCATTCCAGTATTTTGCAAATTGAACCATGAAGTCCGCATTGGGTACCCTTCTGTTTTGGCACACAAACTCTGTTAGGTGTTTTTGCTATCATCGACCAGTTTGGTTCACTATTGGCTCGTAGTTCTGCTTCGCCATAATGCTTCTTCATGAGTGCGTGCATCCTTTTATCTGTGATTACGGTTTGGTTTTATTGTTAGATTTTGCCATTAAGGAAGGGATTGCAGGAATTGGAAAACCAATTAGAAAACCAAGGTTGAATTCACGTACCAGTTCTGGGTGATCCTTATGGTGTGTTTTCCATGTAGTTTTTCCTCCTCCGTGTCTGTAATTCAGTGAGTCAGGTATGTCGATGGAGCTCATGTACTTGTTGAGCACGTACAGTGTGAAGTGTTTAGCTGTGTTTTGAGGTATCATAATTTGCGGTGTTTGGAGACATGGAGACAGAGTGAGTTAAAGTTCATTCTTGCTAGGAGAATTAAATGACATGTAAATGTGCAATCTATAGGAAGAATGAATTATGTTTATATATTTCTATTAACTTACCAACTTTTTCTTTAAAAGTTCCTTCCCTCTTACAAGGGGTGCAAATTGTTTCAATGCTTCGTCCTCATTGAATTCTGCTAGTCCTCCTTCTTGTCCAATATTAACACCGAGCACAATCTGCGACAAAAAAGTTTTCTACTTTTTAGTTCAATCTTTGTAATCACTGAAATGATGCAAGTGTTTTTGTCAAATTGGACTTCATACGTTGGCAAATTCTGCGGGAAGTATGGCTTTATCGCTTGTGTTGTATTGTTGTTGCACTGTCCATTCTTCGAACAATGCGTTTGCAATGGAGCCCTCCATCTGTCCTTTATCTCCTCTCTATAGCTGTTCCATCATTAATTTTCCTGTAATCCAATCGGGTCGCTTCGAGCTAATATATACGTTTAGTCTGCAAAAGCAAGAAAAAGTTTAAAAAGGAGCAACATTTCTTTTTTTTGTTGTGACAAGAGAAAGTACTTACTTTCCACATTCTTCCTGTCCTTCTTTGCTGAATAGGTATTCGTGAAGTGCTCTGGCTTTGTTCATATATTTGAAATCTCCTGGGACAAAAGTAGGAATCATGATTTTTCCATGGACCCTGCTTGAAGGCTTTACCGGCCTCTTCTTGACCGACATTTTCTTGTCTGAGCTGTTCTCAGATGATTGAGGCATTGAATGTTCTCCTGATTCTTGCTGCAAGATTGTCAGATACGGTGTGGCATCTTTGTTGAATTCATAGCTTTCATAGTCATTCAGCCATGTTTTGATTACATCAAATTTAAAGCCCATCTTTACATACTCGTTGTATTCTTCTAGTTGGAGCGGGGTAAGGCTTGAAAGAAATTCATCAACTTCTTCATGCTTTTCCATTATTTTGGGTTTTAGGAAGTCTAAAGAGATGGTGCTGGAGGTGCCTTGCTGATTGCTTGTCGAGCCTGTCTCTTCTTGAAGAAGATCATGCTGTTTCTTCTGCTCGGAAATCTGTTGTTGTGTATTTGGTACGTCGTTGTTTCTGTCATCCTCTTTTAAATCAGTGCCTGTTAGTTGCTCTGTGCTCGTCATATTGTTTTTGATATTTTGCTCGTCCATTTCCTCTTCAGTATGGTGTGTTATCTTATCGTCTGGTGGTGGTTGATCTGTTCCTATTGGTGGATCTTTTTCTTCGTGGTCTGTGCAAGATTCTTGGGCGACAGCGTGGCTGCTGACATCCATAACCTCTTTGCATTTACTGGATATATCAATAACTTCTTGCTCTTTTGTGGTTGTCGCATGCATAATATGTTCTTTTGGCTCGGGATTTGGTGGAAACTCTTGTAGTATGCAACATTCTATCCGGTGCATTTGTTTGTCTCCCATATCGACTTCATACTTCAGCTTATCTGTTAGAATAAAAAAAATTAAAAAAATTATTACTTCTTCTAGTGTGACAAAATTGTAAGGTTTAGTTCCTGAAAAGACTAACCTGTTGTACGCTTGATTAATGACAGTTTGGTATTCCCTCTATGTTGACTGATTAGTTGATATAGAATTTTTTCCTCAACTCTGGTACTTGTTCTGGCTCTAAGGTTGCTGCTGTTCCATCATTGGAGTAGTGCTTCAGGTTCATGTACATATAGAATGTGCAGTCCATTCTGCATGTAGAGGAATGGTACTAGTAAGATTGTTGCATTTAAGAAACGGAAAGAAGAGAAATGTTAGAGCAATGTTAGTGGTAATTGTTGCATTGAAAAGAAGAAAGAACAAAATTATTTCAGTAATTGCAGTAGTGAATCTTGCATTGAAAAAAAGAAAGAAGTGAAATGTTGGAAGTGCTTACGTGTCTTCTCCTTGAAGTGGCACCTGCAGTTTGACCCTTTTGAAATGGTCGATGCTTTTTTGTGAAAGTTGTAGCTGTGTGCTTACGTGCTTCCAGATTTTCATTAATTTGCTTGTTACATTGATGAAGAATTCTATTGTGTCTAGATATGCAGTTGAAGAGTCACGGAGTTCAAAGCGCTGTTTTTGCATGTTAACTGTAATGGTGAAGTAATGACTTATAGTTTCGTCTTGCTCAAACCCGCGCAACAAACATGGTAGAAGGAACTGCAAAACAAAAAATAAAAAGAAAACATTTGGAGATTTTCTTATATTTAGAAACATAAAATAAAAAGAGAACTTTGCATAACATATATGCAAGCTAATCTGCTTACCATGTTATAATCTTGCAGTTTGTCTTCTTCTTGCATGTTGAAAAATGATCTAAGCCTGGCAGGTAGTAATTTTTTTTCTAATGTGTTCTTGATCATTATTTTTGTAGCACATTGGATCTTCGTCATCGGCTCCCTTTATCGAGTGCTGCTTGTTTTGTAACAGATACACAAAGGGAATTTGTCAGTTTAGTTATAGGGGAAGTTTATCTATTTATAAAGTCATATATATTGTTTTAAACGTGATTCTTTTGTCGTGATGTTTACTTACAGTGCTGCTTAACGACAGAATCTTTCTCCCTGTGCCATTGAGTTGTTTTCTCAAGATTGTTAGCATGGGCTCGATTGCTTTGGTGTGTACTCATTTATCGACCTTGAAGCTTTCGGCGACATGGCCTAGATTGACAACAAACTAGTCCGTTGTAATGAAAATCTCATCCCTGCAAAGTATATTTAGAAAAATGTTTTAGTTTACACATGATACAGTCAAAATGATCATGTGTAAGAATGTGTTTTGTGTTAGTTGTATGAACTTACATTTCTCTCTGTGTCCATGGCTTGCATACAACGTTGTATAGGTCTTCGATGGCTTTGTTGACGGAATCACTATGTTTGCCCCCTTTCTCCACTGTGCCTGCGATGATTTTGAATTTAATGTAAATAATTCCACGTCACAAGATCACAAGATAGCAATTAGGTTTCTATTGTCTTAACTGCTTTGATGCTAGAAGATATGTCCTGTCCAGTGTTGTTCCTTTCTTGTTCTCTTTCTGCTTCTTGCGGCATGTTATGTTCTTCTTTTTGCGTTGTACCCTTTTGTTCAGTTTCTGCTCCATCCTCATTTGGGGCATCTGTTCTTTTCTTAGCATCATGTTTTTCCTTGTCAACCATCATGTCTTGCTGGTGGTATTTTCCGTCTTGTTTTTCAGTCTCGACCTGGTTGGCACTGACCTCTCTACCAGGGGAATTGGCATTGTACGGCGATGTAGGGTTTTCTTCGATAGTTTCCGGTTCTTTCTCTGGAACAATCTGTGTGTTTGCTTCATTGGTTGTATCTTCGTGGTCGCCTTCTTCGTGTTTCTGTGTTATCATTGAAAAAGCATTGAAATAATTTAACTTGTTACTTTACTTTAATTATAGCAGCTGTTATGGGAAAATAGCGAAGCATTCGGTGCGTGCTTTGAGCTATTTTTATTGGAAACATTTTGTGCAACTTCACCTGTTGAGCTGTCGCTGGTGATGCTGACTGTTCCACCCGTTCTTCATTGAGTGTAGTTTCTTGGGGACCCTCTTGTTCTTTCTTTTGGTGTTCATCGTCACTGTCATGGTTTTTGTCTTGCAGCTGTTCAATCGTAAAGGTGGCTAAGTTTGAGTGCATTTGAGTTCTCATGGAACTACTTTATATTTTCGTAGAATCAGTTTATGTAACTTTACCTCCTCAATCGTTGCTGCTTCTGTTGTCTCTGCTAGTGTTCTCGTTGCTGCTGCTGACTGTTGTGCTTGTTCTTTGTTGAGTCGAGGTTTTTGGGCATCTTCTTGTTCTTTCTTTTGTAGTTCATCGCCGTTGCCGTCTTTTTTGTCTTGTAGCTTTTGAAACACACAGACGGCTAAGTGGTAGTGCATTTGAGGTTCCACATAGCTATTTTATACTTTCATAGGATCAGGTTATGTAACTTTACCTTTTCAGTCGTTGTTGCTACTGCCGTCTCTGCTGCGTGTTTTTCGTTGAGTGAATACTTTGGGGTTTGGTCTTCTGTGACGTTGATGTCTGCCGTTTGAAGAACATGTTTCCCTTCTTCGGTGCCCTCCTTTTGCTCATTGGTCTCCTCTCTCTGCGATGCAGGAAAGTAGTGAAATGTCAAATGCGTGTTTTTGAACTATAAGACCGTGAAGAGGTATTATGTGTTTTCACCTCTGTATTTGTTGTTATTACTGTTGACTGTTCTAAGTGTTCTTCGTTGAGTGGTGGTTTTGGGTCCTTCTCTTGCTCTTTATTTTGCTATTCATCGTCACTGACCTTGTTTATTTCTTGCAGCTGTTCAAACATAGAGGTGGCAAAGTGAGAGTGCATTGGAGTGAATACAGTTGTGGGTATTATTTGGTGAGTGAATTTTTTGTGGCTTGGTCTTCAGTGGAATTATTGTCTACCATTTGAAGAACCCATTCGGGTTGTTCATTTGGCTCCTCTGGTTGTGTTCTATGACCTTGATCCTTGGTTCTCTCTTGAGCTTCTTGTGCCTGCACCAACACAAAAAATATTTAAGAAATGGGTGCATCTCTGACTATTCAGTTACAATTTATTTTTTTATAAGACCTCTTTCTCTGGAGTTGCAGGACTGTCTACTACTGGAACTACGGCTTCTCCTTGTCTCGTGTTGTCCTCTTGTTTTTCTTGTTCAATGTCTATGCCAGTGCTTTCGCTTGCTTCCTTTTCCTGTTTAGTAAAAATTGAAATTATAGATTGAACTTCATTTGTGTCTGAGCTTTGTAACCTCACCTCTTCAGGTGTTGTTGTTTGAAGTTCTATGTGTTTTGGTGTTTCCTTTGGTTGTGCTGATTCTTGATCTTCAAGATCAACGTACTCATTTGTTTCCTGCATTTGTTCAAACAAAGGGTGAGACATCCCTTATAATTCTTGTATTGCGGTGGCGAGGTGTATTAGGTAGTTCAGACATCATACATGTTTTGAAAAGGGGTTGTTGTTGTTGAATTTTTACCTCTATGTTGGTGACTTCATTATTCGTGTCTGCATCGACTGTTTCTTTGTCAGGTATAACAGTCTCTAGTTTCTCATCGACTGGGATGTCTTGGGCTTTCTCTTTTGTACTCGTGATGGTGATCTGCAATGTTGTGGCACTGGAAATCTCTTATACACAAACTTCCTGTTCTATGACTCCTTCGTCTATTTGAGGTTCACTATGGGGTTCAATTTCAACACGGGTTGTCTTTTGGTCTTGCAGTGCTTGTGATACCTGCAGATCAAACAATATGAGTTTGCGGTTCATTTTCTTTCTTGCCATTATGAGTTTCCGGTGTGGGGTGTAGTGGGCTGTGGAAGTTTACCTCCTCTTCATTGTTTTCTTCTTCTTTGTTATTTGTTATGATAATGGTTGATTGTGGGTCAGCCTCTTGCATTTGGTTGGCGGGACTGCTAACTTGATTGTTCTCCAGCTGAGCCTATATTTTGTTGGAGGTTTGTTAGTTAACTTATAACTCTATCCAGTTTTGAAAGGAAAAATGGATGTTCATACTGACCTCTTCACTGGTTCTGGCATCGATCTTATCTTGTGTTGTGATTGATTGTTCCTGAAAGCATTGAGATAGTTCTTTTCAGTTGAGGTATGAAAACAGGGGTTTGCTTTAGGGTGCGGATGGCACCATGCATTACTATTTATTTACCTGTTTTTGCCGCTTTATATTCTTCTTGTCAATGCCCATGTCCCTTGATTTTGTTCTTCTCTTCCTCTGTTCGTCTTCTTCTTCTTTCTTTCCTTTTCTCCTCTCTCTTGGTTCTGTTGTGGCTACGATTTCATCCGTGCGGTTGGCATCGACTAGTCTATTTAGGCTGTTGGATCTGCTTGCTCTAGTGTCTGCAGGGTCGCGTTGTCTGTCAGGTAATTTGTGCAAACTATGTCCTAAAATTCTCTGAGTTGTTCTAAAGAATCCATCAGGGACTTTGTTTGTTGCACGACTGAGTTCTTGTTGTTTTCATCGAATCTCTCTTCTTTTTCGTTGCATTAGTGTTCAACCCTGGTGGTTACTGCGGGTAACTGTTCTGCTTCATGGAGCACTTTTTCCAACAATTTCTTTATCCTTTCGAATCTTTCTTTTGGTACTGTGCTGATGCTTTTGTTTGGTTCCCTGCTTCCACTGGTGCCGACACGTGGTTCGCGCCGGCGTTTGGGTGGAGGTGCTAGCAGTTTGGTTGTGTGCTGGTGTTGCTGTTGTTTACGATGTTCTCTTGTTATCTGGTGAATTGAAGACGAAGTTGATGCTGTGCCGGCATAGAAGATCCTCTCTGCCGTTCCTTTCCATGTCTGCATCATTTCAGTGGAATGGAGTTGATTAGAATGGAAACCGTTTTCAAAAATGGAAGGACTGATTTATGTACAACAAAGCTATACCTGTATCTTGCCAAATTCATAGTCATCTGATCGTGCTTTTCCGTCCCTTTTCATGTCCGCTCTAGCTATTTTCGCTAGGTCACTCTCTTTGAGATGGTTTTCTCGTGGTAATGAGGTCTTGTCCATTGTCTTTGCAATCTTGCGCATTTCTTTTGTGTTGGTTGGCAGCAGCAGTGAGTCGAGGTACATGATTACTGGTCCCTGTGCCAAACCATTGACATGCTTTTTGTTCTTTTCTTCCTGAGGCAACATCCTGTGCTTCTGCCATATCTTGGATCCTTCCCTAATACTTTCGAGGATTACCTTGCAGAAATCCATCTTTGCCATTTCTGGATAGTCCATGTCCTTGACCATTATAGCTTGTCGGGCAAAGATAGCGACGCTTGACCCGGAGACAACGTTGTGGAAAAAAATAAGGAAAAATATTTTAATTGATTTCCTGTTTGACTGTTCGTCCTCTACTTCCACCAATTTTTCTAGCTCTGTGAATAGTTCTTTTGGCGTGAAATTTGTATGTTTGAAGCCAAGGTCTGACATCAGTTCTTTCATTGAAGTTGGGCTCTTCTCTGGCCTTGGTGTTGACTTTTTCGTGCCGTTTGGGTGTCTGAGGGAGTCCTGGACTAGGGGGTGTCCGGATAGCCGGACTATTATCATCGGCCGGACTCCAAGACTATGAAGATACAAGATTGAAGACTTCGTCCCGTGTCCGGATGGACTTTCCTTGGCATGGAAGGCAAGCTTGGCGATACGGATATGTAGATCTCCTACCATTGTAACCGACTTTGTGTAACCCTAGCCCTCTCCGGTGTCTATATAAACTGGATGGCTTTAGTCCGTAGGACGAACAACAATCATACCATAGGCTAGCTTCTAGGGTTTAGCCTCCTTGATCTCGTGGTAGATCTACTCTTGTAACACACATCATCAATATTAATCAAGCAGGACGTAGGGTTTTACCTCCATCAAGAGGGCCCGAACCTGGGTAAAACATCGTGTCCCTTGTCTCCTGTTACCATCCGCCTAGACGCACAGTTCGGGACCCCCTACCCGAGATCCGCCGGTTTTGACACCGACATTGGTGCTTTCATTGAGAGTTCCTCTGTGCCATCGCAATCAGGAAGGATGCCTTTTCCCGTCTTTAAAGACGGCACTGTCGTCAAGGGAGCTTTGGCCGCCAGCCAAACTATCCGGCTAGGTGGTTTTCTTATGACCGCCTGTTCGGCCACCGCCCCGACGATGACCTCTCAGGTCATCAAAAGCGATCTTCACGTCAGCTCGGAATTCGCCGAGCAGCTAGATCCGATTGAGCTCTCCTCCGTAAACGAGCTCTTGGATCGCATCGCCGCCCTGGGAGTCGCTATAGACTACGATCAGATTGGTCTTAAAACCGATCTGAGAGAAATCAACTCTCCCCAGGCTACCCACCACGTTGTTGTGGTAGAGGAACAATGCGGCGACTCTTCTTCTATGTTAAAAACCAGCTATGTCCGGATTCCCGATCCCTCCATGCCGGATTCCCGCGGAGGGACGGACGTCAATCAAATACTGAACCTAAAGTCAGGCATCGGACCAGATTTGTCGGAAAACATCCAACAAACCAAGCTTCCAAATCCGGAAACTTCTTGGCCTTTGAGCCTCAGATCGGGCGGGGTTCCGAACTTAATTCCACCCGCCCACCCAAACATAAGCGATCTATCTCAAATACGGCAAGAGCCCGATGAAACAGTACATCATTACTGGGCCAGATTCCTCCTGGTTATGAACAGGATAAAGGACTGCCGTGAAGAAAGCGCGATTTCAATTTTCTGCAACAATTGCACGGACAAGGGAATCATGAACGCCATAAGTTGTCGCGAAGTTACACGCTTCGCCGACCTAGCGACCATTGTACAAAAATATTGTGCGATGGAGAGTGCCTGGAAAACCAAAACTAGGTTTTGGGACAATCCGGCCCTGAATAAAAACCCAGTCCGAAATAAAAGGGTGCGTCATACTCAAGCACCTGGGTTAAAAACCAAAAAGCAAAAAACCCCTAAAGGGCACGGAACCGTACTGGAGGGATGGCTCAACGGACCCTGCAAAATCCACAGTACGGAGGGCGCCACTCCAACACATAGCCTTCGAGCATGTTGGATACTACGGCAGGTGGCCAAAAGTGGCGAAGGCTTTCTAGCCCCGGGCAACCAGCCCAGCAGTACCAGTACGGTATTAACAGTCTTCGAGACTTTCTCATCAAATAACATGCGGAAACGAACAATCCGCAGCCTCGCCGAAGTCTACCAAGTAGCAACAACAAATCCATGGAGCGACACGGCCATCACCTTCAATGCCAGCGATGAGCCTAAATTCCGAACAGCTCGAGCACCAGCCGCATTGGTCCTCAGTCCGATAGTGGACGACTTTCGTCTTACCAAGGTACTCATGGATGGCGGCAGCGGATTAAACCTCATCTACGAGGAAACCCTTCAAAAAATGGAAATTGACTGGAGCCGCATTGAGCGAAGCAGCACAACCTTCAGGGGAATAATCCCTAGTCGAGAAGTACGCTGCACAGGAAAAATCACACTAGACGTAGTGTTCGGCTCGCCGGACAATTACAGGTCCGAAGAGGTCACGTTCCAAGTGGCCCCATTCGGCAGCGGATATCACGCCTTGTTAGGGCGAGAGGCATTCACAATCTTCCAAGCTATACCCCATTACGGGTACATGAAGCTCAAAATGCCCGGGCCCAATGGAATAATCACTCTCGCCAGTGATCCAGATATAGCACTCCGCGCTGAAAATAAGACAGCCGCACTGGCCCTAGAGGCATTATCCGAAGCCCTAGCGGCAGAGGAACTCACTGCGCTGCGCTCCACGGTGGATAGGGACGATGTGATACTCGATAAGAGGTCCAAGTCCACCTCCTTTAAACCAGCGGACGAAGTAGTCAAATTCCAGGTCCATCCAACGGACCCCACAAAGACGGCCTCCATCGGGGCACAATTGAATCCTGATGTAGAAGCCGCACTACGAGAATTCCTTCGGGAAAATTGGGACATTTTCGCCTGGCACCCTTCAGATATGCCAGGAATCCCACGCAGGCTGGCAGAACACAGCCTAAACATCCTAAAAGGATTCAAGCCAGTCAAACAGGCTCTTCGGCGATTTTCCGAACCCAAAAGACAGGCAATGGGAGAGGAGCTAGCCAAACTCTTAGAAGCCGGATTCATCAGAGATATAAAACATCCGGACTGGCTAGCCAACCTGGTAATGGTACCAAAAAAGGACAAATCCTGGCGCCTTTGTGTCGATTTCAAAGACCTTAACAAGGCCTGTCCAAAGGACCCTTTCCCTCTCCCTCGCATCGACCAAATCATCGATGCTACCGCAGGGCACGATTCATTGTGCTTCCTCGACGCATACTCCGGATACCATCAAATCAAGATGGCGGAAAAATACCAGGCCGCAACGGCATTTATTACTCCATACGGACCATTCTGCTTCAACACAATGCCCTTCGGACTCAAAAACACCGGCGCAACATATCAGCGCATGATTCAGACATGTCTGGCCACCCAGATAGGCAAAACAGTAGAGGCATACGTAGACGATGTGGTCGTCAAGACCAAACACGTCGAAACTCTAGTAGACGACTTGAGGGTGACATTCGACAACCTCCGAGCATATGACATTAAGCTCAACCCGGAAAAATGTGTTTTCGGCATACCAGCCGGAAAGCTCTTGGGCTTCATTGTATCCGGTAGAGGAATTGAAGCAAACCCAGCCAAGATCCGAGCTCTGTCACAATTGGATATCCCAAAAGACCTCAAGCAAATACAAAAACTAACTGGATGCGTGGCGGCTCTAAGCCGCTTCATCTCCCGTTTGGGAGAAAAGGCACTGCCCCTCTATCGCCTCCTCCGGCGCACCGAACATTTCGAATGGACGGATGCTGCCATGGCCGGACTCGAAGAAATTAAGACCGTATTGGCAAGAAATCCGGTCCTGGCCGCGCCCAACCTGGGCGAACCGATTTTATTATATATCGCAGCAACACATCAAGTTGTCAGCGCGGTACTCGTCGTCGAACGAGAAACAGAAGGGCACAAATTCCCTCTTCAAAAACCAGTGTACTACGTATCCACTGTCTTAACTCCATGCAAGTCCCGGTACCCACACTATCAAAAGATAGCGTATGCGGTGTTCATGGCATCCCGGAAGCTGCGACACTACTTTCAAGAGTGTTCCATAACGGTGGCCTCCGAAGTACCTCTCAACGACATTATAAACAATCGCGATGCGACGGGCAGGATTGCAAAATGGGCCATTGAGCTCTTACCATTTGACATAACCTACAAACCACGGCGAGCTATCAAGTCGCAAGTTCTGGCTGACTTCATCGCCGAATGGACCGAAGCCGAACTCCCTAAAGAGTACGGCGCATACTCCAATTGGATCATGCATTTCGACGGCTCCAAAATGTTGGCTGGCTTGGGGGCTGGCGTCGTCTTGACGTCCCCAACCGGAGACACAGTCCAATACGTGCTTCAAATAATGTACACGGACTCCAACAATGCAGCCGAATACGAGGCCCTTCTACATGGCCTCCGGATGGCAATCTCCATGGGTATTCAACGCCTAGAGGTGCGCGGGGATTCAAACCTCGCAATATCCCAAGTAAATGGAGACTTTGACGCCAAGGATCCGAAAATGGCAGCCTACCGTAACGCCGTCCTAAAAATGTCAGCCCGGTTCGAAGGACTCGAATTCCACCATGTAGCCCGGGATAATAACCAGGCAGCAGACGTGTTGGCACGCATCGGCGCGAAACGCGACGCCGTCCCTCCAAACATCTTCCTGGAGCGGCTCTTTAAGCCATCCGTATTATGGGAAGAGGAGTCCGGAAATAACAATCCGGAACCAACTGCATCACCTAACACAGAACATTCTGACACAATCGGTGGCTCAGCCAATGAAATAACAGATTCAGCCCACGAAATACTGGCAGTAATTGCCCCGTGGACAGAACCATTCCTAGCCTACTTAATCAGGCAGGAACTTCCCGAAGACCAAAATGAGGCCCGCTGCATAGTTCGGCGATCTAAAGCCTACAAGGTCCATGAGGGAGAACTTTATAAGAAAAGCACGACCGGAGTCCTTCAAAGGTGTATCTCCGAAGAGGAAGGGCGAAATCTCCTGGCTGAAATTCACGCCGGACTCGGCGGGCACCACGCCGCCGCCCGGGCCCTTGTAGGCAAGGCCTTCCGTACAGGATTTTATTGGCCGACCGCCCGGGCAGATGCTCAGGACTTAGTCCAACGATGCGTCGGTTGCCAGCTCTTTGCTAATCAGAGCCACATGCCACCCACCGCCCTCAAAACTATACCCATCACTTGGCCGTTCGCGGTCTGGGGGCTTGACATGGTTGGACCCCTTAAAGGGGGAACCCACAAGCACAAATACTTATTGGTCATGGTGGATAAATTCACCAAATGGATAGAGGCCAAGCCGGTTAAAACGGCAGAATCCGGACCTGTGATAGACTTCATATCCGGGGTAGTACACCGCTTTGGCGTCCCCCACAGCATCATCACTGATAACGGCACGAATTTCACGGCCGACGAGGTGAAACTCTGGTGCAAAAACATGGGCATCAAGCTCGACTACGCTTCAGTCTACCACCCTCAAACTAACGGTCAAGTGGAACGAGCAAATGGTCTAATCATGAGCGGCATCAAACCCAGATTAGTGCGGTCCCTCACGGAATCTAACACGCACTGGGTAGAGGAGCTCGACTCCATACTCTGGGGGCTGCGGACCACGCCAAACCGCACAACCGGATTCACACCATTTTTTATGGTATACGGCGCGGAGGCAGTTTTGCCATGCGATATAATTCATGACTCACCTCGCGTGCGCATGTACGAGGAAAGAGAAGCCGAGTTGGATCGGCAGGACAGTTTGGACGCTTTAGAGGAGGAGCGCGACGTGGCAAAATCCCGTTCCGCATTCTATCAACAGCAGGCTCGAAGATATCAAAGCAGAGAAGTACGGGCCAAAACTTACAATGTTGGCGAGCTAGTTCTACGCCTGCCGGACAAGAAAAAGGACAAACTTAAGCCCAAACGGGAAGGTCCCTTCATCATCGACCAAGTCCTTACCGGCGGTGCATACCGTCTACGCAACGCATCTGACAACCGACTCGAGCCAAATCCATGGAACGGAGCCCGTCTCCGAAGATTTTACGCCTAGCGCCGGACTCAGGGTTCGTCTCCTTCCTCCGTCCACCTTTCATTTTTTTTGTCTTTGTTTTCCCTCCTTTTTCCTCCTTTTTCAGTACAAACCCCTTGAGGGCTGATCTGCGCTTTGTTCGCACTCACTCGATGTGTTACTCGCACTCGTTATACCTGGGGGCTTCTTTAACAGAAGCTTATTTCTATGGGCTTCATGCCCAACACATGTGTCATACTTCCGCATGTACCTTTTGATCACCATTATATGCATCGATATGACTTAAGTTTTGGCCAAGCCGGGTTGCCTGGCTCCTGTGCTTACCCCTACGTTCCCGATTGTTCGGCTAGGAGGTAAAGGGAGCACCTCTGCGATTGTTACTGCCGGGTCAGCCGGATGTGTACCTCAGACTGGGTGAAGCCGAAGGCTAGCGTTCTTAAGGGAATATTCGGTCGGTGACCTGAAAGATGATTTATTACTTACTTATTTATCTGCCCCCAGATGCTTTTTCTGCTATTTTCGCAGTCCGGACATGCACTTTAGGGCATGCCTCCTAGGGAAAGGAACCCTTAACGGAACTATTCTCCCTGGAAGATGTTTCTTACTAACCATGTAATATAACATAGCTAGTTGGGCACTTGTCTGATAAAGCAATTATGACCCCTACGCCTTGTCTCCATGCACGCCCCAGTTCTTTTATAACCGTAAGGGTATTCGGACACACTCCGGACTGTTGGGTCCTGAGGTTGAAGCGAAAAGGTCCGCAAAGACAAACGATCTACAATCTGGCTAGAAGGCATTCTAAATGTCATTTTAAAATTACATCGTCAAGCTGACTGATTGTACTCCTCTTCAATCCCATCTAACAGGCTGTCTAATTTACAGTCCTGTTGGGAATATTTCGCGGCCAACTCTACTTGGCCGTACATCAAGCTCACAAGGATCTCCTTCCCATCGGGCCCCACAGGTTCGACCTCGGCCATGTGGTTTGGGTCAGCCTTCGGGTACCGCGTCTTCACCATGGCCAAGGCCTCCCTGGCGCCTTGACGGCAGGCCGATATCTTCCATAGACGAAGACGTCGCCGTACTCCCTGAAGCTTCTCAGCAAGCCCTCCAAGGCCCTCAGGTAGGGAGACGGAAGGCCATAAGGCCTGGACGACGCCGCTCATCGCCTGCCGAACATGTTCGTGTAGTTGCAGCAGCTCGGGAAGAGGGTCTCCCGTGGAACCATGCATCTCCTCCGCCAGACGACCCGTGAGCACACCTACAGACACATTTCTGTCAATCGACTTCCTCGCCGAACTCTTCTTTTCAAAAGAGTTTGCTCAAGCACTTACTATAAATGCCGCGACGAAGCCGCCGATTGTCCTTTACGGAGTTAGACAACTGGACCCGAACGTCTTTTAGTTCTTCGCCCAGCTGGGTGTTGGCATCCTGGAGTTTCTTCCTCTCCCGCTGCACCCTCATAAGCACCCTCTCGCCGGCCTTCAACTGGCGCAGCAGCTGTTGCTTGTCCGGATCTAGTCCGGCACCCTCTGCAATATTATTGTCAGATTATACACACATGCTGCACTTCATAAACTACTTCTTTTCAAAATATGAATTACCAGAGGGGGTCTCCATGGCTCCCGGCAGCGGCTAGTGCGGCCTCAAGTTGGGCCTTGCATTCTTGAAGCTCCTGGGACAGGTGGGTATTCTTCTCGGTAAGATCCTGCATAACAAATGATCCTTAAATTAGTTAGTTTAACTATTTTAAGTCTCGGGGGCTATTGGCATATATAACTATTAAAATTCCTCACCCGTATGTCTTTTACATACTGCTCCGTGGCTCTGGTTAAACCATCTTGAGCAGCACGGAGGTGTGCGTCTCCCGCATTAAAGGCATTCAACGCCTCTGGGGAGAAACATACGTCACGAAGAAACATTCATGGCGCTCTCCACCTCAGACCTGGTGGCGGACAACCTGTCGGCATCCTCCGTTGGAGGAGCATCCGGCTCGCGCCTTGCGCTTGCCTCCCCCTCCGGACTAGGCGTTCGAGCCTGGCTGGTGGAGGCTTGGTTGGCACCCTCTCCGGACTCAGTCCGGCGAGTGCTCTTTCTCCTGGAAGAATCATGAGCATTAATATACCACCCAGGAGTCTTTCCCTTAAAAGACAAGGGTGCACCATACCTTTGCGGCGGCGTTTTGATTCGCGCCGCACTCCTCTTCCGCCTGCTAGGCCGCACTGACCTCGTTTGGTTAGTCGTCGCAGGCTCGGCTTCCCGCTGTGAAGGCACCTCCTGCGAAGCACCATTAGTACACGGTGGTCAGGAATAAGCATTAAAAAAGTAACGGTGTCAGGACTTCGGTCGTACTCACCTGGGAAGCCGGACATAAACCAGGGTAGTCAACCGTAATGGCGACTAAAGCATTGTCTATGCTGAGCTGGTGGAACACCCCGTCAATCAAATCCACCTTTATGTCCGGATCCTCTTCGGAGGCCGGATCAAGGTGTCACGCCCAATATGCGACCCTATCCAAAAGGAAATCGAAGGTCCCACCAAGGATAGACCCGCATATTGAAACGCTTTTGCAAGGTGGATATCATTACATCAACATTACATAATAGATGGGGATACATACATAAGGCATACAATGCCACATGAATACAACATCACAATACATAAGAGCATCATCCGTCTACAGATGAATCACAAACAGAAACTCAAACGACATCCACCCTGCTAGCCCAGGATGCCGACCTGGAACCTATCCCCTGATCGAAGAAGCAGAAGAAGAACTCAACGCAAGCAAACATCGCTCTCGCATCATGATCATCGCATAACCTGTACCTGCAAATGTTGTTGTAGTAATCTGTGAGCCACGAGGACTCAGCAATCCCATTACCATGGGTATCAAGACTAGGAAAGCTTAAAGGGAAAGGAAGGGGTAAAGTGGTGAGGCTGTAGCAGCGTCTAAGCATATATGGTGGCTAACATACGCAAATAAGAGCGAGAAGAGAGCAAGCGGAACGGTCGTGAAGCTAGCAATGATCAAGAAGTGATCCTGAACTCCTACTTACGTCAAGCATAACCCAGAAACCGTTTTCACTTCCCGAACTCCGCCGAGAAGAGACCATCACAGCTACACACACGGTTGATGCGTTTTAATTCGGATCTGGTGTCAAGTTATCTACAACCGGACATTAACAAATTCCCATCTGCCTATAACCGCAGGCACGGCTTTCGAAAGATTATACCCTGCAGGGGTGTCCCAACTTAGCCCATGACAAGCTCTCGCGATCAACGAAGGAATAGACCTTCTCCCAGGAAGACCCGATCAGACTCAGAATCCTGGTTTACAAGACATTTCGATAATGGTAAAACAAGACCAGCAAAGCCGCCCGATGCGCCGACAATCCCGATAGGAGCTGCACATATCTCGTTCTCAGGGCAACACCGGATAAGTCAAGCTACGAGTAAAACCAGCCCTCGAGTTGCCACGAGGTGGCCCCGCAGGCTGCTCGGTTCGGACCAACACTTAGACAAGCACTGGCCCCGGGGGGGGGGCTAAAATAAATATGACCCTTGGGTTAATTACTCCCAAGGGAAATATAGGTGGTGGTGAGGCAAATGGTAAAACCAATGTTGGGCCTTGCTGGAGGAGTTTTATTCAAAGCGAACTGTCAAGGGGGTCCCATAAATCACCCGACCGCGTAAGGAACGCAAAATCCGGGAACATAACACCGGTATGACGGAAACTAGGGCGGCAAGAGTGGAACAAAACACCAGGCATAAGGCCGAGCCTTCCACCCTTTACCAAGTATATTGATGCATTAATAATATAAGAGATATTATGATATCCCAACCAAAATCCTGTCCACCATGGAGCAATCTTCGACTTCACCTGCAACTAGCAACGCTATAAGAGGGCGGAGCAAAGCGGTAACATAGCCAAGCAACGGTTTGCTAGGACGGGTGTCAAAGGTTAGAGGTTCATGGCAATTTGGGAGGCTTGATGAGCAAAAGATAGGTAACGCAGCATAGCGATAGAACGAAGCAACTAGCATAGCAATGATAGTAGTGAGATCCAGGGTAGTGGTCATCTTGCCTGAAATCCTGCTAGGAAGAAGAACGATTCCATGAAGGAGACGAACGGGAGTAGTCGAACGAATCCTCATAACTCCGGAACGAAACCGAAGGCAACCCGGAAAGAAGCAAGCAACATGGTAAACACACAAGCATAATCATGTCATGATGCACAAACAAGTATGATGCATGACCGGTTCAATGAGGCATGGCATGGCAAAGTGCAACAAGCAATACTACAAGTTAAGTGGAGCTCAATATGCAACGAGTTGCATATTGACGAAACACCACATCTGAGTTATTTAGTTCGCTCTCGTTTAGGTACACAACAACGTTAAATGTTGTTAAACATGGCAAGGGGTGAAGCATATGAAAAACTACCTATCTAGACAAGTTTAAATGAGGCCGGATGTAACAAACAACAAGTCCGGAAAATCCCCATGTGCATATTTTAGATTTGGTACTGTTCTGCCCTAAATACAATTTTAGAGTTGTTAAACAGTAAAATAAAGTGGACAGTGTTAAACTAGGTATTTTTCCACCCCATTTACATATAAAGTTTATTAAATTCGGAGCTCCGGTTAATTAGTTATGAAATAAAGCATTTTAGCATGGCATTATGCAAAATGAACACAAACAGCATGTTAAACATTTTTAACATAGATGAAAGTGGCATATTATTAATGTACACAATTTTATGAGCATTTTACATATATAAATTATTTACATATGATGCATATTTTGTGAGTTATTAAAAGCATGAACAACAGGGGGTTTTCTGCAAATCTGTTAAACATTGAATAATTGCTAAAATCGTCCAGATGAAAAAAAACATGCCACGGGCCGAAACCGGCTGGGCCAACAGTGGGGGGGCTGCTCACCACGGCACTTGGGCCGGCTCGGTGCTGGGCTAGGGCGAGCAAGCTGGCTGGCTTGAGGGTGGTGCGGGCAGGAGAGGAACCGGGCTGGGCTGTGCCTGGGCGAGGCGAGGCTGGACGCAGGCCACGCTGGGCTGGGCCTGGCGCGCTGGCTGGGCCTGCAGCTCGGGAGGCCCACGCGGGCGCTGCAGGGGAGGCGGCTGGGCGCGGTATGCCGGCGCCATGGCGTCGGGCGGCACAGGGAGGCCTCCAGCGAGGCGACACCGGTCGGAGGCGGGGTCCGTCGGGGTTGACGAGGCCGGGAACGGGGCAGATCCGGTCCGGGGCGACCGGATCTGGCCAGAGGGAGACCGCCGGTGAGGCGCGGACTCCGGCGAGCTCCTTGCTCCGGCAGGGACCTGCGGGAGAGAGAGATGGAGTGAGGCAGGGTGAGGGAAGAGGGAGAGAGATGGCGCGGCGGCGGAGCTCATCTACGGCGGCGGGGACAGGGAAGCGCGGGACGCTGGAGGGGCGCGGCGGCGAAGTCCGGCAACCGGGCGGCGGAGATGGAGTCAGGCACCTGCGGGGCGGGGAGCGAGAGGCGGACGCAGGCGGCGGCGCGCGCTCGGGTGCGCGGGCTCGGGCGCGGGCTCCAATGGGCTTCGCGGGCCTGGGCGGGCCACAGCGGTGGGAGCGGGGCGCGGGGACGCGGGGGGGGGGGGGCTCAGGTGGCGGCGCGCCCTGTGGCTGATCGCCAAGTGGCGGCGACGGGCTGGCAGCGCCAGATCCAAGGGAGGGAGATGGCTGGCTGCGCGGAAAACAAGGAGGGAGGTCGGTGGAGGCTAGGGGGATGCCCAAAATGGACTAGGGGGTGACCATATATAGCAGATTTTGGCTAGGGTTTGGGGGTTTTGCTCCGTTTCGGAGACGTTCGATCGCCATCGGACGGTCCGGAGAGGAGGGGGGTAGGTAGGTGGGTCTAGTGGGCTGTGAAGAGGGCCTCGTATGAGAAGAGAGGGGAAGAAGTGCGACCCGCACGGTTTTCGGAGACCGAAAACATCCGACGAAGGTACCGACAGCGGTACCGCTAAGTTTAATGGTTGGGCTATCAAATGGACTCCGAATGCGATGAATCTTGGCAGGCGCTCTGTCTACACTATAATAAGACCGCACGTCAAGTTGCAACCCATTCCAAGAACATTTTTATGCCACTTATAAAATAATATTTCGGAGGTGCCGCGGGCGCGTGTGAGAGTGTCGGGGCTCGGAATGGACAACAGAGAGAACCGGCGGAACCCGAACGGATGCAAGTTTTATGAAAATGATGCCGATGCAATGCGAATGATGACATGAGACGAGATGCATAACAAGAACAAAAGCAAAACAACAGACAAAACCCAACCACGGAGGAAATAACATATCGCATCTCTGGAAAAGGCAAGAGTTGGAGTTACGAATATGGAAGTTGTATCCGGGGCGTTACAACACTCCACCACTACAAGAGGATCTCGTCCCGAGATCTAGGGTGGCACCGTAGGGAAAATAGAAGAGGACGAGAAGAGGTAAAACTAAATTGCTTCTTTGACAAACGAGTGAAACCAAAAAACCTTGAGAGGTTGAGCAAAATGAAAGAAATAAAGCAACGATGATGAACGAGATTGCAAACAATCCGTTAGAAAAGAGGAACAAGGAACATTACGATAACTTGAAGGTTGCAAAGACATGAATCAAGAGTTTGTTGGACAAGATAGAATTCGAAACCACTCCGGTTAAAACAAGATGAGAGAGGAAGAATTCGGGCAGCACTCCGGTAGAAAAAGAAGAAAACTTGATAAGCTGAAAAGATATTGAAAAGATGATACAACACTCTGATTGGACATGGAAGGAAATATAATTTGAACTTGGCAAAATGAAAGCACTTGGATGAGACTCCGGTTAAAAGAGGAATGATAGACACAACACTCCGGTTAAATGGATAAGCATGGAAAGAACACGATCCTCAAATCGAGATGATGAGTGAAGAAAGCAACATCACAATGCCTTCGGGACGAAAGAATAGAAGTTAGATTGTTGGGATAAAGGGACGGAGAAGAAAATGAAATCTTCTGCCACAAATGAACTTGGAAAGCACCCTTCCAAGATGGTTACAATGGGGTTGTTGGAAAACCAACAACGAAAAGAATAAGCTTGTAGTGGGCTTATGAAAACATCTCAAGACTATGAGATGACATTCTGCCACTAACGAAAAACAATAGATTGGATTGAGGTCAACATGGAGATGACAACTCCTTTCGCCGAGAGGATAGGAGAAAAAACTTGGATCAATGATAAGAACCACAAATAGCAACATTCCTTAGGGGAAGGCTTTAGGTGAAATCTATACCAAGATAACTCCAACAAAGAGATTAATGTGGGTTGAAACAATTCATGATCGAAGAGAAAATGATGGTTTCGCAATATCTCATTCTTGACAACTTGTGAATCATAAAACTTGAAGGGAAACTATCAAGAATGATATAACACCATCTCAAAAGATAAGGTAGGAGAAGTGCACCTCAAAATGCAAGATGAAGAATACTTGAGCTCCTCAAAACAAAACATGTGTTGAGCACCATGTTTATTTTTGAGTATAGTTTGGCGGATCATCACCTCGAGAGAAAACTTGAAGAACAATTGAAGAATGAAAAGAATCCTTGATGAACCATCATCTAGGGACTCCATGAAGAACTCTGGTAATGAAAGGATGATAGAAAGAAAGAGAAGTTGAAAACACAAGGTGAAACCTTGCGATGATTTAGATGGAGATTTGCGACGATATAACCAAGAAAACTTGGAACTGCGGAAATGAAAAGATGAAACATCTTGAACCGGGAAATGTGACATGATAAACAACTCCGGAAAGAAGAAACTAGATTACTTGGATGAAACAATAATAAGAATTACGTTATGCGTATCCTTCACCAATTTAAATTGATGACAAGCAACGGATTTGGCATACTACTTATTCTCGTAGAAAGGATTAAGAGGGATATAGCGCAAGCTTGAGAAGGTATTGATGGAACCACCGATGGGATTTGGAAACAACGAATATTAGATATCATAACGGAGGAAGAGAAATCTTGATCAAACCGCCGTAAGAATTGAAAATGAAAGAAGTAAAGGCACAATTCACCGGGAAGAATGAAGATACTTGGGGGGATTTAAATACAAGAGAACGAAGAGATCACGAGCTGATTAGAGACCACTTGAGCGATGCACCGGTAAGATATGGAGAAGGAGAGCTACAAGCTGAGAATGAAGAATTATGACATGATGGCCTTTGGAGGAAAGAAATGAAAACAACTCATGAAAAGCTCCGGATGGGTGAAAAGAATTCTCACAATCAAAACAATTATGAGAGGATGGAATCAAGCTAGAACCATGAATATTTGAGAGAACAGATAAGATTTGGAGGAAAACTCTTCTTTGGTCTTCAAATGTTGAGAATGATGATGAGAACCACCATGACAATTGTTGAGGCACTCCGAAATGAAAATTGGAAAGGTTGAACCAACGATGAAAAGAATTTGAAAATGACCTTGGAGAAGGCATGTGACTGATGGAATCCATTCTTACGTCACACTTGAAAAGAATTGAGAATAACTCCGGGGAAATTAAAAGAGTCAGGTAAGATCCTGGAAAAAGACCTGTGGGTTAGGGCCCACTAAAAAGATACACCGTTGAACAATTTATTGAAAAGGGGGATGGCACCGGTTGAATTAAATGACTTGAATGAGATAATGATCTCCAAATAGATTGAACGGATTGAGAATGGAAACACAAGTCTTGTGAAATATCTTCAGCACTCCAGGACAAATGAATAGCGAGAAATGAAAGACTAAGAGGTGCACCGGTATGAAAAAGCATTTGACACGAGGAAAATAATATGATCAACACTGAAAGCTTGGAATTAATCGACCGGAGAAGAAACAACAATGAAGGATGATGAACTTGAAACTGTTGAGCATCTTCATGGGAAATCACCGGATAAGAACATTGACAGGAAACGGATGGAGAAACTTCACATGAATAAATGGATACTTGATTAAAATAAATGAGTCCTTGCAGAAAAAGGGTGGGAGGGCGGGAAAACAAAGGCAACTTGGGGCATATGGAACGGACACCGGTGAGAAAACTTAGAGTTGATCTTGCGGATGTTGAAAATGATCGGATCCACTTGAAGAGAAGCACACGGTTGGAAAAGAATTAACATGACGACCTCGATGATCAAGAAGGATTAGTATTCACATAGCAATATGAGAACACCGTTTATGAAAGGTATGGATTCAACATTTGACTTTGAAGCAACTCGAATACCACAAATAAAACAAAACAAAGGATTTGGCTTGTAGAATAAGCCGGAAACAAACATATGATAGATCCCATATCGTATCATGTGTCTGTTGGAAAGATATTCTAGGAGCTACTTGAATTCCCACCTATAAAACTCCCGAAACTTTCTAGTTATGCAATCTGGTGTTGGGGATACAGGGGAAGCAATATATCTCACCCAAACTAACAATACCTACATCCAAGCTGTATCCATCCGTCAACACATAACCAAGAAACCTTCGGAAATCGTGTACCTCAACCTTCGAAAAGCATCTGTTATACGAGCTATGGCAATACTCCCGAACTCCCCAGTACTGGGTGACGTCGAGGTTATCTCACCAACAACTGCATAAAAGAGATTTTCGATGTCGGCAAAACTCAGGTATTCCAGAACTGCAACGATAAAATTGTGATGTCAACACCTCGGAGCTCAACTACCCGGGTCAAAGCCACATAATAGACAGGAGGCACCAAGAACAATGTTCTCGTCACAAAACCATCGGAACGATTCCAAGATACCCGCGTGATCCTAAATTTTTTTTAGTGAAATTTGAGGAGAGGAAAGACAAAACATCTACGTCAGGAGACCTCACCAGAGCGACGAAGGGGGTAGAGGAGTAAAAAGAATCCTACTCTCCGATATATATAATCCTAAGACTCAAAATAGTTTTCTTCTAGACTCAACAACGGCCAACAATCAAGGGGGCTCCTAGGGTCGGTCGAGGCTCTGATACCAACTTGTCATGCCCAATATGCGACCCGGTCCAAAAGGAAGTCGAAGGTCCCACCAAGGATAGACCCGCATATTGAAACGCTTTTGCAAGGTGGATATCATTACATCAACATTACATAATAGATGGGGATACATACATAAGGCATACAATGCCACATGAATACAACATCACAATACATAAGAGCATCATCCGTCTACAGATGAATCACAAACAGAAACTCAAACGACATCCACCCTGCTAGCCCAGGCTGCCGACCTGGAACCTATCCCCTGATCGAAGAAGCAGAAGAAGAACTCAACGCAAGCAAACATCGCTCTTGCATCATGATCATCGCATAACCTGTACCTGCAACTGTTGTTGTAGTAATCTGTGAGCCACGAGGACTCAGCAATCCCATTACCATGGGTATCAAGACTAGGAAAGCTTAAAGGGAAAGGAAGGGGTAAAGTGGTGAGGCTGCAGCAGCGTGTAAGCATATATGGTGGCTAACATACGCAAATAAGAGCGAGAAGAGAGCAAGCGGAACGGTCATGAAGCTAGCAATGATCAAGAAGTGATCCTGAACTCCTACTTACGTCAAGCATAACCCAGAAACCGTGTTCACTTCCCGGACTCCGCCGAGAAGAGACCATCACGGCTACACACACGGTTGATGCGTTTTAATTCGGATCTGGTGTCAAGTTATCTACAACCGGACATTAACAAATTCCCATCTTCCTATAACCGCAGGCACGGCTTTCGAAAGATTATACCCTGCAGGGGTGTCCCAACTTAGCCCATGACAAGCTCTCGTGATCAATGAAGGAATAGACCTTCTCCCAGGAAGACCCGATCAAAGTCGGAATCCCGGTTTACAAGACATTTGGACAATGGTAAAACAAGACCAGCAAAGCCGCCCGATGCGCCGACAATCCCGATAGCAGCTGCACATATCTCGTTCTCAGGGCAACACCGGATAAGTCAAGCTACGAGTAAAACCAGCCCTCGAGTTGCCACGAGGTGGCCCCGCAGGCTGCTCGGTTCGGACCAACACTTAGACAAGCACTGGCCCGGGGGGGGGGAGCTAAAATAAAGATGACCCTTGGGTTAATTACTCCCAAGGGAAATATAGGTGGTGGTGAGGCAAATGGTAAAACCAATGTTGGGCCTTGCTGGAGGAGTTTTATTCAAAGTGAACTGTCAAGGGGGTCCCATAAATCACCCAACCATGTAAGGAACGCAAAATCCGGGAACATAACACCGGTATGACAGAAATTAGGGCGGCAAGAGTGGAACAAAACACCAGGCATAAGGCCGAGCCTTCCACCCTTTACCAAGTATATAGATGCATTAATAATATAAGAGATATTGTGATATCCCAACCAAAATCCTGTCCACCATGGAGTAATCTTTGACTTCACCTGCAACTAGCAACGCTATAAGAGGGCGGAGCAAAGCGGTAACATAGCCAAGCAACGGTTTGCTAGGACGGGTGTCAAAGGTTAGAGGTTCATGGCAATTTGGTGGCTTGATGAGAAAAAGATAGGTAACGCAGCATAGCGATAGAACGAAGCAACTAGCATAGCAATGATAGTAGTGAGATCCAGGGTAGTGGTCATCTTGCCTGAAACCCCGCTAGGAAGAAGAACGAGTCCATGAAGAAGACGAACGGGAGTAGTCGAACGAATCCTAACAACTCCGGAACGAAACCGAAGGCAACCCGGAAAGAAGCAAACAACATGGTAAACACACAAGCATAATAATGGCATGATGCACAAACAAGTATGATGCATGACCGGTTCAATGAGGCATGGCATGGCAAAGTGCAACAAGCAATACTACAAGTTAAGTGGAGCTCAATATGCAACGAGTTGCATATTGATGAAACACCACATCTGAGTTATTTAGTTCGCTCTCGTTTAGGTACACAACAATGTTAAATGTTGTTAAACATGGCAAGGGATGAAGCATATGAAAAACTACCTATCTAGACAAGTTTAAATGAGGCCGGATGTAACAAACAACAAGTCCGGAAAATCCCCATGTGCATATTTTAGATTCGGTACTGTTCTGCCCTAAACACAATATTAGAGTTGTTAAACAGTAAAATAAAGTGGACCATGTTAAACTAGGTATTTTTCCACCCCATTTACATATAAAGTTTATTAAATTCGGAGCTCCGGTTAATTAGTTATGAAATAAAGCATTTTAGCATGGCATTATGCAAAATGAACACAAACAGCATGTTAAACATTTTTAACATAGATGAAAGTGGCATATTATTAATCTACACAATTGTCTGAGCATTTTATATCTATAAATTTATTTACATATGATGCATATTTTGTGAGTTATTAAAAGCATGAACAACAGGGGGTTTTCTGCA
Source organism: Triticum aestivum (assembly GCF_018294505.1). Taxonomy (NCBI): domain Eukaryota; kingdom Viridiplantae; phylum Streptophyta; class Magnoliopsida; order Poales; family Poaceae; genus Triticum; species Triticum aestivum. The sequence goes on from NC_057813.1 coordinate 634,265,336, forward strand.
AATCTGTTAAACATTGAATAATTGCTAAAATCGTCCAGATGGAAAAAAAACATGCCACGGGCCGAAACCGGCTGGGCCAACAGTGGGGGGGCTGCTCACCACGGCACTTGGGCCGGCTCGGTGCTGGGCTAGGGCGAGCAAGCTGGCTGGCTTGAGGGTGGTGCGGGCAGGAGAGGAACCGGGCTGGGCTGTGCCTGGGCGAGGCGAGGCTGGACGCAGGCCACGCTAGGCTGGGCCTGGCGCGCTGGCTGGGCCTGCAGCTCGGGAGGCCCACGCGGGCACTGCAGGGGAGGCGACTGGGCGCGGTGTGCTGACGCCATGGCGTTGGGCGGCGCAGGGAGGCCTCCGGCGAGGCGACACTGGTCGGAGGCGGGGTCCGGCGGGGTTGACGAGGTTGGGAACGGGGCGGATCCGGTCCGGGGCGACCGGATCTGGCCAGAGGGAGATCGCCGGTGAGGCACGGACTCCGGCGAGCTCCGAGCTCCGGCAGGGACCTGCAGGAGAGAGAGATGGAGTGAGGCAGGGTGAGGGAAGAGGGAGAGAGATGGCGCGGCGGCGAAGCTCATCTACAGCGGCGGGGACAGGGAAGCGCGGGACGCAGGAGGGGCGCGGCGGCGAAGTCCGGCAACCGGGCGGTGGAGATGGAGTCAGGCACCTGCGGGGCGGGGAGCGAGAGGCGGACGCAGGCGGCAGCGCGCGCTCGGGTGCGCGGGCTCCAATGGGCTTCGCGGGCCTGGGCGGGCCACAGCGGTGGGAGCGGGGCGCGGGGACGCGGGGGGGGGGGGGGGGTCAGGTGGCGGCGCGCCCTATGGCTGATCGCCAAGTGGCGGCGGTGGGCTGGCAGTGCCAGATCCGAGGGAGGGAGATGGCTGGCTGCGCGGAAAACAAGGAGGGAGGTAGGTGGAGGCTAGGGGGATGCCCAAAATGGACTAGGGGGTGACCATATATAGCAGATTTTGGCTAGGGTTTGGGGGTTTTGCTCCGTTTCGGAGACGTTCGATCGCCATCGGACGGTCCGGAGCGGAGGGGGGTAGGTAGGTGGGTCTAGTGGGCTGTGAAGAGGGCCTCGGCTGAGAAGAGAGGGGAAAAAGTGCGACCCGCACGGTTTTCGGAGACCGAAAACATCCGACGAAGGTACCGACAGGGGTACCGCTAAGTTTAACGGTTGGGCTATCAAATGGACTCCGAATGCGATGAAACTTGGCAGGCGCTCTGTCTACACTATAATAAGACCGCACGACAAGTTGCAACCCATTCCGAGAATACTTTTATGCCGCTTATAAAATAATATTTCGGAGGTGCCGCTGGCGCGTGTGAGAGTGTCGGGGCTCGGAATGGACAACGAAGAGAACCGGCGGAACCCGAACGGATGCAAGTTTTATGAAAATGATGCCGATGCAATGCGAATGATGACATGAGACGAGATGCATAACAAGAACAAAAGCAAAACAACAGACAAAACCCAACCACGGAGGAAATAACATATCGCATCTTCGGAAAAGGCAAGAGTTGGAGTTACGAATATGGAAAGTTGTATCCGGGGCGTTACACAAGGGATCTTCCCGGATCCTCATGTTGTGGAGTTGGGCTTTCTATGCCCTCCACATCCCGGTGCAGTTCCTGCATTGAAATCATGAAGTAAGACATTTATCTTTGAAAACACGGATCAGATATATAAGGGTCCGCTTACCCAGCTCCGAGGGTTATTCATGGAGAATCCATTCAATGGATTCGTACGGTGGAAGTCCTCCTCCTCCCCCTTGTACAAGCCGGATAGGATCTTCACCAGATCGGCGGCCGATCCCGGCCCCGTGCGGCCATGACGGGTGGCGTCATTCTCCCCGTTGAAATCCCACATGGGGTGGCCCCTATATTGGAGCGGCTGCACCCCTCGCATAATGCACGTGGCCATGACTCCAATCATGGTTAATCCGGAATGGGCTAGTAACCGTATCCGGCCCATCAGATAGTGGACGCTCCTGTCATCTTCCCGTTGAGGGCTCCGTGGGCGCCAACTCAGGCGTTTCTTCAGAGGAGCGTTGCTAAACTCCGGGAGGCCGATCCGAACTGGATCCAGCACCGGGGCGTCTTCCATATAGAACCACTCTGAAGGCCAGTCTTCGGACGCCTTCTTCGGGGTTCCGGATAGATATCCGGTCCCGGTGATGCGCCATATTTCGGCTTCGCCCACTTGATATATCGACCCCTCGTAAGAACGGGGTACGAGGCAAAACAGCCTCTCCCACAGCGCAAAATGGGGCTTGATGCCCAAGAACAGCTCGCAAAGAGCTACGGAGCCCGCGATGTGCAAAATGGAGGCGGGCGTGAGGTGGTGAAGTTGGAGTCCATAAAACTCCAGGAGCCCCCGGAGAAACGGATGTATAGGAAATCCGAGCCCCCTTATTAAGTAGGGGACGAAGCATACCCGCTCTCCTTTGGAGGGATTGGGGACGCTCTCCGCCTGCTTCCCACCCTTGTAGGTGGCCAGTCCGACTCGAACCGGAACCATAAAGGCCGGGGGAAGGTATCCCTCTGCTTGGAGCGTCACTAACTCGCTATGCGGGACTGAGCATCTCCTCCAATCTCCTGGCTGAGGACTGGGAGCGCGAGAAGAGGAGGCGCGTCGACTGTCCATGTTGGAAAGGATTTTCTGTCAGATGCGCCTCGATGAGTACTTGCGGAAGGAGGATGGTGTGATTTGGATATGGATCCTCGCCTCTCTTATAGGCAACTTATTCACGCAGCTAGGGGGTAAAACGTAAGAATACCCTGGCTTTTCGCATTCGTACGACACGTGGAAGAGGGCCATTATTGGACGTAGAAGCCAAGGAGCGCAACATTTATGAAGCAACCGGACACTATCCGGCAAACACGTGGAGCGTGAAGGAGAACCCGCCTTGCAAACGCCAAAGACAACATACGCGCCGGACTCGTCGTCATTGAAGCCTGGTTCGGGGGCTACTGAGGGAGTCCTGGACTAGGGGGTGTCCGAATAGCCGGACTATTATCATCGGCCGGACTCCAAGACTATGAAGATACAAGATTGAAGACTTCGTCCCGTGTCCGGATGGGATTTTCCTTGGCGTGGAAGGCAAGCTTGGCGATACGGATATGTAGATCTCCTACCATTGTAACCGACTCTGTGTAGCCCTAGCCCTCTCCGGTGTCTATATAAACCGGATGGCTTTAGTCCGTAGGACGAACAACAATCATACCATAGGCTAGTTTCTAGGGTTTAGCCTCCTTGATCTCGTGGTAGATCTACTCTTGTAACGCACATCATCAATATTAATCAAGCAGGACGTGGGGTTTTACCTCCATCAAGAGGGCCCGAACTTGGGTAAAACCTCGTGTCCCTTGTCTCCTGTTACCATCCGCCTAGACGCACAGTTCGGGACCCCCTACCCGAGATCCGCCGGTTTTGACACCGACAGTGTCCAAACACCTTGTGTATAGCTTCCTTGGTAATCTTGATTTTTTTGTCTTCGGTAGCATCACCAAAGGTTATTGTCATGCTTTCTGTGTCCAGGTTGACGTAGATGTGTGCTGCAAGCAGTCTGCAGATGGAGCCCGTTATTTTGCAGTTCTCTATGCTGCCAAATCCTGCCGTCCTAATATCTTTCTTGTGACAGTCTTTAAGTAAATTCCATGCTTTCTTGACATGAGCGAATGCTGCCCCTGCCTTGATTTGGCATTTCTCTTCATTTGTTTCTTCCTGTTATTCGTCAGTTGTTGGTGCTACCAATTCTTTTCCGCTTGTCTTTCTCCTCTTTCTGTCCTTCTGGCCTGATTTGGGCTGTTTCAGAAGAAAAAGAGAAAGTGTTTTGTTAGAAAGGAACATTAGATCCTTAGTGCTGAATAGTGCTATTCAAAATTAGTAGATAAGTGTGTTTTTACATCATCGTAATGTTCTGCATCGCTGTCGTGCTCTTCAGCATCATCGCCGTCTGTAGGAATGAAATCTGCATCATGTTGTCTATCATCGTCGTCACCACTGGTATCTGAACCTTTGCTATTGGTATCGTCTTGTTCTTTTTCTACCCTTTGTCGTTTGTTTTTCTTCTTGCGTTCACCTTGTTTCTTCGTGCCAGTTGGTGCTGCTGGCGGGAGTACCATTAGAGGTATTGGCTGATGCTGCAAGGTACTAGTGTCGACGATGTTTTCAGCATTGTCCTTTTGCTTTTGCCTTTTTGCTCCAGGAGTAAAAACAGTGCTGGTATCTGATTTTCTCTTTTTTTTGCTTGTTGGTAGATGTTTAATCCTGTTGAGACTGGTGTAAGTTACCATTTCTGCCAAAGATGGTTTGTTCCTTATGTTTTATTCTGTGTCCTTTTCTGATGAATGAGGAGACATGTTGTGTGTTTCTGCGCTTTCAATATCACCGTCTTCGTGTCCTGCATAATGACCAGGTAACAAAAAAAGATATTCTTTTATCCGAGAATAATTGATACACATTTAAAATATATATCTTGCATGATTATTGTTGGGGATATAACTATTAGGTATGACCCACCAGGAGGGGCCGGGTTATACCTATAAGTATTCTTGAAGCCCAATGCTCAAGGTTGAAGACACCGGCTTAGTAAGGGCCCAAGGCCCAGAGGCAACTTAAGGCCCGAGTGATAAACCGTCGTATAGGTGTGACTTGTATTGTAAGGACAGAAATATTAAGAGACCAAGCCGGATACTGTTTATAAGCCGGCCGGGACTCTGTAGAGCCGCTGGGCGTCGACCTCTGTATATAAAGGGACGACCCGGCAGCGGTTCAGGGCAAGTAACAACAACTCGAGAGCTAGGTCAAGCGATTTGCTCCCTGGTGATCGAGACATAAGCAATCCCACTCAAAACTGTATCGTAGGCTTTTACCTTCACCGTAAGGGGCCGAACTAGTATAACCTCGTGTCTCTTGTCCAGATTAAACCCCTTCAATCTTCCTAGTTGCGATGGCTCCACGACAAAGTCCGTTCCTTAGGACATCTGACATGACAATTCCATGATAGTTGGCGCCCACTGTGGGGCCAACGCACGGTGGATTTGAGTTCTTAAAGGGCAGCTTCGAAGGGCTCAAGGGATATGCTGTGGGCCGGATGACCAAGAGTCGTTGCGGCAAGCTCTACATCGACGATGCAGGCTGGGGCCTCGACGCCGGCTCAATTGAGTATGGGTACCAGGTCCCCTTTGGTGGAATCCACGTTTTCATCGGCAAGATTGGCGAGCCGGGCCCTGAGCCAGACATCTGCATCGACCTCGTCGAGACGGCTGAGCGTGCAAGACCCGCCCGGGCTCCGCCGGCTGTGAAACGTGCCTTCGTGGGATGCGTCCACGGAGGACCTTCTGAAGGATGTGCCTCTGGTGGCGAGACGGCCATCTACTCCGATGGTGAATCATCCACAGGTGAGACGGATTTGTTGCATCAACTACAGGATGGCGGGCTTGGAGGCTGTTCCGATGGCAACAGTATTCCGAATTACCTCGAGCCGCCGAGCAGGGTCGGGATCTTCATGGCTGGCACACAACCCGTCCAAGACTCCACAGCTGCAGCAGCCGTAACCTTCGGGTCAGCGGCAGCCAGGGCGGGAGGCCCTGTGCGTTCACCGGCCCAGGTGTTAATGGATCTCACAGACAAACTGACCACCCTGTTAACCGTCGTGGTCAATCCGGCGGAACAAGCGCGCCATGATGTAGAGGTGGCACAGTTAAAATTGGATATGGCGCAGGCTAAGGAAGACCTGGCAGCAGAAGATGTCAGGATAACCGCAGAGCGGGTGGCTCTAGATCTTCAGGCTCAGCAGATCCAGTCACATACCTTCCGGCTCACGCAGGACCAGAACGCGGCTAATGAGGTCATGAGGAGAAGGCATCAGAAGACACAGTCTAGACTCCCCCCGGTTTATGATCCTCGGAATCTTTTTCACATGCCAGGGGCAGGGCCCAGTAACCCGCCGTGGCTTTCTCCACGTACAGGCAACCCGCCGTGGCTCCCTCCGCGCACATGAGTGGACCATGTTGCGACACCCGGGGACGGCGCGCCGGTTAGGCCACTAGTGATGGGACCTCCCCGCGTAAACATGGTATCACCTCAGTACGTACCAACACCCCTGGATCACTATTCTAACCCATTGGAGAACATGATAGCAGCAGCTACACGATTGGCGGCTCTCCTGATTGACGGCGACTTTCCGACGACGGTTGAAACCCGCCGGGTCAGAGAACTTCTTCAGACGGCCCTAGCACAGTAGGAGGCGTACTCATACAACCGGGACATGATCCACTCGACCCCTCGTCCAAGCCGAAGCCCGAGTTATAGCAGGCACATGGATTCAGCGGCCGTTTCAAGCAATGTCAGACGCCGTGACCAGCCAGGTGGGCTTAACCCGGCGCGTCATGAGGCTGTTAACTTGATAGATCAAGAAAGAATACGGCAAGAGGCTGAGCGGGCGGCTCAACAGGCGGCTTGACAGGCGGCTGAGCAGGCGGCTCAGTTGACAGCTTACCAGCCATATCCGGTTTATCCGACGACTTCTATCGAGGCAGGTATAGCCACCCGGACCGGAGGAGTCCCATGTCTGGTGTCGGCTCTACGTAACGAGCGTTTACCTAAAGATTTTAAGGGACCTAGGAAGGTGCCGAATTACACAACCGATTTACAGCCCGAGACATGGATTGAGAGTTACGAGATGGCTATGGAGCTATTGGAGGTTAGTGATGCTGCAATGGCTAAGTACTTCACCATGATGCTGGATGGAACCGCCCATACCTGGTTGAAAGGCCTGGCACCTAATTCAATCAGCTCATGGGTGGAGCTAAAGGCCCGGTTCATCCAGAACTTCAAAGACACGTGCAAGCAGCCCATGTCGATCATGGATCTGATGAATGGCAAGCCAGAGGAGGGCGAGTCTACGACCCATTGGGTTCGCCGAGTTAAAGCCGTAATGCATTCATCTGACAAGATGGATGCCGGCTCTGCAGTCCTGTTGTTGGAGAAAAAATGCCGTTTCTTACCTCTGAAACAAAAGTTGGGGCGGCTCAAACGTGAGTGTGATGATATGGGCACACTGATGGCGGCTCTGGTCAAGTACGCTGATTCTGATAGTACCAAGGATCCCGAGTCTGATGATGAAAAGGCAGGGATGGGAAAGAAGAACGGCAACGGCAAGGGTCCTCAGCACAACCCGGTAAATAAAGGAGGTAATAAACATAAGGCTGACGGTAGTTTGGATTTCATGGCTAATACCAGCATGCAGGGTAATAACCAGCGGCGCAAAGGGAGGCCACCTCCCCGATCTGGCGGGTCAGGCCCCACACTTGAGCAATTGTTGAATGAGCCCTGTCCGAGACACGACACTCAGCAGAAGCCGGCTACCCATTTGTGGAAGGACTGTACGATCATGAAGGCCTTTAAAAATTCCAACATGTTTGATGGTAACAATGGGCAGGGCGGCGGCTCAGGTGGCGGCGGTTTTCATGGCCCGGGCAGTGGATCAAATCCCAATTTCCAAAGTTCCCAGGGCAACCAAGGTGGATATAACCAACAATCTGGCCAGGGCGGTCAGCAACAGCAGCAATGTGGATACCAGAGCAATCCAAAGCAGCTGAACGGTGGGTAATATCATGTGTTTACCACCAATTTATGTAAACGAGACTAGAAGCTTCATAAGAGGGCTGTGAATGCAGTTGAGCCGGCAATTCCTCGTTATTTGAGGTGGTCTGAGCAGCCTATCATATGGACTAGAGAGGATCACCCTCCCGGGTTGACAATTCGGGTCACTTAGCCCTGGTGGTGGCCCCTCAAGTGGGTGGATACAAATTCACCATAGTACTCATGGATGGAGGCAGCATCATCAATATCCTCTATTATGAGACCTTCCGTTGCATGGGGCTAACTGATAAGAACCTTAAGCAGGCCAACACTATTTTCCATGGAGTCGTACCCGGTCAGTCAACGTATCCAGTCGGCAAGATCGAATTGGAGGTAGCCTTTGGGGATGAATATGACTCCAGAACTGAGAAATTGACGTTTGAAGTAGTCAAGATCAAGAGCCCGTATCATGCTCTGTTTGGGCAGCCGGTTTACGCCAAATTCATGGCACGACTGTGTTATGTACTTGCAACTCAAGATGCCGGGTCATAAGGGAACCATTACGGTGCACGGGAGCCAGAAGGTGGCTCTGGAATGTGAAGAAGGTGACACGGCTTATGCTGAGTCGGTCTATGCAACGGAAGAGTTAAAATTCTACAAGGACAATGTTGACCCGGCAGACATGACATCTTTAAAGAAGCCAACCATAGAACATGAGACAGTCATGAAGTTTAAGTCGGCTGATGATACTAAGCTTGTTGATTTTGTTCCAAGTGACTCATCCAAACAGTTCAGTATCAGTGCTAATTTGGATCCCAAATAGGAAAGCACGCTCCAGGTGTACCGAGAGAACTCGCTGAGCACACTCTTAATATTGATCCAAAGTTTAAGCCGGTCAAGCAGTTTCTTCAGCGGTCTAATGAAGAGAGGCGGAAGGCCATTGGTGAAGAAGTAGCCCGACTCTTGGCAGCAGGGTTTATCATCGAAGTCTTTCATCTAGAGTGGTTCGCTAACCCGGTGCTTGTGCTTAAGAAAACGGCACTTGGCGTATGTGTGTGGATTACACGGACTTAAACAAAGCTTGTCCAGCTGATCCTTTTGCTCTCCCTCGTATTGATCAAATCATTGATGCTACGGTGGGTTGTGAGTGTTTGAGTTTTTTGGATGCTTACTCTGGTTATCATCAGATCAAGATGGCGGTTAAAGACCAGGAGAAGACGACATTCATTACTCCGTTTGGAACCTTTTGCTATGTTTCAATGGATTTTGGGCTTAAGAGTGCCGAGGTGACTTACCAGCGATGTGTGCAGAATTGTCTTCATAATCAAATTGGGCGCAATGTTCATGCTTATGTGGATGACATAGTGGTTAAATCCAGAGAGAAGGAGACCTTGATGGATGATCTCAAGGAAACCTTTGACAATCTTCGGGTTTACAAGATGATCCTTAACCCGGCCAAGTTTGTTTTTGGTGTGCCTGCAGGCAAGCTTTTGGGCTTTCTAGTTTCTAACAGGGGCATCGAGGCTAACCCGGAGAAGATTAAAGCCATCACCTCTCTGGACAAACCAGCATGTATCAATGACGTTCAACGTTTGGCGGGTCGTATCACTGCTCTAAGCCGGTTCATAAGCCGGTTAGGAGAGAAGGCCCTGCCATTATATCAAATGATGAAGAAGACATATAGCTTCATCTGGAGTGATGCTGCAAATGCTGCTTTTGAAGATCTAAAGAGACAGTTAGCTGAGCCACCGGTTCTTGCTGCTCCCATTGACAAGGAGCCCTTGTTATTATACGTGGCTGCTAACACGCGTGCTGTCAGCGTAGCCATCATGGTGGAGCACAAGGAGGCTGGCAAAGAACACCCGGTTCAACGACCGGTTTACTACATCAGCGAGGTGCTGATTGAGTCCAAGCAGCGATATCCGCATTGGCAGAAGCTCGTCTATGGGGTGTTCATGGCAAGACGGAAGCTTAAGCAATACTTCTTGGGCCACCCCATCACTGTGGTTAGTTCCGCCCCTTTAGGGGATATCATTCAAAACAGAGAGGCCACAAGATGAATCGCCAAACAGGCCATTGAGCTTGGGCCTCATGGCTTAAAATATGTACCACGCACAGCTATCAAATCTCAAACGCTGGTCGATTTCATCAACGATTGGACAGAGTTGCAGATGCCTGAGGAAAGCCGGAAAACACATATTGGACAATTCATTTTGACAGGTCAAGGCAATTGGAAGGCTCGGGAGCTGGAGTTGTTTTGGCTTCCCCTCGAGGTGACAAATTTCGCTATGTGCTCCGGTTGATGTTTCCCTGTACTAACAACGCAGCTAAGTATGAAGCCTTACTCCATGGTCTCCGGATGGCTAAGGAGATGAACCTAAGCCGGGTACGATGCTTTGGCGACTCAGACCTAGTGGTTCAGCAGGTATCAGGCAAGTGGGATTCTAAGGATCCTCTCATGGCGGCTTATCACCGTGAAGTCAATGCAATTGTGAGATACTTCAAGGGTTATCAGGTGGAGCACATTGACCGAAGAAAGAATGAGGCGGCTGATGCTTTAAGCCGGCTGGGTTCTCAGCGTAAACCGGTGCCGCCTAATACCTTTTTGGATGTTCCGCATAACCCTTCTGACAAGTTACCCCCAGAGGAAGACTTGGCGGTTCCTGACCCGGAAGCACAGTTGGTGGCGACTCTTCATGTCATTCCAGATTGGACGGTGCCATACCTGGCTTATATGACCTGGGGCGAGTTACCGTGAGGATGAAACATTGGCCAGGCAGATAACCCAGCGGTCTAAGTCCATGATGATTGTCAATGGCGAGTTGCATCATTGTAGTGTTACAGGGGCGTTTCAGCGTTGCGTCTCCCCTGAAGAAGGCCAAGAAATTCTACGTGAGATCCATGAAGGGGATTGTGGTCATCACGCCGGGTCAAAATCCCTTGTGGCCAAGGCTTTTCGTCATGGGTTTTATTGGCTGACGGCTCATGCCGATGCGGAGGATTTGGTCAGTAAATGTGACGGTTGTCAGAAGTTCTCAAGACGGGCTCATGTGCCGGCTCAAGAATTGAGGATGATTCCAATTACTTGGCCGTTTGCAGTCTGGGGGCTTGACATGTTTGGGACTTTCAAAAGGTCCAAAGATAAAAAGACCCACCTCTTGGTGGCAGTTGATAAATTTACAAAGTGGGTTGAGGCAGAGCCAGTCAGTAAGTGTGATGCAGCTACGGCGGTTCAATTCATGAAGAAAGTGATATTTCGCTTCGGATTCCCACACAGTATCATAACTGATAATGGCACTAATCTGTCTAAAGGCGCCATGGAGGAATTCTCTCAACGTGAGCATACCGGCTTGATGTTTCATCAGTTTCTCACCCTCAGTCCAATGGTCAAGCCGAGAGAGCCAATCAGGAGATCTTGAAAGGCATCAAGCCCCGACATTTGGCCCCCCTGCAGCGGACGCCGGGTTGTTGGGTTGAAGAGTTACCCTCTGTGTTATGGAGCATCAACACTACTCCTAACAGATCTACGGGTTATACACCTTTCTTCATGATCTATGGAGCTGAGGCGGTTCTCCCTTCTGACATCCGTTATGACTCGCCTCGTGTGGCGGCTTATGTTGAAGCAGACAATGAACATGCACGTCAGAATGGTCTTGACCTGTTAGATGAGAAGAGAGACTTGGCAGCATCTCGCTTGGCGATTTACCAGCAAGACTTGCGCCGATATCACAGCCGCCGTGTTAAGTCCAGAGCTTTTCAAGAAGGTGATTTGGTGCTCCGGCTCATCCAGGATCAAACTGGTGCACACAAGTTATCACCACCTTGGGAAGGACCCTTTGTGGTTAGCAAGAATTTGAATAACGGGTCATATTACCTTATTGATGTTCGAGAGCAGAAAGACTCACGTAAATCGGAGGAGGAGTCCCGGAGGCCGTGGAATATTGCTCATCTTCGGCCCTACTATACTTGAGCCATAGGCTCCCCTGATGTACATATTTTTGCCAATGTATATATTATGATAAATAATAAAGCAGGACCTCTATCCTTATTTCCCTCAAACCAAGGTAAATTTGTCATTATCATTGTCATTATTCTTTCACATGATCACTTGGGGGCTGATCACGTTTGATCCGGCTTAGCCCATTTGATCCGACTTACGATTGTATTCGAATCTAGCCGTTAAAAATTATGATCACTAGGGGGCTTCCTGTTCAAACATAGGTCGTATTCAAACCAAACGGAACATAGTTGTCGGTACCCTTTTGATTGGCACACTGCCGAGCTCACTTGGGGGCTTCTTGTTCGTATTCGAATCATAGATTAACCCCTTTGGGAACCGACTTTGATCGTATTTGAATCAGAGTCATTAAAAAACTCTCAAGGTCATTTGGGGGCTTCTTTTTCAAACATAGGTCGTATTCGAACCAAAGAGAACACAACCGTCGGTACCCTCTTGATCGGCGCAATGGCAAAGCCATTGGGGGCTACATGATCATATTCTAATCCTAGCTTAAACCCCTCTGGAACGGTTTACTGATCGTATTCGAATCAGTAGCTTTGCCATTTTTTACTTCTCTTTCGATTTTAGTTGTCTTTTGAAACCCCCTTGCTTGACTTGAGATTTTTTTCTTAGGCTTACAACTTTTAAATATGATTGCTGTAAACTGGCTTAATATTGACTGATGAGTCGCTGATCCGTAAGCATCATTGTACCTTTGAAAATTTTGGGTATCCAAAGATTGGGATATCACCCTTACCGACCGGGTCATATAAACTGGTGGTGCCAATTTGAGAAGTTTTAAGCATAAGATCATAGTTGCGTTTTTTGTAACAAGCTAATCTATGATTGTTTTTAAATCCTTTTGACCCGCCTGGTTGTCCGATGTCAAGGGATTTTTTGCAGTCTGTTGAAGGACAGTTTTCGACACCTGATCAAGCATATGGTTAGCAGAGGACAAGTAACATGGATGGATACATCATGGCTGCTTAATGACGTTACGCATCAAAACATGCACGATGGCACGGCCACAACAAAGTTATCTCTATCCTATTACAGGACTCATTGAGTCCAAATAGTTCACATTGTTTTTTACACCCGAGGTATGAGCTGCCACAGCAGGTTCACCTTTATGATTGGCCTGAAGTGTCCGGGTTATCCCTCTCCACGCCTTCGCCCTGCTCCTTTTCCTGGAAGGTTGACGATGACCAGTCAATGTTGTTTAAGGCTTCAAATTCAGCTTCATCGTCAACAAGACCGACCGGGTCAACTTCAGGAGCAAAGGTATGCTTACGGGGTGGAGGAATCAGACTGGTCATGTCGTATTGAGGCGTTGGAATTCTTCGGTTCTCTTCATCGTAACCCGCCTGGTACTTGGTAAGATCCACTTCATTTGCTATCAGAGTCGCCACGAGGCGTATCTCTTTGACACATGCGAGAAAATCCAGGTCCTCAAACGGTGTGCCATCTTCCTTTAGGCTTGGGTAGCCGATGGCGATATCCGCCGGGTCTAGTTCGGTACCCAGCCCTTAGCCCGGCTTAGAGCATTTATCGCTCCGACTCTTGCAGCTAACCGTCTCAGTTCATTGATCCGCTGCGGAAGAACTGAAAGCTTCCTCAAGACATGTGCTAGGAGGGTTGGCATTTTGTTGGACAGAGCCACCGAAGCAATGGTACATTGAGACCCGGTGTACAATTGTTCCACCAAGGTGTACACTGCCTTCAGTTTAGTCAACATGTTTTGGTTCAAGTTTGAGCTTCTGGGGCCTGTATAATCATAATCAAGAGAGTTAGTTCCAGGCTTATGATCCATTACACGACATAGATATTTACACAATGGTAAGGTGACGTACCAAAGATGGCTGATACCATTTGTGAAATATGGCGCTTTAAACCAGATAATTCACCAGTGACTTCTTCCAGAGCCGCCTCTGCCTTCTCACCTTGGCTTATTAGTGCGTTTTTCTCGTCTGCCCAGGCTCTCTTTTGAGCTTCAAGTTCTTTAGTTTCTCCTGTTCAAAAACACTGAATTCAAACTTGGTGTTGGCCTTCCCAAGTTCCGTCTCTTGGAATTCAAGGCGGCTCTTCAGATTAGTCACCTCGGACTCGAGTGGACTTGTGGTAGCCTATACAAGTGCAAAATGCAAATCAAGTAAGTTGTTTATGCAGTATTAAAGTCCCAAGCATTTTGCCAACAATAACACTTGGCACTTGGGGGCTAATGTTCCAAAGAGTTTTTCTTTTCTATGGCGGGTCATCAGATGGTGACTTATACGAGTAAGTCCCAAGCATTTTTGCAAGCAATAATACTTGGCACTTGGGGGCTAATGCATACTATTGTTCAGACAACTATGATGATTTTTCTATAAAGAACCGGCTCAACCATATTGGTTAAGCCGCCCCTTGAGGACTACATGGTAAGCCATAATTTTTTATTTCTTTATATTGTTCAGTTGTTTTTAAGTCTACAACGTAAGCGTCATAAGCAGCAGACTTGGGGGCTAACATACTAAAGGATAATGAACAAGAAGGAGCGGGTTATACCTTGAATTTGTGATGCATTTGCTTTACCATGTCAATTTCGAGGTCCCGGCTGCTGTGCACTTGACTCATAAAGCCAGAAAAGATATCTCCAATGCTCATATGAGCATAATTAGCAACATCCATCTTGACTCGGCGTTGGCCTAGAAGTTCTTCCTTGGCAGGACATTTAGTCAGCACAGTTGGCTTCCCTGGCTCAACATAGCCGGTTCTAGTGATTTCTACATCAGCATTGGAAGGATCATCTGTCCAGATCGGGCTTGGAGGCTTGGGATTTTCCGAGTCATTAGCAGCTTGGTCAGTGGGCAGATCAGTAGAAGGAGGTGACACATCTTGCGCTGGTTCAGTTGGCGGTTCGTGAGTATTTGAGTCCGGCATGGTAGTTTCAGGAGCTGGCTCAATTGCAACTCCGTCTTCAGCTGGTTTGTTCTTCCTAACCCTGTTGCTGGGCTTGGCTTGACCGCTGCATTAAAATAAAAGGATTAGTATAGAAGCAAGAAGATTACAATAAATTCAAGCTGAGCGGCTTATTATACCCTGGAGCAGTCTTAAAGGCTGGCAGATTAGACTGCAATGACTCGCCAGAGGAAGGGGGAGTATCCTGATAATCCGAGTCAGAATGATTGAGTGGTTGACGAAAGAGACCCGCCAAGGGGTAAAATTTATTAGAAATAGAAATGACCTCGTTCCGGCGTTTCCTTGGAGTGTTTGGTAAGCCGGAGGAGAGCTCCGCGTCCTTGTTGGTCCGGGTCTGCCTCCGGCTCTCATGAATTTGCCGCTTCAAAAGAAATTGAGGGTTGTGATGAGCTAAAGGATGAGAAAATCTTACTTTCCGGGTCACTCTGCGGATTTTCCGTCTTGGCAAAGGTTCAGAGTCGGAGGAAAGGATAGTTACCTCATCAGCCGTGTTACGACTTGCTCCGGTGTCCTGCTGATGATCAGTGTCAATAAGATGGTTAAAAAATAAGCCAAGGGAATCAAGGGCTACCCCCGACTCAGAAGAGTCCGCTAGCCGAAACAGGTCAGAAGCGGTAGCTTTCTGGCCCTTCTTTTTGACAGCTTCTTTCCTGGCGGCTTTCTTTTCTTTTATTGCTCTCTTGGCAGCTTCATGATCATATTTAACTTTCCAAAATTTATCACCCACCTGCAAGGATTAAAGCATATTTATGAGTATAGGAGAAACATTAAGAAAATAAGATAAACATTTCATATGGGCGGTTTACCTTTGGAGCCGGGTTATCTTTGCAGAAAGGGGCTAGACCCACTTTGCCACAATCCGCCAGACTCTCGTTGAGAAGAGATTTGGTCATGTCATCAATAACATGAGTAGGTAAGTCGTCAGGGCTATGGCGCAGGGGATCATTCTTGGCGCCGGTATATTCGCACATTAAGACGGTGCGACGTCTCAACAGAATAACTCGCCAGGCAAGCCAGACCCGAACTAGGTCAATACTAGTCAACCCGTTCCCCAGCAGAGCCTTGATCTTAGCCAGGGTAGGAGCAAGGGATTTGCGCTCTGCGGCAGTAATCTTGTCAGGCAGAGGATGATTGGTGTCAAGGCGAAGGGCGCGAAAGCCAGGCAGAGTGTTCTCGTCATCCCGAGAGGTATCCTTGCAGTAGAACCAAGTCATGTTCCAATCTTTGGGATGGCTTGGCTGGTTAGCGTAGGGAAAGATCACATCCCTGCGGCGCTGGATTAAAATTCCGCCAAGTTCCAAGCTCTGGCCGCTGGCACACTCCGTCTAGCGGTTCAAGTAGAACAGTTCTCTGAAAAGCACTAAATTGGGCTCTTCACCAAGATAAACTTCGCTGAATACTTGGAAGTTGCAGATATTAGACATGGAATTGGGTCCAATGTCTTGCGGCCGAAGGTCAAAAAATTTCAGCACATCTCTGAGGAAATTTGAACCGGGAGGAGTGAAACCCCAGTTCATATGATCTGTGAAAATAATGACCTCCCCTTCTTTGGGTTGAGGAAATTCTTCATCCGGGTTAGGAGCACGATAAGGCATGACTTCTTTCTTCGGCAGATAGCCGGTTTTTACAAAGTCATTCAAAGTGCTGTCAGTGACAATGGATTTCACCCAGTTGCAAGAGGTAGGTGCCTTGGGCTCCATTCTATTTGAAAGCCTAAAACAAAGTAAAAGGGGCCGGTTCAAATTTAAGCTGGGCAGGATAAAAGTATTACTATGAATAGCAATATGGTGACTTATGAAGGGGCCTAATGGTATAATGATAATTACGTCCTGGTTACTTAAGCCGCCATAGGTTTTATAAGCCGTCAGCACTATTTAAACCGAGAGGGGTGGTTCAGATTATTAATTGAGCATTACTTCCCTAAAGCCAACAATCAGAGTCGCCATGACTGGATAAGTCTAACAAAATATGGATTTTTGCCTAAGTGTTGTACAAACAGGTTTCACAGTTTGCAACAGTTATTTTGGATCAAACAAAGGTTCAGAAAAGAAAAAATACTAGACCTAAAAATAGGGCACAGAGAAGTTTGTGCTATGATGAGGTTTTCTTACAAGAAAAGGAGGTCTACTGATAATCAAAATGGATGTGGAACACTAACCGCATTAGATCCATGGGGTTTTCTGGATCAGGCGAAGCCATGGCAAGAAAAAGCGCAAGAGCTCGGATGAACTGTGCTCGTACAGAGGAACATGCTAGCCCTAATGCAGATCTATGGCGCGGAAAGGGGAAGCACTTACTGCGGAGGATCTGCGGAGGAGGAGCTCTGCTGTTCTCTGGTCAAGATTAGGTCGATGCAGCGGCCAAGCTCGACGAGGACGAAGGGCGCAGTGGCGACGGTGGAGGAGCTCCAGTGGCAGATGGGGGCGAGAGGAAGAAGGTGTGAAACAGAGAATGAGAAGACACCTAGTCGAGTCTATTTATAAGGAAAAACCTGTTAAGTGGGCACGAAAAACAAGGAGGCCGAAAAAACATAGTTATCCAGCTACAAAGGCGCCTCGATTTTCGGATGGTCATTAAGACAGAGATCCGTTGAGATGTATTGGACAAAACATGCATTTATGACAGGTGATGTCATGGCGGGTTACCACAAATTCGAAGGATGACGTCATGGAGGGTTATAGAAAATTTCATAAGCAAGGAGCAGAAGACTTTTCTTAAGTGTCAAAGACTGACATGAACCAGTTCAAATCAATATGGGGCCTAATGTTGGGGATATAACTATTAGGTATGACCTGCCAGGAGGGGTCGGGTTATACCTATAAGTATTCTTGAAGCCCAACGCTCAAGGTTGAAGACGGCGGCTTAGTAAGGGCCCAAGGCCCAGAGGCAACTTAAGGCCCATAGTGATAAACCGCCGTATAGGTGTGACTTGTATTGTAAGGCAAGAAATATTAAGAGACTGAGCCGGATAATGTTTATAAGCCAACCAAGACTCTGTAGAGCCACTGGGCGTCTACCTCTGTATATAAAGGGACGACCCGGCGGTGGTTCAGGGCAAGTAACAACAACTGAGAGCTAGGTCAAGTGATTTGCTCCCTGGTAATCGAGACATAAGCAATCCCACTCAAAACTGGATCGTAGGCTTTTACCTTCACCGTAAGGGGCCGAACCATTATAACCTCGTGTCTCTTGTCCCGATTAAACCCCTTCAAGCTTCCTAGTTGCGATGGCTCCACAACGAAGTCCGTTCCTTAGGACATCTAACGTGACAATTCCACGACAATTATGCACAAGGAATGTGAAACTCCCAAAGGAGTTTTCTTTTTTTGAGTTAAGAAAGGTTATTACTACATTTACTGATTGAGCTAATCAGGGGATGAAAAAAAATATTAATTATGGTTATGAGTGCAGCTGGGGAAGTGAAGTTAGGGTGAAGCATTTTCTGAGACAAAAATGCGCTTTGCAGGTGATATTTCGTAACGGGAGGAATATCATCAGTGAGAGTTGAAGATTTATTGGGTAAGTTAAACTGTTTTTGAATTAAAAAATAAGATAGTGTGCGAACATTTTCAATGTTTTCTATAAAGAAATATATCAAAAGTGGCAGGTAGTTTTATTTGTATACATAGTTAAGTTATTGTTGTCAAGGATAGCAGTTAAGTTATTGATGTCTCAATATAGTTTCTTGTAGATAGACAGTGGACACTTTTGCTCAAACCTTTGACAGGAGCTTGCTGGATTGCATGCTCTTCAGCAGGGTCTTCGTCAGTATTTTGCTGGGTTTTAGCTTCTTCGTGAGGATTTCTCATTGCTTCATAAAAAATGGGCAGGTGTTAGAAGCAGAGTCGAGTGTCACAGAAAAAAACCCTGCATGGTGTGAAAACAAATTTGTATGGATAGAGAGGCACGGGTTGTTTTACACTAGAAGCACATGGTACACCTATTCTTTGTTTACGGTTTTTCACACCTGAGGCACTTAATTTGAAAAACGGTTACATTGGAGGGACAAGGGATGTAGAAAATCTCGTACGGTTATCAGGTTTGGCCTCTCAGGATGCTTGCGGGGTTTGGATCTATCGACGTATTCTAGTTAGTGATGTTTCAGGTTTAGTACCTTTGTGCACATATCGTATGGCAAAAATTCCAGGGCGGAGAGCAGTAGCATTTCTATTAAATATCATCTCTACGCTAGTTCAATTTGTTAGACACATTGATTTAGGTTATTGGAAAACTCCTTGGTAGCGATGGCTAGGGTTGCTATTCCTGGAAGTGGAAAAATCACTATGATCTACCCGGTGGAATGGAGTGGGATAGAATGATTATTACCTTCAATTACTTGTGCGGTGTTCTTCGCTTCCATCCGCTTATTGTGTCATTGCTCTTTTTTTTGTGATTTCCACCGCCGCTATTGAAGTCCTCGCCGTCGGTCGCCGTAGCTGGCGGGGTTATTGGTGTTGTCGCGGACAGTGTGTGGATGTATGTATATCGGATTGGAGGGTGGTTGGCGAACACGGTGGCGGTTGTCCGGTGATGTGAACTCGATTTTGAATTTTGTGTTTGTGTGCAGAAGGAAGGAGGAGAGCATGCGAGAGTGATGAAGGTTTCAAGATTTACTTTGCGGAAGGGGAAGCAAGCTAGTAGAAGAGGGAGGGAGAGTTGGAAACCATCAAACCGCCTCTAATCTTCAACCGTACGTTTGAGCATCAAGATTCGTTATGCTTGGCTTGGTTTTTTTGTGTGCTATAGTATTATTTTTTTTAGTGTTGAGAGTGGTAGTGCTGAGTTGGAGCCTCTCTACCTACAGGCATGTGGATGAAGGCACACGAGGCACGAAACTGTAGGTTCCGTAGGCACGTAGATGCCGGCACAAGAGGCACGGAAGTGTAGGTTCCCTGGCGTGGCAGTGGGACCATGTAAGAGTCACGGCGCATGTTACGTTAGGAACGTGAGGAACGTTGATGCAGGCACGGAAGGCATAAAAGGTGAATCCATAACAGTCACGTATGTTTGTTTTCTCAAGTCACGGGTGTGCACTCTCTGGATGCACAAAAAGTCTGGCGGCAGAGGCATGGGTCCGCCTACTCGGTTAGAGAACCAGGTCGTGAAGTCACGTGGGTGTCGCACTACAGGGCACGTAAGAGTCGCGGCAAGTGTCACGTGAGGCACGTGGGTGCAGGTGCGTAAGGCACGGAAATGAAGGCACCACGGTTGTGAAGTCACGTGGCAGTGCTGAATTGGAGCCTCTCTATCTACAGGCATGTGGATGAAGGCACACGAGGCACGGAACTGCAGGTTCCATAGGCACGTAGATGCAGGCACAGGAGGTACGGAAGTGTGGGTTCTACAGGCAGTTAGAGAACCACGGGACAGGCAAGTGTCGCGTGAGGCACGTGGATGTAAGCATTGGAGGCACGGAAATGAAGCCCACACAGGCACGGACATGCTGCTTGTTGAGGCACGGGTGTCAACCCTGTGGATGTACAAGAGTGCGGTGGCAGAGGCATGTGTCAGAATGCTCGGTTAAACAGGCACGGTTGTGAAGTCTCAGGAGCGACGCAGGTGTGGCAGTGGGACCATGTAAGAGTCACAGCGCATGTTACGTTAGGCACGTGGGTGCAGGCATGAAAGACATAAAAGGTGAAACCACAACAGGCACGCACGTGTGTTTTCTCAAGTCACGGGTGTGCACTCTATGGATGCACAAAAATTCTAGCGGCAGAGGCATGAGTCCGACTACTCGGTTAGAGAACCACGGTTGTGAAGTCATGTGGGTGTCGCACTACGGGGCACATAAGAGTCGGGGCAAGTGTCACGTGAGGCACGTGGGTGCAGGTGCATAAGGCATGGAAATGAAGGCACCACGGTTGTGAAGTCATGTGGTAGTGCTGAATTGGAGCCTCTCTACCTACAGGCAAGTGGATGAAGGCACACGAGGCGCGGAACTGCTGGTTCCATAGGCACGTAGATGCAGGCACAGGAGGTACATAAGTGTGGGTTCTACAGGCAGTTAGAGAACCACATGACAGACAAGTGTTGCGTGAGGCACGTGGATGTAAGCATTGGAGGCACGAGAATGAATCCCACACAGGCACGGACATGCTGCTTGTCGAAGCATGGGTGTCAACCCTGTGGATGTACAAGAGTGCGGTGGCAGAGGCATGTGTCAGAATGCTCGGTTAAAGAGGCACGATTGTGAAGTCTCAGGAGTGACGCGGGCATGGCAGTGGGACCATGTAAGAGTCACGATGCATGTTACGGTAGGCACAAGAGGCACGTGGGTGCAGGCACGGAAGGCATAAAAGGTGAATCCACAACAGGCACGTACCTGTGTTTTCTCAAGTCACGGTTGTGCACTCTCTGGATGCACAAAAGTCTGGCGGCAGAGGCATGGGTATGACTACTCGGTTAGAGAACCACGATTGTGAAGTCACGTGGGCGTCGCACTACGGGGCACGTAAGAGTCACGGCAAGTGCCACGTGAGGCACGTGGGTGCAGGTGCGTAAGGCACGGAAATGAAGGCACCATGGTTGTGAAGTCACGTGGTAGTGCTGAAGTGGGTCCTCTCTACCTAGAGGCATGCGGATGCAGATACATGAGGCAGAAAAGTGTAGGTTCTACAGGCACGTAGATGCAGGCACATGAGGCACGGAAGTGTAGGTTCTACAGGCAGTTAGAGAACCACAGGACATGCAAGTCTCGCGTGAGGCACGTGGATGTAAGCATCGGAGGCACGGACATGAATCCCCACACAAGCACGGACAGTCTGCTTGTCGAGGCACGGGTGTCAACCCTATGGATGTACAAGAGTGCGGTGGTAGAGGCATGTGTCAGAATGCTCGGTTAAAGAGGCACGGTTGTGAAGTCTCAGGAGCGACGCGGGCGTGGCAGTGGGATCATGTAAGAGTCACGGCGCATGTTACGTTAGGCACTTGAGGCACGTGGGTGCAGGCACGGATGGCAGAAAAGGTGAATCCACAACAGGCACGTACGTGTGTTTTCTCAAGTCGCGGGTGTGCACTTTCTGGATGCACAAAAAATCTGGCGGCAGAGGCATGGGTCCGACTACTCGGTTAGAGAACCACGGTTGTGAAGTCACGTGGTAGTGCTGAAGTGGGGCCTCTCTACTTACAGGCATGTGGATGCAGGCACACGAGGCACGGAAGTGCAGGTTCTACAGGCACGTAGATGCAGGCACAGGAGGCACCACGGTTGTTTGAATAATTGTTTA
The DNA here is from genome assembly GCF_018294505.1 of Triticum aestivum. Taxonomy (NCBI): domain Eukaryota; kingdom Viridiplantae; phylum Streptophyta; class Magnoliopsida; order Poales; family Poaceae; genus Triticum; species Triticum aestivum. Next base: position 634,287,099 of record NC_057813.1, read on the forward strand.
GAGAGTCACGTCTGTACTCATGCCGGATGCATGCCGTAGGTTGGTGGCATTTGGCAGCACCTGTGGGGCTTTGAGAGGGGAGATGTTTGTGAAACATCAAGGTCATCGGCGGTCACGCGTGAGGAGTATGTAGAGTCACTACCGCGTCGACGTGACGCACGTATGTCTAGGGACGGACTTGGGGCTTTATGGGGCATGGTCATCAACCGCTTGGATCGATAGTTGTGAAGTGTCCAGGGACACTGGTTTGTGTTCGAATGCTTTGTTACTGAAGAATCAAGGAACTACATCAATAAAAAGAGTCTGTTGCTTCATTATCACAATATGATGTGTGGTTAAACTGTTTTCTGATGTTTCAATGGAGCTAGGCTCGTTCGCTTATCAACAATATTTTATTCCCTGATGTCATCATAGATCTTTCTAATGTCATCGCCCATTTTGCTGGGTTCGATTGTATCCCGATCGCTAAATAGTAGCCTGCACAGTTGTTGTGCTTTCCATTGTTCCGTGCCATCCTATAAAGAGTTCAGTGAAAAACAAGGAGAAAAAACACATCAAAATTAGGTCATGCAGTTGTATGATATCTAGCAGATTTATTGCGAGTTTTAAGCGAAAACTTACATCAAAATTACCTATCTCTTCGACGAAGTGGTTGCCATCAAAGATATGCGCTAACCTTAGAACAGCAAACGGGGTTTCACCTTTGTTCACCTTTGTTCACCTTTGGAACGCCCTTTAAAAATTTAACTTCCCATCTAGTTTTTTCCTTTTCGAATTTTTCACCGAGTAATATTTCGTATACTTCTTTAAACCTAGGTACTTGGGAATTGCATTTCGTTTTTTGTTTTAGAGAGACATGTAGTGTAATTTGTAAAACTGAAAGATGGTGTTATTTACAATTCTTACCAGTTTATCTTTATGGTTGTGGTATTTGTTATGCTTATTTTCTTTGTTGGCTTTGTTGATTTCCATCTCAGCAATTTGCTTACTTAGTTTGCAATCATGCACGTGGTGAACTCGTTGATTTTTCAGGTATTCTTGCCTCTTCAGTTTTTCAAGAGAGGTTTCTTCAGGCTCGATGATTTGAAGCTTCCTTCTATATTTGTCGAGCACTAATAGTGTGTATTGGTCTTCCTTTTCAAGTGGCATGAATACATGCGGTACAAAAGTCTTATTGTTAGAGGAGAGTTTAGAATATAGTATTCTGTCTGAAATGCTTATTTTTATTTTGTTGTATGGAAAACGCTATTACCATTTTTGTTGTTTTGAGCTTCTCTGATTGACATTTCTTAAGGAACAAAGGAACCAAGATATCCTTCTCTCCTGTGAAATCATCTCTGAAGTTTGCCATAGATTTTTTTATCCTTTAAACCCAGAATATGCTGCGGGCAACAAATAAAAAACAATAAAATGAGTTAGAAAAAATAGATCGGTATCAAGAGATTAAACAATCATTGCAAAAAGATGAGTTTATATCATCATTTTGGATTTTTTTAAATTTACCTCTGCAAAGCTTGGGCCTAATAATAGTCTATGTCTTTTGTATCTAGTTTGGTTGCTGCTTTCCCATGCTTCTGCTAACTTATCGAGCACCTTCTTTTCCATTCCTTGACGTTTTTTCTTGTTTGCAAGCCCAAATATTTCCTTTAGGTTTGATCCAGTAAGAGTTGTGCTATTGCTCCATGATTGATCTCTCGAGAATACTACTTTTCTTCTTAGAGGAAAAATAGTAGAAGAACATTTTGTTGAGTAAGTCATTAACAAGCAAGCTGATAAACAGGAATTCATGGTTTTTTCTAGTTTCCTGTCTTATTTGTGTGATTGCTGCCTAACTTCAAATAATTTCAGTTGCAAAAGGAACCAAGTCACCTTTTGAATTTGTCCTGCCATGTGTCACTCATGACTATGTCGTAGAGCTCGTTCACCTTATGCACGTGTTTAAATGAATGCCGGTGTTGCGGGTATTTGTTGGTGGTCCCTGATTGACGTTGGGTTTTTTCGTCTCGCTCTATCAAAACAGGTAAAAAATTATGGTTGTTGTTTCTAAAAGATATATTTGAAGCTCCTGTCATGTTGACTGATGGTAAAAATGAAAATAGTTATATTACCCTTTCATGGGCGAAAAAAGGTTTGTAGTCTCTGGTTTGAAAACCTTGATTTTTTCAGGAAGTTGATGGTGCTTTATTTGGTTGGTTTTACCGAATATGAGTATGAATACGTACCCTGGTTTCCATTCGGCATCCACCTTGTTGGGCTGCAGGCATGTCAAAATGCATGTTTTATAGTTACATGTTGTCCAACATTGTGAATAAACTAATTACGGTAATAAAGAAATCAAGTTATTTGACGTGTTTGTACTGGTAACTTACATGAAAATCCTCTCTGTCCTTGACCAGTTCTTTCCCATTCCAGTATTTCGCAAATTGGGCCATGAAGTGTCCGCATTGTGTTCCTTCTTGCTTTGGTGTGCAGACCCTGTGAGGCCTTTCTGCTATCCTTCCCCAGTCTGGTTTGTTCTTGTGTTTTAGTTGGTGGTACTTGTTCATCAGCACGGACATCCTCCTCATTTGTGATTGCATTTTGGTTTTGTTGTTTGGGTGCGGAATTGATAAAAGTAAGACTATCATACTATCACGAGGAAAAGAATAAATCAATGTACAAAAAATACATACTAGTTCTGCTCTATGCACATGGTGTTTACTCCAAGACAAATCGGCGTAGTTTACATAGTTCAATGAGTCAAGAATGTCAATGCTATCTCTATACTTGTTCATTACATAGAGCCTATAGTGGCTGTCTGTGTGATGAGGTATCATGATCTACATTGAGAGAGGAGATCGTTGTTGATGTAAAAATTGAATTTCATTTAATTGTTGAAGCTGAAGGAGAATAAGTCATTTGTTCTGTAATAGTTCTGAACTTACCATCTTCGAATGCAGGTTGTTTTTACCTCGCACAAGTTGTTCAAATTCTTGTAGTGCATCGTCCTCGTTGAATTCTGATAGCTCTCCTCTATTATAATTGAGACCGAGCACCATCTTCAAGAAAGAGAGTGTGTGGTTTTAGTTAAATATTGTACCATAGTAATGACGATGGTGTTTTTGTGGGCTAGGTATGCATACATTTGCAAATTCTGCAAGGAGTACAATTGTGACGTCTGGGTTGAACTGTTCCTGTTCTGTCCATTCGTCCAGTAACGCGTTTAGCATGGAGCCCTCCATTTGTGTATCTCCTTTCCCTGCTTGTTCAATGAAGGATTTTCCTGAAATGTAGCCTTGGCTTTTTGAGCTTTTTATATAGCTATTCTCTGCAAGCAAGGAGGGTTTAGAAGTAGTTGAGTGAATGGTTAGTTGGATCTTAGAGAATGTGCAGCTCTCTGTAATTGTTTCCATGGAACAAGGAGACTCTGCTTACCGTCCACATTCCTTCTGTCCTTGTCGGCTCATCAGATATCTATAGAGTTGCATGGCCTTTTCTTTGTAAATGAAATCTCCTGGAACAAGTGGTGCAATGTTGACTTTCTTAAGTTCCTTGCTTGCTTGCTTGAATGGCCTCTTAGTCGAGATTATGTTTGCTGAGCTGATCTCACATGATTGAATCATCGAGGGTTTTGGGGAACTTGTCTGCACTCTTGCAAGATGCCTTGCCTTTTTCTTGTCATGATCTAACTGCGCCTACTCGTTAAGCTGCCCAGGCGTTGGTGTTTCCTTTTGTTTGTTGTTGTTTTTGATGCTCAGTTCTACTCAGACTACAGCATCACATTTCCTCTTTTGAAGTATCTTTTCTACTAAATTCTTCTCTTTCTGCTTCTTTTCTTCTTGTGCATGTTCTGCCTCGAGTGATGTTCCTGATATGCAATCTTCGCCAACAGGGTTCATGTTCTATTTGGAAAGCTGCTATTGGCGAGTTGGTACGCTGTTTGTCATGTTATCCACTTCTAAAGGAGAGCGTGTTATGCCTTCGGTGTTTTTATCTAGGGGTGGTCTGTCTAGTTCTATTGGTGGATCTTTCTGTTCGTCTTCCTTTTGTAAATCAGTGTCTGGCTGCGCGTGTTGTTCCTTCTGTAAACCAGCATCTATCTGGGCTTGTTCTTCCGTGGGTGCTTCTTCAGACACCTTGGTGGTATCGTTGCTTCTCACAGGATAATCTTATTTCTCCTCATCACTGCTTGTGTCAGTAATGTCAATAAGTTTTATCTCTTGAGTGCTCATCCCAATGTGCTCGAGAGTTGAAGGAATCTCTTCTTGAATTATGTCATAATGTATTCGTTGCATTTCTCTGTCTTCCATATCGATTTCACAGTTCAGCATATCTAGTAAAATAAAAAATAAAACTTATTGGTGTGTCTCTCAAAATTAGATAAGTACAATTTTACTTTGTTGTCTTTAGAAAGAGAAACCTGTGGTGTAGTTGATTAATGACAGTGCGGTCGTATCTCTGTATTGGCTGATTATTTGATAGAGAGTTTTCTTCCTCAACTCCGGGACTTGTTCTTCTATTAGTAACACTGTTTCTCCACCGTCGGTGTAGTGCTTTGCGTTCATGAACATATAGAACACACAGTCCAGTCTGTAGGTAGAAGAATTATTGGTTATTGTCGCTGTCCAAAGATGGTTTGGTAGTTTAGGTGAAATTGTCCTAACGTCCTATGTTTTATATATTGCATTAATAATTTAATTGTTACAATGAGTAAGGAAAAGGAGAAAGGTTTGTAGTGCTTACGTTTCTCCCTGAAGTGGCACCTGCATTTTGACCTTTTCGAAATGGTCAATAACTCAATACTACTTGGAGATAGTTGGAGCAATTTGCTTATTTGCTTCGATATCCTCTTTACTCTGCTTGTTACTGTGTTGAAGTAATCCATTGTGCCTGGATATTCATCTGTTAAAGAGTCAAGGAGTGCAAAGCACTATTTTTTCATGTTAATTGTAACAACGAAGTAGTGGCCCACATGTCCTTCATGAACAGGCCCGCCTATGCAAACTGCTAGAAAGATCTGTAAAATGCAAAATAAATAAATAAGGGATCCTTCTTGGATTTAGTCATGATTTGTTGATTGTTAGACAGAATTGTAGTGCCGAGATTGTATCTCTTATCTGTAACATGAGATGTGCTTACCATGTCGAAATCTTGTAGTTGCTCTCCTTCTTGCACATCAATGAATCTTTTCAGCCTTTTAGGCACTGTCTTGTCTCTAACGTGTGCTTCGTCTTTATTTTTCAACTCCAATGGATCTTCATGGTTGGCCATGTGTATTGATGCCTGCTTGTTTTGTCACATGTACGTAAAAGAAATTTGTAAATTCAACTGTACAGAAAGGTTGATTGATCAATAGAGTGATATTCATTGTTGAAACTTGAGCTTTACTTACGGTGTTGTATATTGACAGAATCTTTCTCTTGTGCCCCTGAGTTGCTTTTTCAACATCTATAGCATGACTGCCATGGTTTCGCTGCGCACTGTCTCTCCAATGCTGAAGCTTTGTGCCATGTGGCTAACCGTTACTGTTGATGTCTCTGTATTTATTAAAATTTTGTGCCTACAACATATATATATATAATGTTTAAGGGAGGAAATCATTGGTAGAAAATAATTCTTTGGTGGTAACATGAACTTACCCTGTGTCCTTATTCGCTGTCATGATGTTGTTGTACAGGTGTTCGATCCCTTCATCTTTTGTGCCTTCTTTGATGGCAAGATTTTGCGTGATCAACGGTTCACATTCTGTTTGAGTGCCGTCCTGGGTTACCATCGTGTTTGTGGCGGCCACAACTTTTACAGAAGAATGTTTCTTGTCTGGTGGTGTGGCCTTTTTCTTGTTGTTGTTTGACTCTCTCTGGAATATTTGCTGCATGGTTTTCCAATGCACTCTGGCCCTTTGCTTCTTTGCTTGTGTCTGTGTGCGTGTCTTGTTGAGGTTTCTGTGTTATTGTGCAAATGCATGGTTAAAAAAATTAAATATGCTCGTTATTTTCATTGTAGTTTACTGTTTGTTCCCTAAGAAAAACATTCAAATGTTTAGTGTCTCTTTGAACTTTTTTATTGTAGCTTCACCTTTTCAGTCATTTCCGTCGGTGCTGCCTCTTCGACCTTTCCTTCTGCGAGTGGAGGTTTTTGGACCTCCTCTGGATCTTTTTCGTTTTGTTCATCCGTGGTGTTGTCGTTTTTGTCCTGTGGCTGTTGAGACATAGAGGTAGGGTAACGAGATTGCATTTGTGTCTTTGTTCACTCAAATTTCTAATTTCCTTAAAAACAGCTTATGTCACTTCACCTTTTCGATCTTTTGCATCGACGCTGCCATCTGTGTTATTTCTTGCCCAAACAACGAAGGTTTTTTGGATTGGTCTATGGCGGTTACGATGTGTGCTGCTGGAAGAAGATCTTCTGCTTGTTCCATTCCCTTGTGTTGTTGTGTTTGTTGGTATTGAATATTGGTGCTCTCCTCTGTTTCTTGCATCTGTCGGAACACAAAAAGTAATTAAAATGTGTCTGTGTTTCTTTCTGTGGATGCATTTTTTATATTTTATAGAAAGAGGTTTTGTAGCTTGACTTCTACATTCAATCTCTCTGGTGCCATGCCTGTCACTTCTCCTTTGTCTTCTGGAGTTTTTGTACATTGTCGAGCGGTAGCAGCACTTTCTACCGCTTCTTGAGGCACATCTTCTTCTTCATTTGTTTCTTTCTTCTGTTCAATCAAAAAATGTAAATAAAGTTTGGACTTCATCTGTGCATGCATAACTTTTTTGTTTTAATGTTGTAGGAGCAGGTGCGTGTAGCTTTACCTCTTTGGTCTTTGATACTGGTGGCATCTCTTCTCGGTTGTGTTTGTCATGTGAAGACTGCTCTTTGGTCGGCGTACTAGGTACCATTTGAGTCACCATTTGCCCTTGTTTTTGGTTTGTTCCGTTTGTACTCCTTGCTGTTCTTTGGCATGACCGTCCTTGTTTGTTTCCTGTGTTTCATGAAAAAGGAAAAGCATGATTCATTGCTTCTAATTCTTATATTACTCTGACAGGTTGTACTGGGTAGTACATTTCTTACAAAGTTTGGAAAAATGGTTCTTGTTGAATTTTACCTTTGCGCCGGTGGTTGGGATATCCGTTTGTGTATCCACTTTTTCTTTGCTTTGTATACCAGCCTTGGGTGTGTCACCAGGTGGAGTGTCTGAGGCTTTCTCCCGTGTATCGGTCATCTGGAATGCTCTTGTATTGAAAAGCTCTTTATCAACTTTTTGTTTTGCATGGGCATCCTCTTCCCTTTGCTGTGCTTGTAATACCTGATAGATGAAACAATATGAGTTGACGGTATTGGGCAAAGTGGGTTTGGAAGTTTTACCTCTTCTTTGTTGTTTTCTTCTTGTTTTTGTGACGTGCTGTTAACGGTCGATGCTAGATCAGTCCATGTCTCGTTTGTGGGAGTGTTGATATGATACTTGTCCGGCTGAGTGTATATTTTGTTGCAGATTTGTCTGTTAACTGAAAACCATTTCTAGTTTAGAGAAAACATACTTATTAGAAAGAAGAGACTAATTTTTTATACTCATGTCTTTTCTGCCTGCGGTCCTGTTCGTCTCTTGTACTGCTCCTGTTGACGCTCTTGAAGGAGCATTATCTATTGTTGGGTTGCTTGTTCTATTTCTTCCATCCTCTTGCTCGGTGTTCTTGACGACATGCTATTGTTAGCCTTTATGTTTCGGTGGCGTTCTGTTGCCGTGTCCCTGACAGAATCGAAGACAAAATTTTTAAGTTCAAGTTTGAAAGCATCGCTTTTGAGTCACATGGATGATGTATTTGTTCTCATTTACCTGTTTCTCATGTTGATTCTTTGCTTCTGCAGCTACTTTTCTACCTTTTACTTGCTGTCCTTCGACACTTGCTGTGTTGGTTGATACGTGCTCATTGCTTTGCTCTTTTTGCACCTTGTTCTGTTCTTTTGTCTCCCTCTGGCTAATTCTCAAGGTATGTGTTCTTGATTTTGTTATTCTTTTCTTCCCTTCATTTTTGTTTTGTTGGTCTTGTTCTTCATTCTTTCTTTTTCTCCTCCCCCCTGCTTGTGCTGCAGCTACGACTTCTTTTGTCTGGTTGCCATCTACTAGTGCAGTCGTGGCTCCTGCGTCTGCTCGATCCTGCAACTTCAGCGTCATCTCTTCTGGTAACCTCACTCTGCAAACTATGTCCTGAAATTCTTTAAGTTGTTCGAAAGAATTCATCAGGGGAATTGTTTGTTTCACCAGTGAGTTCTTCTTTTTTCATCTAATTTCTCCTCTTGTTCGCTGCATTGGTGTCCAGCCCTGGTCTTCACTCCGGGTATTTGTTTTGTTTCGTCGAGTACTTGTTTCAACATTTCTTCTATCCTTCCGAATTTTTCATCAGGTCCTGTGCAGGTGCCTGTGATGGGTTCCTTGCACCCACTCGTGCTGACATGTGCTTCGTCCTGGCGCTTGGTTGGAGGTGGTAGTAGCTTGGTCGTCTGCTGGTGCTTTTGTTGTTGTGCTGGTATCATCTGTATTGAATACGAAGGTATTGCTGTGCTGGCATAGAAAATCCTCTTTGCTGTTCCTTTCCATGTCTGCATTATTTCGGCAAAATGCAATTGGTTAGACTGGAAACCATTTGTATAAGGGATAATGCAATATACTCAATGGTCTATACCTTTGTCTTGCCAAATTCATAGTCATCTGGTCGTGCTTTTCCGTCCCTTTTCATGTCTGCTATAGCTATTTTCTTTAGGTCACTCTCTTTGAGGTGGTTTGCTCGCAGTAATGATGCCTTGTCCATTGTCTTGGCAATCTTCCACATTTCTTTTGTGTCGGTCGGTAGCAGCAGGGAGTCGAGGTACGTTATTACTGGTACCTATGCCAAACCATTGAGATGATTTTTGTTCTTTTCTTCCTGAGGTAACAACCTGTGCTTCCGCCATATCTTAGCTCCTTCCCCAATACTTTTGACGATTACCTTGCAGAAATCCATCTTTGCCATTTCTGGATAGTCCAAGTCCTTGACCATAATGGCTTATTTGCTGAAGGTAGGGGAGGTTGTTCCATAGACAACACTGTGGAAAAAAATAAGGAAACATATTTTAACGGATTTCCTGTATGATTGTTCGTCATCTTCTTTCACCAATTTTCTAGTTCTTTAAACAGATCGTCGTGATGGAAATCCATTTTCTTGAGGCCAAGTTCTGTGACCAGTGCGCTCATTGTATCGGTGGAAATCCGTAGCTTTGGTGCTGACTTTTCCGTGCCATTTGGCTATCCAAACACCTTGTGTATAGCTTCCTTGGTGATATTGATTTTTTATCTTCGGTACCATCACCGAAGGTTATTGTCATGCAGTCTGTGTCCAGGTTGTCTTAGATGTGTGCTGCAAGCGGTTTGCAGATGGAGCACTTTATTTGGCATTCCTCTATGCTTCCAAACCCGGCTGTCCTAACATCTTGCCGGTGACATTCTTCAAGTAATTTACATGCTCTATTAACCTGATCAAATGCTGCTCCTGCCTTGATTTCGCATTTGTCCTTATTTGTTGTTGCCTCCTGTTCATCATCCGTTGGTGCTGCCAATTATTGTCCACTTGTATTTCTCTTCTTTGTGCGCTTCTGTCTTGGTTTTACCTGTTGAGAAAAAGAGGGTTTTGTTATAGAGGATGCTTTGGTTTACATGGGGTGAAAAGCGGTAGCAAAAATCTGTAAAGAAAATGTGTTTTACATCATCGTTGCTGTCCTGTGCGGCGCCACCATTGTCCCGTGCAGCGTCATCGCCCTCTGTATGAATGAGATCATCATCATGTTTTGTACCATGATCGTCGTCGGCAGCATCATGCTCTGGCTCTTTGCCGGCATCATCTTCGTCTTCTTTTACTCGTTGTCTTTTGTTTTTCTTCTTGGCTTTAGTTAGTTCATTCTCGACGCCTGTAACTGCTGGCGGGAGCAGCATTAGAGGACTTGGCTGCTGCTGCTGCAAGGTAGCACCGTCGCTGATGAGTTGAGCTTTGTCCTTTCTCTTTTGTCTTTTTGGTCTAGGAGAACGACAGTCTTGGTTTCTGATGGCCTCTCTTTTCTGCTGCTAGTCACTAGCTTTTTGTTGCCCTCCCTACTGGAAGTTAGTGTTGGCACTTGCTCTGGTCCTTCGTTGTCCATGTTCTGCTTCGTTCTTTTTTCTGACGGGTCAGGAGAGATGTGTGGTTGTTCTGGATATGCACTATTAAGTTTAGACAAAATCGTTTCAATATCTCCTCCTCTGTCACCTGCACGATGATTATGTAACAAAAGGATTACGTAGCAACATCGAAATAAATGGGATATAGTTTAAAAACTATGTCTTCCATGACTGCACAAAAAGAATCTGAAACTTAATCTACATAGATTCATAAGATAGCCCTTTTCTTTTATTTCCTGACCTAAAATGGCAGATCAATCCATTGTTTTCTTGTTATATCAAGTCTTCCTCCTAACTCTTGGTTTGGCCAATAAGTGATAGAAATTAGGGTCAGGTGTGAGCAGTATGGCTGCTGTCAAGTCCATATCAGTGAGGGGAAGTCCTTTTTTATAGGGAAAATACACTACAAATGATATTCTTTAAATTGGAGCAATAATGTTTAGAGGGTAAGATAAAATGCTTTTGAATGAATAATAATACACATAGTGTGTGCAAAATTTCATCGAAGTGTAATTTCCCAGGATTGTGTGGACGTTAGTGGTTAACTTACTACTGCTGCTACATAGTTTTTGTTATATGGATTGTGTTAGCCTTTTATAGTACCTTGCTGCACGACAGGCTGTTCCGCATGTACCCTGTTTTCCTTGTTATCATTCCTTCCTGCATAAAAATGCCCATGCGTTAGTAGCAGTAGAAGCATAATTGAATTTCACAGCAAAAACAGGAGATGCATCCCGTGGATAAAAAAACGGCATTGTCAGAGAGGCACATGGTGTTTCACGCTATAAGCACACAGCTAGATCTATTATTGGAGCACGGATGTTAATACAAGAGAGGCACATAATTTGAAATAGATACAATCAACGGGTATATAGAATCTCTTGTAAATACCAGGTTTTGAATTTAAGGATGCTCTCATGGTTTGAATCTAGAGCGGTGTCCTATATAGTTTTGCCATGCATAGTATGTTTTAGGAAAATATCTTGCGAGCAGATTTCTGTGGCGGGTAGGGGTAGCATCCTATTGCACATGTGTCTACCTTATTTCAATTTTGCTAGAAAAGTCTAGACATACTTTTTGGAAACACGGTTCTATGTGGCGGTTAGGGTTCATGTCCGTCAAAAGGGGGAAAGGCGCTTTGATCGACCTGCGGTAATGGAATGTAATGGATTAATATTTTTTTACCTTCGATTGCTTGTGAGGGATTCGTCGCATCCATCGGATGGTTTTTGTCCTTGCTCTCTGTTGGTACCTCAACCGCGAGCATGGGTCATCATCGTTAGTCGCCACCACCGCCGCCGGGAGAGGTTTTTGATGCTTTCCCGGGCACCGACCGACTGTCTGTATCTCGAAGTGGATGGCGGCTGGTGGGTGAGGCAAACGCGTTTTGGATTTTTGGTTGGTCTGCTGGAATGGACAATGGGGGCATAAGGAGAGAGGAGGGTGTTCAAGAGAGGGGAACTGGTGAAGTGTTTGAGATTTTCGGTGCGAAAGCAAAAGCAAGAAAGTAGTGGAGGGAGAGAGGCAAATGGTTGAACCGTCTCGAATCTTCGACTGCCAGTTCGGACATCAAGATTGGTGTAACTTTCTGTGGGCTTCGATGGGCTTGTTTTTTCCTTGCTTGCTCATCTGCCGGAGCGTTTTTTTATTTTAGTGTGGTGACATTCACGGGGTCATGGTTTGGTGTTACCCAGAGTCACATTCGTGCCTGCGTGTGTTACAGACTTTTTCTATGATGTTCCACGGTGAGGCGCATGGAAGTGAGGCCACCAGCGCTCACCCTTCTATGGAAAAAGGCGAAGCGTCTCGAATCTTCGACTGTCCGTTTGGACATCAAGATTGGTGCAACTTTATGTGTACTTCGATGAGCTTGTTTTTTGCTTGCCTTCTTAACTGTTAGTCTGTGGGATGTTCGCATTTTTTTATTTTAGTATTGTTGTGTGATCCACAGGGGCATGGTTTGGCGTTACTCAGAGTCACGTTTCATGGTTCTTTATGTTCCAAATGATTCCGCTCGCCAGTTCATTTGGAGAGGCATGGACATGAACTCAAGGGAAGCATGTTAACGCATTGGTCAGGGTCTCGTTACCATGGGTGTATGCTTTTTGTATTTCCAAATGATTCCGTTCACTCATTCTCTTGGAGAGGAATGGACATGAATCCGGTGGAGGCAAGTCTTCTTATTAGCCAGAGTCACATTTGTTCATGTTTCTTTTACATGCATTTTCTCTGGCGAGTCACTGTGAGGTGCGTGGAAGTGAAGCAGAGTTGGCACTGTGTTACTAATGCAAACAGGCACACTCCTGATGGTGTGTATGGAAATGTTTTCCTTGTCAACTCGTTCCTTTGTTGTGGAGAGTTGCGGTGGTGTGTTCCAGGGAGGCACTGTTTGTTATTATCGAGAGTCACGTTTCATGGTTCTTTGTGTTCCAAATGATTCCGCTTGCCAGTTCATTTGGAGACACATGGACATGAACTCAAGGGAAGCATGCTAATGCATTGGTCAGGATCTCGTTACCACGGGTGTATTCTTTCGGATCAATCTATAAAAGAGTTCGTACTAGAATAACACCTTAAGACACAAATCAACCAAAACCCTAATGTCACCTAGATACTCCATTGTCACCTCAAGTATACGTGGGCATGATTGTACGATATGCATCACACAATCTCAGATTCATCCAACCAACATAAAAGTACTTCAAAGAGTGCCCCAAAGTTTCTACCGGAGAGTCAAGAACGTGTGCCAACCCCTATGCATAGGTTCCCAATGTCACAAAACCCGCAAGTAGATCACCAAAACATACATCAAGTGGCACATGATATCCCATTGTCACCACAGATAATCACGGCAAGACATACATCAAGTGTTCTCATAAAAGACTCAATCCGATAAGATAACTTCAAAGGGGAAACTCAATTCATCACAAGAGAGTAGAGGGGGAAACTCAATTCATCCTTCTAAAAATAACTTCTCCAGTTGATTTCGTTCCATTTTGACTCTGTCTGATATTCCTTTTCCTCGAAACATTTAAATAGGCATAAAACAGCAAATCTGGGCTGGGCCTCCGGTTAATAGGTTAGTCCCAAAAATAATATAAAAATGGATAATAAAGCCCAATATTGCCTAAAACAGTAGATAAAGTAGCATGAAGCAATAAAAAATTATAGATACGTTGGAGACGTATCAACCGTCAGGTTCGTTCTTTAACTGGGGAGACCCAGCGGAATTGGTTCAGATGTGAACACCAACTGTTTACTCTATGAAGCACTTAATGGCCTATTCGAGATCGAAATGATTCTGTTGACTCGTAGAGCATGGACCTGAATGCCATGGGCGCATGGTTTGGTCGTTCACAAAGTCACGTTCGTATGTTTATTGTGGAAACAAAGCATATGGATTTAGATCTTAACGCTAACTGTTTACTTTGTGTGGGACGAGATGTCCAATTCGAGAGTCATGGTGTTTAAAAGCATAAGTTCCTTGTTTTTAAAAGCCATAGTTTTGTACTGAGTTACGTCACGCTTCATTTATTAGAGTTACGGACGCCAAGTGAATACAACCACGGTTCTGTACCAGGTAGCAATATGACTTGTGCACTGACGATGGCGTGGACGTTCGTGGCAGTGTTAAGGGTCACAGGCACGAGCGTGAAGCGCTAAAAGGCATGCTGCCATATAATATAGAGTCACGCTCCCGTGTGTTTGTGTTCCGAATGATTCCATCAACTCAATCAAACAGAGAGGCACGGGCGTTCAACCCACAAAGGCACCGTCAGCTTTGTTCCTTGCTTGTTAGGCGCACAGACGCGTGGATGTAGAAGGCACATTTTTCAAGCAAAGAACGCACATCACGATGCCACGTTTTTCAAGCAAAACACAGACCCGAAGTCCATATAGCCACGGTTCTGTACTAAGTAGCATCATGACTTGTACTCATAAACGCGTGGACTTTCGCGCCTCTCTGCAATATTTCGGGTCACAGGCACTGGCGTGCGGCCCACAAAGGCATGGTGTTGTTTTATACAGAGTCACACTCGCCCGTGTTTCTGTTTCGAATGCTTCTGTCGACTCGTTCAGATGGAGAGGCACGACCGGTCAGCTTCAACAGTGAGTGGAGAGGCATAGACATGGTGTGGTATTATGTAGAGTCACGCTCGTCTGTGTTTATGTTCAGAATAATTCCGTGGACTCGATCAGATGGAGAGGCACGGGCGTAAATCGCACAAAGGCATAGTTTGGTTCGAAGTCATGGTGAACACCCACTGTTTACTCTGTGAGGCACGGAATGGCCTATTCGAGATACACTGTCGTTGTATATTCTTCGCATGGTCATGGGTTCCAGGAAGTCACGGCGTGGTATCCTGTAGAGTGACGTTAGTTTGTCTTGGTGTCCCAAATGATTCTGTTGAATCGTTCGCACTGAAAGGCACAACTATGTAGCCAGCGGAGGCATGGTTATGTGTTACACAGAGTCACATTCGTGCATTGATTACAGAAAACCCACCGTTCGACGGGCGTCTCCTCGTATTCAGTGTGAACACCGCGTGGACACCGCTCCATAAACCCAAGGGTCCGACGGGCGTTTCCTCCGGTGATGCCGCTCTGGAGGAGGTGGAGGTATTTAATAGAGTGAACGCCACGCGTCGGCCCTGCGGAATCCAAAAGGACCGACGGCCGTCTCATCCGTCGACAAAGTGAACGCCGCGTGTCACCGTTCCAGCTCCTCGCCCGAGGTCAAGGATCAGTTATTTAAACCGAGCGGCATCCGCCACCACTAGACATCATTCTGCTTCTCCCTCTTTCGTCGGAAATCCTAGGAAATCATCCATCTTCCTCTTTTCGTTTCTGACGTCCCCCGCTATGGTTCGGCACAAGAAAACTACTTACGTGATGCTTAGTCCTGAGCGCCGCTTCCAGTTGCAGGAGGACGTCCGTTCGAGGCACGCCGCTCGGGTCGCAGCAGGCAAGGCTCCGGACTCGCCGGGGCTGGAGGAGATTGGGGAGGTGGAGGAAGTGGAGGGGGATGCATCGGAGCTCATGCAGGGAGTTGATCTAGTAGGGGGAGATGTGATGGAGGAAGAGGAGGCAAGTGATCCAGTGGGGGGAGATGTGATGGAGGAAGAGGAGGGGGTTGATCCAGTGGGGCAAGATGTGATGGAGGAAGTGGAAGGGGGTGATGCAGTGGGGGGAGATGTGATGGAGGTAGAGGAAGGGGTGACGAGGATGACGAGGAAGGCATGGACGAGGATGACGAGGAGGATGAGGAAGGCGTGGACGAGGATGACGAGGACGACGAGGAAGGCGTGGACGAGGATGACGTGGACGACGAGGATGGCGATGACGAGGATGACGAGGACGATGAGGAGGCTGGTGACAAGGATGACGAGGACGACGAGGTGGAGTTCTATCTCAGTGAGGAGGCCTTGATGGCGGAGCAGACCGCTATCCTGGAGTCCATCCAAGATGAGGCGTACGTGGAGTCCAACCGGCGCTTCCTCTGGGAAGAACAGGCGAAGACCGATGTGCTCTTTGACGAGCTAGATGCGGAGCAGGAGGCGGAGGCCAACGACGTCGATGTCAGAATGGAGATAGTGGACATCTCCAACGACGGGGAGCAGCGTAGTTTTGTTACTAGATGTTTGCTTTGCATGGTTTATATGCTTTCCATGATTTTTTATGCCTGTAAAGGTTGAACAATGTCAAGCAATCGTCGATGTCAGAATGGAGACAGTTTCGTTTCCATGTCAAGCAATCATGTTTTGTTCTTAAGTATTAGTACTACCCAGTCCAAAAATAAATGTGTCAACTTTGTAGTAACTTCGTACCAGGCAGTACAATTCACATTGTACTGGTTAGTACAAGGTTGAGACAATTAATTTGTGATGGAAGGTGTATGTTTTATTACAAATTGCAGTTTCAAGTACCATATTTGGGTTGGAAGGCGTATGTTTTATTACTCTATATTGTTCTATTATAGATTGCAGTTTCAAGTACAAAATAAACGTCTTAATGGGGCACGTATTTGATTCTAGAGATTTTAGTGTGGTTAGATTTGAATATGGTTTCAACATGGTTAGATTCTAGAGAGGCACTCAACAAAATGCGCAAAAAAGCCACAGGTCTGCTTCTGAGAAGCACCGTCTTGCATGGTTTTACCGCAAGATGGGATTCGACATTTATCCAGGACATTCTGGGTTTTATAAGTGTAGAAGGAATTGTTTTCACTTATATGTTGTGTGGCAGAGGCACATATATTACTTTTGCGAGGAAGGAATGAACGTAGGAGGTACGTGACGTGAGGACTGACAATATGCATCCGTTACTGTTGATCCCTAATGGTTTTCAATTAACTGTGAGAGGCATGAATGTGCCGATGGAACAGGCACGATCACGTATGAAATAGGTGCAAGGTTGTCCCTAATGTCTCCAGAATGTATCATCTAGATGCTTCACTGTCACAAGCATCAAGGATGGAGCCTATGCATCTGCTATAGTCACGTCCCATGTTAAGAAGGAAGCAAACTTTCATAGACCCGATATGTCGGAAGCTGGCCGTAAGGCACGTTCCTGCCTGTGCGTTTTTGGTAGCGTCACGTTTAGTGCCAGCGGGGTGGACATAATGCTCGGTTTTCTAATGTTTTTGTTGTCAACAACTTTTTGACATGTTATGCACGAGAGAGGTACGATTTTATCCCGACGTAGAGGCACACACGTGACGAACTAGAGGCACGGACGTGATTCTAAGGGAGGTACGGACGCGAAAGGACCGTGATGCAAGCACGTGAAGGTGTGCCTCTGCTTTAAAGAGGCTTTCATTGACACGTTTTCATTGCGGGGGGCATGGACTATGAGCTCCATGTGTTTTCAAGCAAACTACAAGGTTATTTGCAAGCAAACTACAAGGTTAACTGCGACACAAGCACACGTAAATTTATAACAAGCAAACGACAATCTTGAGAGAAAGCAAATCTAATGAGAAATCTAGAATGGCACAAGCAATCTTCTAGATACTTTTCTTGGCCGGGACCACCTGCTTCTGTAGTCGTAGTCGCCACAGGACCTAGCGCGCTTCCTGGTCTGCTCCTTGTCAAGTTTTACCCGGCGTAGCCCTTCCTGGATGATGGTGAGGCAGCTCCATATCTCATAGGTAGCATAAGCGTCCTTTGCCGCGTACTCGATGTGCCTGATGGACAGGGGCATGCACGCCCAGTGGCTGTGTTCTGCGTTGGTGAGCTCTACATCGTGGACAAGGATGCCTAAGACGTCCCCAAAAGAGTCCAGAGGCTTGGTAGCTGTAGGCACCCTCCATTCCTTATGGATGTCGACGAAGTGGGCGATCTCCAGTCCAACACGGCCGAGCATCTCTATGTCGTCGTCGATGGAGAAGCTAGCAAACATGTACCTAGGGTCGGCGAGGAAGTTGTCAAACGTGGTGCAGTTCTTGTCGGCGGCGCTCAGTTGGAAGAGCAGCACCGGATGATCCTTACCAACGGAGAGCTGGACGAGGGCGGGTTTCTGATCTTCGCCATGGTCATTGGTGTACTTCACATCAACTCTGACGATCTTGTGGCGCTCGAACTGGAGGTGTTGCTCGTACTGCTCGATGGTGGTCGCCGCCTTGTGCAAGTCGTTGGTGTGGATCACGTGCAACTTGGTGTTGCCATGGGCCTGCACCTCCATGAATTCCTTGGTGAATCCCATGGCCTGGAGCAGTTCGTCCTCGTACAACCTGGTATTTCGTGGGGAACAATGAGTGGGAGAGCAATGGCGAGTTCTGTTGTTTATGTGTGAGAAGGCCGCGACGGAAGTGTAAATTTAAGGGCGGGACAACCGCAAAGGAGTGCATGTTCTCACTTTCGATGCGGTTGTTCACATCGTGGGTTGTGGATTGTGGTATCATCTCCCTGTCGGTGCGGTGGGGGAGATGATCGTTGTCTTGCGTAGTTTGCTGTCAAATGTTAACTTTTACAATTTATCTCGTGAGGCATGCAGGGGCAGTATGTAGAGGCACGTGTCTCTCACCAAGAGAAGCATGCTTGAAGTGGCTAGTTTAACTCTCAGACACACGGGCGTGGTACATTCACTGGGAGTGGCAATTGTTTTCAGTGATACATTCGCTAGGAGGAGTAGTGCTGTGTTTTTTTAGAGGCACTGTTGTGTGTCCGTGTTGCATCTGACGCTATGAGATGGACAAAAAGAATGAGAAGCAACGAGAGGTGTGGACATGCAGCTGTGAGAAGAACTTATACAACAAGAGGCGCAACTAGAGGCACAGATACGATGCTATGTGAGGCATGGAGATGAAGCTACGTGATTGCATGGACGTCAATTCGTGCTATGGTGCTACGTGAGGCACTAGCATGAAGAAATAACCGTGCACTCAACTACATGTGGCGACCACCGTGATTGCACAGTTGTGTTTCTGAGAAGCACCGGCCTCCATGGTTTTTCCGCGAGGTGGGATTCGACATTTATCCAGGGCATTTCGGGTTTTACGTGTGTAGGAAGAATCGTTTTTCACTTATATGTTATGTGTACGTGACGTGAGGATTGACAATAGGCATCTGTTACTGTTTTTCCGGAATGTTTTTCAATTAAATGTGAGAGGCATGAATGTGCCGACAGAACAGGCACGGTCATGTCTGAAATAGTTGTAAGGTCATCCCTAAGGTGTCCTATACGCTTCACAGTTACAAGCACGGTCGTCGTTCTTGTCGAGGCACGGAGGTGTAGGATGGAGCCTATGCCTCTGCGATAGTCCCGCCCCCTATTAAGAAGGAAGCAAATCTTCATAGACCCGATACGTCGAAAGCTGGCTGTAAGGCACACTCCTGCCTCTGCGTCTTTGGCGACGTTATGTTTTGTGCCAGCGAGGTGGACGTAATGCTCAGTTTTCTGATGTTTTTATTGTCATCAACTTTCTTAACATGTTACGCACGAGAAAGGTACGATTTTACCCGATGAACTGGAGGCACGGACGTGATTCTAAGGGAGGTATGGACGCGAAGGATCGTGATGCAAGCACGTGAAGGTGTGCCTCTGTTTTTAAGAAGCTTTCATTGACACGTTTTCATTGCGGGGGCCATTGCCTATGAGTTCCATGTGTCTTCGAAGGCATTCGACCTCATTAATGTACATGAAGCCAAGTTATGCACGGTCCCCATAGGAGTGGAGGCACAGAAGTGCCTCCGGGGGTGTTTTAAGTAGTTGGTTTTATTGACGGACAACCGTGTCTCTGTAGTGTTCTTCTCTGAGGGTCACGGACGTAAGAAATGTTTTCCAAGGAGAATAAACACCTAACTACCTCTGTATTCAAAATGTTTTTCTAAGGTGTTCCATACGAACGATTTTTAATATTGTGTGTGCAATGGTTTGTTAGAACATTGTGCACTACTTTTAGGAGCATTCTGTAATTGTTGTCCCTGCATTTCGACACTGCATCCACAAAGGTACTAGTGCGTTGCATGCTCGTCATTTTTATGGACTGCCATGTGTACCTGCTCTGTGTGTTACGCTGATCGTATACTATCCGTACCGTGTTTATATTTTTCAGTTTCATGCCAATGTATTCTAGTAATAGAAAACTCCAACATTGCACTAGAAATAAACTTGTTCAGAAGATATGTAAACTAGAAGCAAACTACAAGGTTATGTGCGACACAAGCAAAGCTAAATTTAGAACAAGCAAACAACAGTCTTGAGAGAAAGCAAATCTAATGAGAAATCTAGAATGGCATGAGCAATCTTCTAGATACTTTTCTTGGCCGGGACCTCCTGCTTCAGTAGTCGTAGTCGCCCGAGGACCTTGCGTGCTTCCTGGACTGCTCCTTCTCGAGTTTTGCCCGGGGGAGCCCTTCCTGGATGGTGGTGAGGCGGCTCCATATCTCATACGCAGTGTAAGCATCTTTTGCCGCGAACTCAATGTGCCTCATGGACAGGGCCATGCACGCCCAGCGCTTGTGTTCTGCGTTGGTGACCTTCTTCTACATGTCGTTGTAGTAGTCAGGGACAAGGATGCTTGAGACATCGCCAAGGGAGTCCAGAGGCTTGGTAGCTGTAGGCACCCTGCATTCCTTCTGGATGTCGACAAAGTGGGCGATCTCCAATCCGACGCAGCTGATCATGTTTATGTCTTCATCAATGGAGAAGCCAACAAACTTGTATTTGGGGTCAGCGAGGAAGTTGTCGAACCTGGTGCAGTTCTTGTTGGCGGTGCTCAGTTGGAAGAGCAGCACTGGATGATCCTTGCCGACGAAGAGCTGGACGAGGGCTGGTTTTTGATCTTCGCCAACGTCGTTGGCGTACTCCACAACAACTCCGATGATCTTCTGGCGCTCGAATTCGAGGTGTCGCTTGTACTGTTCGATGGTGGTGGCCGCCTTGTGTAAGTCATTGGTGTTATCACGTGCAACTTGGTGTTGTCATGGGCCTGCACCTCCATGAATTCCCTGGTGAATCCCATGGCCTAGAGCACTTCGTCCTCCTGCAACCTGGTATTTCGTGGGGAACAATGATTGGGAGCGCAATGGCGATTTCTGTTGTTTGTGGGAGAGAAGTCTGCAGTGGAGGTCTCAATTTAAGGACGGGGAAGCGGCAAAGGAGTGCAAGATCTCACTGTCGATGTGGTTGTGCACATCGTGGCTTCTGGATCATGGTTTCGTCTCCCTATCGATTCAGTTGTGCACATCCTAGGTTTTTTATCATGGTTTTTATTAAAAAGAAAATAAAACAAATTCAGCAGTTATGTTTTTAACACTCGTTACATCCCCAGCAACTCGGGGAGAAGATTGTTGTCTTTCGTAGTTTGCTGTCAAATGTCAATTTTTACAATTTATCTCATGAGGCATGCAGGGGCAGTATGTAGAAGCACGCGTCTCTAACCAAGAAAAGCATGCTTGAAGTGGCTATGCCGAGACACACGGGCTTTATACATTCACTGGGAGTGGCCATTGTTTTTAGTGATACATTCGGTCGGAGGAGCAGTGCTGTGTTTTTTCAGAGGCACTGTTGTGTGTCCGTGTTGCAACTGACGCTATGGGATGGACAGAAAGAACGAGAAGCAACAAGAGGCGTAGAGATGCAGCTGCAAGAAGAACTTATAGAACGAGAGGCGCAACGAGAAGCACAAATACAATGCTACATGAGGCACGGACATGAAGCTACGTGATTGCACGGACGTCAATTTGTGATGTCATGCTACGTGAGGCACGGGCACAAACATATAGCCGTGGACTGAGCTACATGCGCAGAAAGCCATAGATGCGTTTCTAAGAAGCACCGGTCTACATGCACTCATCTATTTCAGGCATTCCGGGTTTTACTTCTGTGACGAAGGAATGAACGTCGAATGTATGTGACGTGAGGATTGATAATAGGCGTCCATTACTGTTTTTACATAATGTTTTTTAAATAACTGTGAGAGGCATGAATATGCCGACAGAACAGGCACGGTCATGCCTGAAATAGTTGGAAGGTCGTCCCTAAGGTGTCCTGAATGTATCACCTATACTCTTGACTGTTACAAGCACGACCGTTATTCTTGTCGAGGCACGGTCTTGAGAAGCACGAATGTGCCGACGCAACAAGCACAGTCATGTCTGAAATAGTTGCAAGGACGAGATGCGCAGAAACAACGAGAATCAACAAGGGGCGTGGGCATGCAGCTGCGAGACGCACTTATACAGCGAGAAGCACGGCTAGAGGCACATGTACGATGCTACGTGAGGCACGGACATGAAGCTATGTCATTGCAAGGACGTCAATTCGTGCTCGTGTTTTGTCAAATGTTTTAAGTCACACTTTGTAAAGGCATGGATGTTTAAGGTGACAGAGACATAGGGGAAGGCACTAGTTTTTTAGGAGAAGTGATGTACGGTAGACATAGGTGTATGTTTGAGCTCATCGTGGGAAACTACTTGGCATCGCGGTATTCTGCGGAGGACCATAGTGAAAATTATGTATACTACTGGCGTGGGGAGCTAGCAACCTCACTAAACTATGCAGAAACATACTTCACCAGAGCCATTCATCCTCCATTATTAGTCAGCGAATCCTTTTATTATTATCACAGATAAATAAAGCAAACCCACATAAGTGTTTCACCTTCTTTGACCGGGAATTTTCACCACCGTCCTCTTGGACATAATTATATGATCAGTTACATACCATGACATAACAAAATAACAAAACTGGTGTGTACAGCCTGTTCAAAAACCAGACATACATTACTGAATTGTGTTATAGGATGTATAGCCACCGACAACACTCTATCAGGAAAGGTCGTTGATTATCATCCGTAGCAGCTTCATGTTTTCCAAAGTTGGCCACCGCTTTTCAATTGTGATGAGGACAATTGAACCAACCCTTAGCTGAGCTTCCCGGGCAAAATCTGAAAAACCGGTCACCTCCAATCTGTCGTCGGTTCGTATGGAGTATGTTGTGCTCATATCTATTGCATCATACATCTCTGTTAGGCTGTGTCGGTGTACTAGAGTA
The DNA here is from genome assembly GCF_018294505.1 of Triticum aestivum. Classification (NCBI taxonomy): domain Eukaryota; kingdom Viridiplantae; phylum Streptophyta; class Magnoliopsida; order Poales; family Poaceae; genus Triticum; species Triticum aestivum. The sequence continues at coordinate 634,309,753 of NC_057813.1, forward strand.
GGGGTACCCTAGTATCCCGAACTTGTGCATGGGCAGTTGCAGCACCCCGCAGAAAGGCTTGCCGGGTGACCACCAAGGCATAAGAACAAAGTATTCAAGCCAAGGAGACAAGGCCCCGGCAAGAGGAGCTTGCCGGGAAGGCCAACCAAGGCATCTCAAGGAACTTGCCGCGACGCACCACGCGTCCCGGCGAGGCCCGGTGAGCGACAAGCTTCCGGACGCGACAAGACAACGACCGCGGCAAGGCGTTTGCCGCGGCAAGCTACCACTCTGTACCCGCGCTCCAGCACATCCACCAACGTATCGCCCTGGGGCCTTTCCAGGCGCGCGTGGCAAGAGGCTGTGCAGCCAGCGGTGCATGGTGGCAAGCGACGCTGACAAGATTGCCATCGTGGCGAGCGGTGGCGTCCCTGATGGTCCCTTTTTGTACTATTTGGGCGACGTAGACGGGCATTTAATGCCTTTGTCCCCTGCCGTCAGGGTTAGGTATGATACACTGTACAGGTAGTTGTACCAACCGCAATTCCTTTTCCATTTTTACCCTTGTCTACGTTGCCACCTGTCGGAAACCCCTTTAGCATATAAAAGGAGGCTCATGCGCAACGTAGAGGAGGGAGAGAGGTTGGAAGGCAGAAAAACACTCACGCTCGGTCTCGTTAGGAGCTAGTGTGTACTGTAGCACTCAGCGCTCCCGAGCAAGAGCTCAATACACTCAGACATGCAGCAGTAGGAGTGTTATCTCTCCGGAGAGCTCCGAAGCTGGGTAAACTACTCGTGTGCTTCGCCTCGAACCGCTCTTCATGCGACCTCCGCCCCCGCCGAACCGAAAGGGGCCCGGTCCGCCGGTCCCATAGGTGTTCGTGGATCAGCCTCCCCGACATCTTTGGCGCCGACCGTGGGGAGCGTTGAGGTTGTGTGAACCTGATCCGGCGTTCACACGAGCTAGATCTTCATCTTCTTCATCGACATGCCACCGAAGAAGAAGGCTTCGGCGGCAGCTGTTCCGTCCACGCCGGCGGAAGAATGGGCATCGACGAGGGAGCTCACGGTGCTGCCAGGTCCAAGGACAAGGCTGCGCAGACCTCGGCATCCGTACATGCACCGCGCCCATCTCAGGAGGCGCAGGACCGACAGCGTCATGGTATTCGCAGGGCCATACGTTCGTTGGACCAAGATCGAGCTGGTGGATCTCGGGGTGCTCAAGACCAGCATGCACGCCAACATGCTGGCACGAGCGAGACACGGTCGCCTGGATGGGATACTGCTCCTTCTAACCTAGTTAGAAGTCCGAGCATATCCCGCTCCTCGCACCGTTCGCCACTACCGCCCACCACTCCAACAGAAGCTTTGGCGCGAGCTCCACTGCTCCTGGATTACCCTCCAACGGCAGACAAGATCGATGAATGGAGGGCCACCATTCAGAGTCTCATCGGCTTCGCCAACGGCGACACTCCGCGGCAGCCGAGTACATCACTGCCGCGACAGGACTGCCAGCCACGAGCCGATGGCGACGAAACCGATGGGGGTGCAACCACCATGCACTCTCCACCCCGAAGGCCAAGATCGCCAACTCGCCGGATCCACCTCGACAGCGACTCCACCGCATCATCAGATCCACGAGCTCGTCGCGATCAGCGCCAAGTTCTTCACGAACAACAGCAAGAAGAGGAAGTTGATTTCTGGTGACTATTTTCCGGCAGAGCTCCCCGAAGCCGCCGCCAAGAAGGTCCTCAAGATCAACACCAAGGGTGCTGAGGAGCAGTCTGCTTCGGCAAGCCCTAGGGTTTGTTCCGTTGAAGCAGACGCTCCCGACAAGTTTTGCTCCGGCAAGCTTGCCGGGGAAGGTCAAGCTCCGGCTGAGCCGCAGGTTCTCGCCGTAGAAGCGGATGTTCCCGCAGCAGTAGATGTGCCTTTAGTCCTTGTTGTCGAGCCGCAAGCTCCAGCATGGGCACAGCAGATTGTCCATTTCCTTCAGACAGGAGAACTTCCCGAAGAGCAAGAAGAAGCGGAAAGAGTAGCCCGGCAGTCAAGTATGTACCAGTTTGTCGACAACACACTGTACAGAAGAAGACTCAACGGTGTGAAATTGAAGTGTATTCACCGAGAAGACGGACAAAAGCTGTTGGCAGAGATACATGGAGGCATATGTGGTCACCACATTGGCGCAAGAGCACTTGCCGGCAAAGCGTTCCGGCAAGGTTTCTTTTGGCCGACAGCCCTCCAGGATGCAACTGCACAAGTAACCAAGTGTGAAGCGTGCCAGTTCCATTCCAAGCAGATACACCAGCCAGCTCAAGCTCTCCAGACGATCCCTTTATCCTAGCCATTTTCGGTCTGGGGGCTCGACAACCTCGGCCCCTTTCCCCGAGCTGTCGGGGGCTTTGAGTACTTGTACGTTGCAATCGACAAGTTCACATAGTGGCCAGAAGTGGAAGTAGTGAGGAAGGTGACAACACAGTCAGCAGTCAAGTTCTTCAGGTCGATTGTTTGCCGCTTCGGGATCCCTAACAGGATCATCACCGACAACGGCACGCAATTCACGAGCCGCACCTTCATGCAGTACGTCCAAGATCTTGGCGCCAAGGTCTGCTTCGCTTCTGTTGCTCATCCGAGAAGTAACGGTCAAGCGGAGAGGGCGAATGCCGAAGTGCTGCGCGGGCTCAAGACCAGCACTTTCGACAGGCTGCGCAAGTGCGGGAAGAACTGGATTGAGGAGCTGCCGGTGGTTATTTTGTCAGTCAGGACGACGCCAAATCGAGCCACTGGCCAGACACCTTTCGCTCTAGTCTATGGAGCAGAGGCAGTTATCCCCACGGAACTCGTATACGGGTCACCTCGAGTGCTCGCTTATGATGAGCTTGAGCAAGAGCAGTTGCGACAAGATGACGCGCTGCTCCTTGAGGAGGACCGTCTTGAGGCCGCTGTACGAGCTGCTCGATACCAGCAAGCTTTGCGCCGCTACCATAGCCGCAAAGTTAATGCCAGAAGCCTCAAAGAAGGCGACCTTGTTCTTCGGTGCGTTCAGTCCGCCAAGAATTCCAACAAGTTGACGCCAAAGTGGGAAGGCCCTTGCCGGGTGAAACGAGTCACTAGGCCTGGCGCTGTCCGCCTTGAGACCGAAGATGGCATTCCGGAGAGCAACTCCCGAAACATTGAGCATCTTCGTAAGTTTTACCCGTAAGGCGCGGTTGCCGGAACCTGTTCTGGCAACCACCTTTCGTACAAGTCTTGCCGATGTTGCATGTAATCCTTTGTACGAAGCCGGGCGCAGACCCCGTGCGTAAGTAAAGCTCATGTACTCCGCAGATCTTGTCAATTTCATGCTTTCTACTTTTCTTTGCATGCATTATCTGACACTTTGTGCAGCGCCTACCCCCGGTAAGCAATAATGAGCCGTAAGGCTCCATATCTTTATTTTCTCTTCTTTCTCTTTCTCAAAGAAGGGAAGGTTCCCTCGCCCACAAGTTTGCCGGGGGGGACGGAGAAGATAATGGTGTGGACCAAGCGTCGTTCGAGGAAGTTTCGCCTTACCGGGGAGCAAACAACAGAAATGCTAAGTTGCTAAAGTTTGAGCAATCAGTTTTAATTTTTAAGTTATCTTCCTCGAACGACCGTGCTTTGTATGGAAAACCTGTGCGCGGAGGAACCAACTCGTAGCTAGTTGCGCCCTTACTTTCTTTCGAGTCCGCTCAACAACTTAAGTGAGCTGCGACTAGTTGTGACAAGGTTTCTTGTCGGTAGCGGCACCGCCAGCAGGCTGCTGACGTCCCGCACTCAGCGCTCGCGGCTAAGGTGCCTGCGCCGACAAGTTCCCTAAAAGCGTAGGGCAAAAACATATTAAGGAAGGAATCAAGTAAAGGAAATAACATAGCAATCGCTACCCAAAATAGAGTCATATTATAAGATAGCTTGTCGCAGCTCTAACAGATTGTTCTCATAACATGACCAGCAGCGACAAGAAAAAGAGGAAACGGGCGGCCTAATCTACGCGATCGCCCTCAACCCTCTTGATCCCGCTCACCTTGTCCACAATGGGTGCGACAAGGGTCTTGAGCACTTCCAGATCAGCATCCGGCGGCAAGGTCCTGAGGACGTTGGTGAGGCTGAGGCCTAGGTTGCGGAAGGCCACCTTCACGAGCACCTTTTGAAGAGCTCCCGCGCAGATTTTGCGCGACTCGTCGGCCAGCTGCTTTGGGATCTTCTCCCGGAGTCGCTGGAGGGCCGTTGCCACGCCTTTGAAGAACCAGCTGAGCTTGGCGCTGGGTTGGAGGTGCTCATCGGAGGAATACCCGAGATCCTCCATCCCCAGCTGCGCCAGCTCCCTGTCGATGGCTGCGGCAACACCCACGAGACCCTCGGCCGACTTCACAACCTTCCCGGCTTTCGGAGCCATGGCGGAGGTGGTGAGAGAGATCGACGGTGTTGGTGGTGCCGGTGGCGATGGGGGGCGGAGCGCTGCTCTCTTTCAGCTTTGGGAAGAAGGAGGGCGCGGAAGATACAGAGTGAAATACGGCGTAACCCAGGCCGCGCGTGCCCGTGCCCTGTTTTGGTCCTGGCCCAACAGCGCTCGGCACCGTGTGTGGCCCAGGCCCGGGGGCTCCTGTCGGTGTACTAGAGTAGGGGTACCCTAGTATCCCGAACTTGTGCACGGGCAGTTGCAGCACCCCGCGGCAAGGCTTGCCGGGTGACCACCAAGGCATAAGAACAAAGTATTCAAGCCAAGGAGACAAGGCCCCGGCAAGAGGAGCTTGCCGGGAAGGCCAACCAAGGCATCTCAAGGAACTTGCCGCGACGCGCCACGTGTCCCGGCGAGGCCCGGTGAGCGACAAGCTTCCGGACGCGACAAGACAATGACCGCGGCAAGGCGTTTGCCGCGGCAAGCTACCACTCTGTACCCGCGCTCCAGCACATCCACCAATGTGTCGCCCTGGGGCCTTTCCAGGCGCGCGTGGCAAGAGGCTGTGCAGCCAGCGGTGCGCGGTGGCAAGCGACGCTGACAAGATTGCCATCGTGGCGAGCGGTGGCGTCCCCGACGGTCCCTTTTTGCACTATTTGGGCGACGTAGACGGGCATTTAATGCCTTTGTCCCCTGCCGTCAGGGTTAGGTATGATACACTGTACAGGTAGTTGTACCAACCGCAATTCCTTTTCCATTTTTACCCTTGTCTACGTTGCCACCTGTCGGAAACCCCTTTATCATATAAAAGAAGGCCCATGCGCAACGTAGAGGAGGGAGAGAGGTTGGAAGCAGAAAAACACTCACGCTCGGTCTCGTTAGCAGCTAGTGTGTACTGTAGCACTCAGCGCTCCCGAGCAAGAACTCAATACACTCAGACATGCAGCAGTAGGAGTGTTATCTCTCCGGAGAGCTCCGAAGCTGGGTAAACTGCTCGTGTGCTTCGCCTCGATCCGCTCTTCGTGCGACCTCCGCCCCCCGCCGAACCGAAAGGGGCCCGGTCCGCCGGTCCCATAGGTGTTCGTGGATCAGCCTCCCCAACAGGCTGATTCCACCGTTTTGAGGTAGATATCCTTGGTTCATCTTTAGAAGCCTCACAACGGCAGACGAGATTCTCTACAGATTGTACCGATATCACTAGATAAAATCAATGTACAAGGACATCAAACATCGAAAATAGCAAACAAAACCATGGCAGTGGATCAAAACAAATATTCAATGACTAACCAGACGACCATTTATGACATTGGCGACGTTTAGACGCTGAACAAAGGGTATTGTGGGGAAGTTGTCAGAGTCAAACACATAGTATATCACCTATCCAAATTGTCTGTATGAGAGGTTTACGCCTTGACCAAACACTGTTTTCCCAATGTACCCCCTCTCCGGATCATTTAGAAAATCAAGAGCTGCATGGAAAAAAATAACTCATTTTGAAACATATTTGTTTAAACAAATGAACTCTCTATTAAAGTTTAAAAGGAATGGTTAAATTCAATGCATGTGATCAAGTTGGGATGATAATCAATAGAATTGCATAAAATGTTTTGAAAATAACTTTGACTGTAAGTATGACATAACTGGACAGAGGTAGGAGCACCAAAGTATGTTGATAAATGTAGTTGATAAAACAGGATGGAAGTTGGTGCACTTACCTAGTGATGGTTTGGGAAGGGGCATGTGACCTCCTCGAGAATCATTGAGTATCAGATCTATCTCAATGGATAGACTCCCAGTATCCAGGTTTATGATGATTAGATCTTGATAATGAAGATCATAGTCACTAATTAACATTTCCCAGCCAGGTCCATGAATTTTTGACCGGTTAGGTTCATCGGTGATGCAGATCTCATATGAAAGATCCTCGTTGGTGATCAGTACTGGATTCCTTTGTTTTACTTCTTCTTGAAATGCCTCCTCTTTCCACTGATAGATTGAAGAAATGACTTGCTGCCTGAAATAGCATGGCACATACTGCGCAAGAAAAAAAATCTTCAAACCGGCAAGAATGAATCCTTGAATACCGACATGTATAGCCAAGAAAGATAGCGCTTATCATAAATGTACCAATTGTTTTCAACAGGTTGCTATTTGATAAAACAAGGTACATCGAAAATCGAAAACATATCGTTAAATGTTTAAATGTAGGCATTCCATTCCAACAATATGGTAGAAACTTTTATTTCCTCCATCCGAAAGATACAGTAGTTGGTAGTAACTAATGGGCAGCATGGGGTGCTAAACATTTCTCCTTACTAGGCATGTCCTGAAGCATCGAGGAAGATGCACCGTTATCGAGCTGTGAAGAACGCCTGACTCTAGCCCAGGGCAACCGAAGTTGGTACATATATCACAGCACATGGTTCCCCCTGTAATACATTGCAAAACAACGTTTACATGAAATTCTTAACACAAGGAAAATTATATTATCTTGAAAAACTATTCGGCTAAACCGACATTTTACATAAATAGTCGTTCACAAACAATTTCCTAAAAAGACATGTGCACAGCTTTTGATTAGAAGGTGAACAGTAGATATGGGATATGTAATAACATAGGAAATATGAATTTAATTAAGTTAGTATTTTATTTTCCAAAAATGGTTTCTTAATTCATCACAATTCAGTATTGAATATTTTTAGAGCAGTTCACAATCTTGGCTGTCAATGTCAATCAGTGAAAGGATTTCTGCTGCTTGTTTTTAAAAGCAGCTTGAGAAAATGTATATTTCAAGACAAGACAAGCAAAACGGAGAAACAATAGTCTATCATTAGGCGGCTCAAAGGAGTGTTTTTGTAACATTAAAATTATGTAAATTCGCCAGCGCTGCACCCAGCAAAAACTTCATCCGCAACCATACGCCACCGTCGGCAACGCCAACCACCGGAACATGTGTGGCTAGGTGGTATGTGATCCATCAACGTTAACCTTGCCTCCAGCTTACAGGACCCCAAACTCTATCCTCAAGCACAAACGCCGACTCCCAATCAACAGCACCCCAAACGCCGACCTCCAGCACCGTGTGACCGGTTAAGCAATAGGGCTCAATGTCTTGCTACCCCATTGGACTTCCCACAGGCGTTGTTTGCAAGACCTAACGGGCTTCAATTTGAACTACCAACCTCCCTCGGCGAAGTTCATCGCTCACCTCGGACTTGGACGCGCAGGTTGCTACAGCTCATACCGTTGTCAAGCACAAACACCGACTCCCAATCAACCCCACCCCTAAGAGGCATGGGTCATGTACAGGTTCGGCTTCGTACTGCGCGGATTTGGTTTAGATCACAACGAATTTCTAGGAAATTCCTATCATAACAGCGTAGATGCGTCGCTTTCAAGCACGAAGAGACGAAACCAACAGAGAGGAAAATGGATCGTAGTAAAAAAATTCACATAGAAATTAAGAGAAAATGGACTAACCCTAGATCTAGAGGGAGAATCGAGAGAGAAGAGACGATGAACTCTACAGCGGGTGATTGGGAGGGGGAGGGGGTCTGGGTTGGCACAAAACAGAACATACAGTTATAATACGCGCCTGCTCACTGACATGAGGCTACTGTACAACGGCAAAGACAAGACTATTGGCTTATTAGGAGTACAGAGGCACGGACTGATGGCCCCAACACGCACAGACTTACATGCACATAAGGCATGACTTTGTTTCTATTTTCCAAATTTTCTCAGTGACGCGTTCACTGAGACAGGTTGTGCACGTCCATGATGCATGACCATGCTTCTGTTTTCCGAAGTATTTTTTCCTAGCATGGTCTCTCGGAGGGATAGGGACGTGAATGAGACGCACGTAAGGGCCTCTGTATTATAAATGTTCTCAGTGACGTGTTCATTAACAGACGCACGGTCTTTAAGCAGTTGGCGCACGGTTGTACATGTGCATGACGCAGAATGTCTTTTGTGTTCTCCTAGTTGTTTTAGTATGACACGGCCACTCTGGTGGATAGGGGAGTGAAGCCACGGTGCGCATGGTTCTCCAAGGAGAAAATGCACTAAAGTGCCTCTGCTTTTGTAACATTTTAAGTTGCTTGTTCACAGCTAGGCACGGGTGTATGTTTAAATGATGCAAGATCGTGCTACTTTTTTCCGAGTTGTTCATTTCTGACACGGTCTCTCGGAGGGACACGGTGACTGCAATTAAAAGGGGCATGTAATCTTTCGCTTTGACGAATTCGTCGGATGCATGAGTTTTGTTCAATCTGATAATGAGAATGGAAACGCAGCATCTAAAAAGTGATTGGAGGTTCGTTGCTGACCTTAAGTCATTATCATAGATGAGTATTCGGATCCATGCCTCTGCCACCATAATTTTGTGCATCCACATGGTTGACAATCGTACGTGCCTGTACGTGCCTAAACTTCGGTGCCCCTGGAGTCTACACCCTTGTGCCTCCCATGCCACGAGTCGTGGCTTTAACGTTCCCCTGGAGACACACGACACGTGGATCCAGAGACTTCACGACCGTGTCTTTTCAACTAAGAGTTCGCAGCCATGCCTCTGCCACCACACTTTTGTGCATCTAGGGAGTCGATACCTATGTCTGTAGAGGCTTCAATGGGGTCGGTGCCTGCTGCTACGTCTTGAGCTTGCGTTGGTTTTCCTTGAAGAGGAAAGGGTGATGCAGCACAGTAGCGTAAGTATTTCCCTCAGTTTTTGAGAACCAAGGTATCAATCCAGTAGGAGGCTTCTCAACACGCACGGGCCACTATTTGGGAGCCACTACATGCACGGACATGGCATTTCTCCAGGCCTGGCTCAGCATAAACCCTTTCTGGGTGTAGAAAAGTGTGGGTAGAAGGTGCCGAAGTAAGGCCTCTACATGCACGTGTACCAACCTTCTTGATACTCAGTTAGAAAAGCATGATTATGAAACATTCAATGTGCTTGAAGGCCCGGACGTTTGCATGGTTACAACACTTTCTAATCAAGGATTGTTATGGCAAGCTTACAGATGGTACAAAATATTACAAGGGTTGTTTGTTCATGTTCAGAGAAAGGCACGTTCAAGAGGGCGCAACAACATGTAACCCTGCAGGCTTGAACAACTTACTCCAACTCTGTGTTCAGTAGTCATAGCTGAATGGATCCGTTAAATCCAGGTATTCAACACGTGTGAGTTTTAAAGAAAAGAACCAGTGCTTGCACGCTCCTAATAATACAAGGCGAGCACATTCAGAAGCCTTTTTGTGCCACAGAAGATCCTTTTGATGCTTTTCATAAAATTCTTCCATGAAGTGTTGGTGGAAGCGATAGTTAAGCCTCATGGTCTCAAGCTTGCTTGCACTCAGAAGAAAGAATCTCATAAATTCAATGTTTACCAAGCAGGGTTCATAGTCATCCAGCGTTATTGTCTTCAAACAAAAGTCATCTCGTTTGGCAAACGGTCGATGCTTATGACGACATGCATTTGTTTCTCCGTAACAGAGTCCTCCCTAGATGTACATGAAGAATGAAAATACTTACGATCTAAAAACAGAGATTCCATTGAAAGAGCACATGAATGATTAATTCTATTACCTCCGTCCTGGTAAAGTATTTATTGAATTTTTTGTAGATATGGGTGTATGTAATACTAAAACATGTCTAGCCATGGGTGTATCAATTTACAGACGAATGTAAGACAAGCTTATTAAGACATACATTAGAAGTAGTACAGTATGCATGTTATGGGCTTTCAATGTGTGCGAGAATGATCACCTCGATAAACAAGTTCTCAAGGCTACGAAAGCATTGCATCAGGGAAACGGCCACGTCCACTTCAAAACACATCTTGATGAGCAAAGTCTTGACCATTCGAAGCACTGTTGACAGGCTGACTGTCGGCAAACCCTGCATGGTGCATGCACAATGATTTTAAAAATTGAACAAAAGGTTCTATTACATGAAACTTGTTTAGTCGGACAAATGCAGCTGAAAACTAGGTACCTGGATAACTGTAGAGTTACGCATGACCTTGGATTCAGAGAAAAAATCATGCAATTTTCCCACAGTCTCCAATTTAGGTGCAGACATGACAGTTATCTGCAAGTTGCTACTGAGAATATCAATAAGCAACCGCTGAAGTGACGGGGCATCCTCTATAAAAAGTTCGCCATGTCCACAGCGAATTCCAATGCTTACAAGGTTACGTGAGTTTACTCTTATGCAACGGCTTTCCATATTCCAAGTAAGCAGTAGGCACCGGAGTGCGGGGCAACTAGAGTGGATCATGCTTTCAACACTACAAGAAATATGTCAACTTATGACCTTATGTCAGTGACCCTCGAAGAATTGGTCATAAATTTATGACCATTTTAGACCAATTGGTCAAAAGCTGTTCGGGGGGCTCCAAACCCTAAACCATTGCGACCATTTTGGTCAGAAAGGTCGTAATTTCCTTACACGAAATGGTCATAAAGCAAACAGCGCTAGTCCGCTGCCTTATTTCTAGTTGTTAACGACCAATATAGATGGTCATAGCCTTGTAAATTGTGGTGGGTTGCTATGACTAGGCGCCACCTCATCAGTTTTGCCCATGTGTCATGCCCATGTGGCAGTTTTTGCCCTAGGTTGTGAAGCAACCTATATTTCTGTCATTCCCAAAATTCCAAAAAATATCTCATAAATTCTTTGGGTCATATCTTCGTCAAATATGTAAAAACCTTCCTTGCCTAGTTCAAAAATATTCATTTTCCTATTCTGTTCAGAATAACAGTTTGTGAAGGAAGTACCACTTTGGCATGTCCAAATAGTATCCATTTTCTACAGTGCTTTCCTATGCCCAAATAACCATCCTCCACCAAATGCTAGCTCAATACATTCATTATTTTGAGCCGAGCTTCAACATCCGTAGTTATGTCCAGTGTGGTAGTTTGCAAAGCAAGTACCACCTAGGCTCCTCCTTTTGAGCTGAAAATTTGTGAAAACGGTCTTCTTAGTAACTGATCATCCTCACCCAAAACTCACGCCCATTAGCCATGTACATTTCCCGTACCGCTAATCAAACACTTGGCTGCTAATTCATGTTTGAGCATCGATCGGTCTCCTCGTGAGAATCTTATGCTGTAATTTTCTTCCTAGCACCAACCTGGGGAGTGCCCAACCCACTAGACATGCCTAGGCCGCCCAGAACACATGGCAACGCCACGGTCACGCGGTGACCACGCGGCGGGCATGCGAGTTTACGCGCTCTAGAGTTGGGGCCCTCGGCCACCGCCCAAACCTCGACGTATCGCCACCAAACCATGTATTTATGATTAAATAGGTCCTTATGTAACTAGAAATGATTTTTGGAAAAAATAAATAGCAAACTATGAGGCAGCTGCAGTTCAAATTTGACCCGCTTCCAACTGAATCGGCGGAAATTTGTCTTTTTCACGAGAGGTGGATCAAAATTTTTACACCCAACCATTTTGTCAATTGTGCATTAAATATGGCCTAGTATTTTATAAAAATGATTTGGTCCAATTTTGCAACAATTATTTGGTAGTTCCTTCACAAAAAAACCTCCTTTCGGGCACTCGAAAAATGGAAAATGGTTTTTTCGTCCAACGAAAATGAAAACTTCCTTAGGCAACATTGTTTGCCATTCCAATATGCACCCTTGTGCACAATATGAGATCATTTGAACAAACTATGCCATGAATGTGGCCATAAGATTGATCATTTGGCTTGAAAGCCATGAATCTTCACACTTCATAGCTCATTTCTGAGAACACTTTTTTAAAATAATTACCGTATTACAATTTTATTATTTTTCCTGGGAACTTGGCCACATATAATGACACAATGCGAAGGTTTCCCAATTATTTGATTTTTTTGGAATTTTTTATGCCCGTTTCAAAATGCGGTCAAAACGGCGGGAATGACCGTTCCTAGCTAGTGGTTGAATCTTGGAATTTTTTTGATGTTTCTATGATTAAATAGATACTTATGTACCTAGAAATGATTTTTGGAAAAAATAAATAGCAAACTACGAGGCAACTACAGTTCAAATTTGACCCGCTTCCAACTAAATAGACGGAAATTTGTCTTTTTCACGAGAGGTGGATCAAAACTTTTTACACCCAACCATTTGGTCAATTGTGCATTAAATATGGCCTAGTATTTTAGAAAAATGATTTGGTCCAATTTTGCAACAATTATTTGGTAGTTCCTTCACAAAAAAACCTCATTTGGGGCAATCGAAAAATGGAAAATGGTTTTTTCGTCCAACGAAAATGAAAACTTCCTTAGACAACATTGTTTGCCATTCCAATATGCACTCTTGTGCATAATATGAGATCATTTGAACCAACTATGCCATGAATGTGGCCATAAGATTGATCATTTGGCTTGAAAGCCATTGATCTCCACACATGATAGCTCGTTTCTGAGAACACTTTTTTATAATAATTGCCGTATTACAAGTTTGTTATTTTTCCTAGGAACTTGACCACATATGATGACACAATGCGAAGGTTTCCCAATTATTTGATTTTTTTGGAATTTTTATGCCCGTTTCAAAATGCGGTCAAAACGGCGGGAATGACCGTTCCTAGCTAGTGGTTGAATCTTGGATTTTTTTGATGTTTTTATGATTAAATAGATACTTATGTACCTAGAAATGATTTTTGGAAAAAATAAAGAGCAAACTACGAGGCAACTACAGTTCAAATTTGACCCGCTTCCAACTGAATAGACGGAAATTTGTCTTTTTCACGAGAGGTGGATCAAAACTTTTTACACCCAACCATTTGGTCAATTGTGCATTAAATATGGCCTAGTATTTTATAAAAATGATTTGGTCCAATTTTGCAACAATTATTTGGTAGGTCCTTCACAAAAAAACCTCCTTTCGGGCACTCGAAAAATGGAAAATGGTTTTTTCGTCCAACGAAAATGAAAACTCTCTGAGGAAACATTGTTTGCCATTCCAATATGCACTCTTGTGCACAATATGAGATCATTTGAACCAACTATGCCATGAATGTGGCCATAAGATTGATCATTTGGCTTGAAAGCCATTGATCTCCACACATGATAGCTCGTTTCTGAGAACACTTTTTTATAATAATTGCCGTATTACAAGTTTGTTATTTTTCCTAGGAACTTGACCACATATGATGACACAATGCGAAGGTTTCCCAATTATTTGATTTTTTTGGAATTTTTTATGCCCGTTTCAAAATGCGGTCAAAACGGCGGGAATGACCGTTCCTAGCTAGTGGTTGAATCTTGGATTTTTTTTGATGTTTTTATGATTAAATAGATACTTATGTACCTAGAAATGATTTTTGGAAAAAATAAAGAGCAAACTACGAGGCAACTACAGTTCAAATTTGACCCGCTTCCAGCTGAATAGACGGAAATTTGTCTTTTTCACGAGAGGTGGATCAAAACTTTTTACACCCAACCATTTGGTCAATTGTGCATTAAATATGGCCTAGTATTTTAGAAAAATGATTTTGTCCAATTTTGCAACAATTATTTGGTAGGTCCTTCACAAAAAAACCTCATTTGGGGCAATCGAAAAATGGAAAATGGTTTTTCCGTGCAAAGAAAAATGAAAACTCTCGTAGACAACATTGTTTGTCATTCCTAGATGCACCTCGTGTAAATATTTGATAGCTTCTTCACAAAAAAAATTCATTTTGGACACTCAAAACATAAAAAATAAAATGCTGACATGATTTTACACTTCATTTTTATTTGACCACGACCAATTTTATATGGTCATAACATCCAATACTAGATGGTCATAACGTCATACACGCGTGCTGCGTTCTGATTGGGCCATAGCCATCTCACGCGGATCATGCATCAAGCACCGTTGGATGCTCCTGGATCCAACGGTAGTCCTCGCCCCCTCACCCTCTCACCCACCTAGCCCTAACACAACCACCCCCACGCCCCCCACGCCCCCACTTCTCCACCTTCTCTCCCGCACCCTTAGCCGCCGCCGTCCCCTTTGGCCAAAACCCTAGCCGCCCCTGCCCCCGCACCATGGCCGGCCTCCACCCCTGCGTCGACGGCGAGGAGCCCGAGTCTCCACGCCTCCCCCCTCAAGTGGCTAGAAACCCACCAGAGGCGAGGAGAGCGCCGCTCCTCCTCTGTCTCTCTCGATTCCCAGCCCACCCACCCAACCCGCCGCCGCTGACCTCCATCCTCTCCGCCAACCCCGGCCACCGGCGACCTCTCCCCTCCCCTCCTCTCCCACGGCCGTGGTCGGACCCTCCTCGCTCGCGCCCTAAACATAGCCGCACCGCACAGCCATGGCGAGATCCAGCAGCGGCCAGATCCAGCACCAGCGGCCAGATCCAGCACTAGGTGGGCGCGCGTGGAGGACACCGTTTGCCGCCATGGGAGCGCTCGAGGAGGCCCACCTCGCCACTGTCGCCGCGTGCGTGTGCGACGACGACGAGGAGGAGGATCTTCTGGTGGAGCTCGGCGGCGGGAAGGCGCCGGGGGACACCATGGAGCTGACGGTGCGCGCGCTGCTGGTGGGGATCGGCGATGACGACCGCCGAGAGGGGCTGCGCAGGACGCCCAAGAGCGTCGCCAAGGCCTTCCCCGACGGCACCCGAGGTATAACCCGTGGATTGCGCATGCTCGCGTTCGTTCCCTGTTTTGACCATTTGATGGAAGCGTCCAAGTCGAGCACTCCTCGTTCATTAGCGCACTCTGAATGTTTTCTTTGTCAGCGTACGTGTAAAGAACTTAGACTTAGACATGAAAGATTGCATTGTCTTTCTTAAGTACTCCTAGTTCGTTAGCGCACTCTGAATGTTGTTCATGCGTATGTGCTTTTGTCAGCGTCCGTGTAAAGAACGAAGCCTCATGTGTTCCATTTACCTACAGTTTTTCTTCCCATGATAGTATTTCACCAGGATTGTTAAACATAGGCTTTGTGGGCCAACATGTGACTTGTCTTGACTGATGTACGTGCGCCGGTGAGCGCCGATGACTTATCTTTTTCAAGGTTGACTTGCCTTAACAAGTAGTACTCCATTTCCGTTTCATAGTCTACACCGGCTGAATCAACACCTTGTCTGTTGGTTGTTTACTTACTACTAGGCCCAGGTTGACCTGCCTTAACAAGCATATCTCCATTTCCTATTCTGTTCTGGCTGAATGAATGCATCAAACCCTTGTCTGGTGGTTGAATTAATTAATTTACTTGGCTCAGGTTGAAGCTCAAGTACTAATGACAGTAGGATTATGCTGAATAAACTGAATGTATGTATGATGGCTGCAGGCTCGATACAGGCATGTGGACATAGCCACGACCACAGCTCTCCAGCAACCAAGACGGCGACAGCGTCGACGGGATCCTCGGACGACCTGCGTCCTTCCCCGACCACGCCCATGACCTGCATCCAGCTGCTCGTGCCCCGGTCCTCCTCAACTTCGCTCCTGGTGAGCTGCTGTGGGTGAGACAATTGACTCGATCTGTTGCTATTGGTAGAACTGCTGATGTAGTCTGGGTGTAGCCGCAACTGTTGTAGGTTGGGTGTGTAGGAGGCTGACCTACTGCTCTTCTTAGTACCATGGCTGCTATAGGTTTGTTTTATCTGCAATACATACTATCTTGGTTTAGTTTAGGGGCAAATAGAGATGTTTCTGTTGGACTGTGTTATGTGATTGATAGGTCACTGTCCCATTACATACTATCATGTAAACCTCCTGTTTTCCTGAAATGCTATTATTGATA
This sequence comes from Triticum aestivum, assembly GCF_018294505.1. Lineage (NCBI taxonomy): Eukaryota > Viridiplantae > Streptophyta > Magnoliopsida > Poales > Poaceae > Triticum > Triticum aestivum. The sequence goes on from NC_057813.1 coordinate 634,325,893, forward strand.
AGTCACTGTCCCATGACATACTACTCTATTTGAGCAGGAATAGGTGGTGCCATGACTTGGTTTCAACCTATTGTTTGCTAGCAGAAAATATGTGGCTTATTTTTTATCTTATCTTGTATTAAGCTGCCTTGTCTGTATTGAACTATGTAATTCCAGCAGCGACCACCACATCTGGTGAAAGAGACACTCTCTCTGCTGTATTTTCTGTTTATTGTTTGTAGTGAATGACTTTCTGTGTCTTGGTAGGTAATTGGTATCATGTCCATGTTGTTGTTGCATGTGTAATTAATAAATGGCAGAAATAACACCTGCTTGGAATCTCCCGGTCCTGGCGCGTGTGATCTGACTGGGTTGCGTTGGTGTGTGGTTGCAGGACAAGGTGGTGAACCTGCTGTTCGAGAAGAGGCCGAAGTTTTGGCATTGGTGGAGGCCGAAGAGGATCTGCAAGGATCTCAGCAGCATCGGCGACACTGGTATGCTGAATACCAGTTTCCTGTAAAAGAAATCTGCTACACTTGTCGTCTCTATTTCCTGTAAAAGAAATATGCTGAATACCAGTTTCTACCAGTCTGACGGCGGCTTGTGTGCGTTGCAGTTATTATCTCTGTCACCAAGGAGGGTGTCAAGTTCTCCACTGCTGCAGACATTGGAACAGCAAACATCATACTGCATACTGAAAGTTAAGAACCCCAACTGATTTGTTCTCAATCTGATTGCTTGCTGGTTACTCAGTTTTTATATCTGGACAGTGTTGTAATACACTATTGTGTCCCTATGATGTGAAAGTTATGGTCTGAGTAGCTTTATATTAGGATCTGCTTGAGTCTCTATGATGTTCTCTCTTAGTATCATGTCATGAGCTGTGAGTCGTGCATATATAACTGAGCTGTATAAGACCAGCAAGTTTTTTTGCCAATTAGCTTTTCGTGTGCATGCTCTTAATCCCCATAGCACTAAGAGAGGACCTTACTGATTCCCATATTACTAATTTCTGTATCAAACATTATTATTTTGTATCTATGTGCTAGCTCTGTCAAATATAATCAACCTGCCTATGTTCCATTTTGCTATTTGTACTTGGATAGAAAAGCTAAAATCTGTATAGTGCTTTGTGTGTAATACCAAGTTGTTCCTGTTATTTACAAACTGCTGTTCTTATACACTGATCCACAACACCTTACATTACACATTTGAAATTAATTAAAATACATCTAAACACAGTGCTTCAACACAGATTTATCCTATGATTATACGTGAGACATTAGTTTGTTTTTATGCTTTTGTTTCCGACAGTGCTTCAAGCTTGTTTATTAACTCGATTTGTTGTTATTCTGTTTAACAGGAGACTGCAGCAGAAGCAGAGAAGACGGATGCTACACCAATCCAAGAGTAGCTAGCTTTAATTAACTTGGCAGAGCGTTTTATTTTTCAATCGCAATATTTGTGATTGTGTGGAATATTGTATGGTTATGTACGTGAAGTTTTAAGTTCCTGGGCATGCAATATTTGTAGGTTAAACTGGTTGTTGTGATGTGAACGAGTGTATGGAGTTTCACATGTTCTGTTCTGTACAGAATATATTTTAATAAACCTATTTTGGTTGTTATTTGAAGATTTTCATATTCTTTTCTTCTTTCTGTTTGATATATACTGCTTAAAAAGCGATGTGGATCCACTGCCAGGAAAAATCTGACAATTGGGACCCATCTAAAAACTTGACCACAAAAAACCCTCGAAAATAAAAATGAAATGGGCCACAAAAGGCCATGCCTAGAAAATAAAAAGGCCAAATTGTTGGGCCAGGCCCATGTAGCTAGAGAAAAAAAATAGAGAAAATATACAGTAAAAAGGCCGAATTGTTGGGCTAGGCCCATGTAGAAAACCGAATTGGACCGCGCTGAATCTTGTGCCACATCAGCTTGCCACGCTGGATGCCTACGTGGCTTGGGGAGGTTGCTAGTGACCAAAACGCCATAGTAGGAATATTTTGGTCGTAAACGTCTTCGACCATTCCAGAAGAAAGGTCGCTATAGTCAGTTTATGACGGCCAGCTTTTGACCTTCTGTTTTTGGTCACAAAAAGGTCGCAAATGGAAATTTGTGACCTTTCAGTGACCAATAGTGGTGGTCACAAGTTGACATATTTCTTGTAGTGCAAGCGAGATGTTTGATATACCAACGTCCACAAGTGAAAGTCTCTTGAGCAGTGGCATTTTAAGAGCCTGAACGTAACTGTCTGGTATTTAGCAAAGAGCAAAGGTGGCGGTGTGTAGGGAGGATGCAAACTGAGAGAAGGACGCCGGTGCAAAAGGCGCAGATGATGGGTGTGTGAGTGGTCGTACGACACACTCTCTCACAAAATCTGGGGACATGTAATAGAACTCGAGCACCTGGAGATTGTTCAGTTTGGATGATTCCAGTCAGGCGTCGACGACTGAGGGTCTAGACTCGAGGTAGCATGCCGGTATGCAGAGACGGTGAACTGCGCCCCCATGGGCTGAGAGGATGGCTTCCGGAAGGGTCGTATCATCAGCGCCAGATTTGCTAGGGCACCGAGTTTCGAAGCGCCTTTCGTGGGCGAGCTCCCAGGTAGGAGGCGCTACAGAGATTTTCTCGATATGAACTATTTCTAGAGGCTTAAAAAGACGAGCGGCAGGGATCTCACGGCAGTCTAGACTAAGAGGAGCGGTGGGCCACAGAGGACGCCACCGACGAGCGAGGATTCGAGTACTGATGCTATACAAGATGGGGATACGAGAGATGATCTCACCTAGGATGACGTCCGGGAGATCGCTGATGCGGTCCAGACGAGTTTTTTTTCTCGTGCTCCTCAGACCCAGTGAGCGGACCCTCACCGGTCCCTGCCGGTAACGCCAAACACCCAGAGGAATGCGTCGTCGGTGGCACGAGCCTTGCCCTCTTGGTACTAGAAGCACCGGACTCCATTTAGGAGCGACGGGTGCGGTGGATCTGGAACGACGGTTTGGAGGACGGAGGTGTTGCAACAACACCGTTTATCAAAAAAGTTGTATTTTTAACTGGTGTCATTGCGAGAACAGTGACAATTGGATAGTGGCAACAAGTCGGACTCCATGCCTCCACTTGATTCACGCACATGCCTCTCCGAGCAACGTGTCACTACAAACATAGTGAACACGGACGCACGACCGCAGCTCTTCTTTTTGACATGGGACGCACGACCGCAAGTCTTCTTCCTAATATGGGACCGTGCCTGCGCTTGCTTGATCGACGTGCCTATCTAAGTACACAACTCAGCTTAAATAATGACAACTGGGAGGCACGACCGTCACCTCTTATATTATATGATCGTGCCTTCACTAACTTCACGGTTGTGCCTCTCTTACTGCACGAGTCAGCTAAGTTAATCGAAGCACAGAGGCATGACCATGAGTCTTCTTAACACAGGACATCACCCACAACAACAACAACAACAACAACCAGAACAACAACAACAGCGAAAACAACCACGTTTAGGATTGCATCTGCTTTCAGTACCATAGTCTGAATAAGAATTTGAACTGATAAGTTCTATTAGGTATGTACTATGAGGATTTCAACTTTACTCATAATTTGAAATAACACACATACGATACTTAACTTAATACGATAGTAGTTAAAATTTATATGGTGTAATGCCATCCCTCCATCACCATACACATCTCGCGTCATGCCGTTTTTTTGTAAAGACCGGTGATCACAAGTGAGAGTGAGTCCTCCCCGCGCAAAGTGTGCCACTGGATACTAATGAGCACAACACAGTCAACTGTCAGCCTGGCTGCATCTGCAAAAGCAGAAATCCCGGTGATCGCCATCCTTCCATCTTTGTGTATACAGTAGGTTCCAGGCAAATCAAGGCTGCTGAAAATTTGAACAAGCCTGATGCTGCCTCTGAGAGGCAAATATCCAAGCTTCATCCTAAGATCATTGGTAATATTAGCTGGGATTTTCTGTATAATAACAAATTATTCTGGCATTAGATTAGGAGGACGCACATGTTGACGGTGGATTAGAGAAAGAAACAACGGCTTACCAAAAGGTCTGTGTGAACCTTGGTGAAACATAGACAGTGCACAAAGGTAATGGCTAGGATGTGTTTAGCATTTAGGACTAGTTTAATCATGCACGCCATGTTGATATAGGAAAGTTTTATGCCCTGGGTGTAGACTGTCTCGTCTATGTAGCTCCTTTCCGATAAACTGAGGTCTTCAAGGGCTAAATAAATACAACCATGTATTTAGCCACTATGTGTGAAGCAATGAATAGAGCAGTTAAAACTAAAATAAAAGAATAGTGGGTTTTAAAAGGGAAATTACAGTTTTAAGCTACATTGTGAGTACAAAGAAAGATTTAATACATTATATCAGAGAGATTGAGCACATAAATATCAATGGCATGCCATAGTAAAATTATAGATAAATGTTAAACCAAAACAAATATTAATAAGCGAACAGAACATACCAACGGAAGGTTTGGGAAACGCTTTGTGACCTCCTCGAGATTCACTCAACATCAAGTCAATTGGAGAGAAGAAATCTTCTGCTTGCAAATCCAATTTTATAATATCACCGTAAAACATATCATAGTCACGTATCAACTTTTCCCATCCAGATCCATGAAACTTAGACCTATGGTCGCCATCTATAAACTTAATCTTATAAGACAATTCCTCAGTAGTGCCAAACACAAGGTCAAAATCTTCGTGTTCAAAACCATCTTCGAAAGCTTCATCTTTCCATAAAGAGATCAAAGAAAGGACCTAGTTCCGGTAGTAGCATGGGACATACTGCATAAAAGTAAAATTAAGACAAAGGTATATAAATGTTTTACTCATTTTTCAGAAAAAATGCATGAAAGTGTTTTTTTACTTGAAATTTCTTGGCTTTTAGGCACGGCACGAGCACCATCTATGAAATTTAATTAAACCTATACAAAACAATTGAGGTTCTAATTACATAAAGGCCTATAAAATAAAAACAAGCATGCACAATATAGTTCATTTCGAAGGAATACGTGTGGTTGCTGACTGCGGAATAAAGATAACTGGAACAAATACGGTGACAAAGGTTTTTTACTGGCCACGTGATTGCTAGTAAAACTTACCAGGCATGACTCATAACAACGAGGCAAAGACACAATCAGGAAAGATTGGGAAACATCAAATTCAACACCGGGATAGTTGAGGTTCCTGCAAACACCACATGCCATGTTTTTCTGCGAGATGTAACAACACATAAGACTCGGGTTCATTAAATATTAAAGAAAAAATTATTTCAACACTCTGCTAATGGTACAAAGAATTAAAGGACTGTAAATCACTGATACACGCTTGTTTCAACAAGGAAGATAGAGCAGAGCGAATGCTGATATGGTGATATCCCTTGATGTTAGTGTCTCTGTAAAAAATGAAAAAACATGCACAGACCTCCTCAAATCTACAAGCTTGCAGGGAACTAGCTGGAAAAAAAATTCAACTGTTGTCCTCCAGGATTATTCCCCTTAGAACCTCTTAAAAGGGGTAAGATATTAACACAAAAACTAAAATTAAAAGGGTAACATACAACAAGAATCCAACTAACAAAACACAGTGCGCAACGCGTAAGCATTAAGCAGAGGGGAAAAATTACTGTATTTCAGAGCAAGTGGGCAAATCATAGATCCATCTGTGTGGACTGTAGAGTGAGGAAGATGAAGCAAGAAAGACGGAAGGAACCAGACAAGAAGGGGAGCGGAAGAGCAAGTGACTCGGGAGAGAAGACGTAAAAAACGATGTATTTATGGAGTAATTATGGAGAGGGAAGTAATTTTGTGTACTCGCTCGCCAAAGCTGAAACTACTGACAATAGTAAATGGCTCCTTGCCATCCCACCGCAAAAAAGGGGCGGGGGAGGGGGTTGGGCTTGGTGGGTCTAGCGAGTAGGTGGACTATTTGGTCAAGCCAGACCATGTGGAAGTCCCTTGCTTTCATTTCCCCTCTCGCTCTATTACTATATCTCTTCCCCTCTCTCTCTGTCCCCCATCCTCCCCTCTCTCTCTCCTCTCAAATTCGACATCGCCTACGGCACCACATCTTCTCACATCCTCTGGGCCATGTCGACACAAAAGTTCGGACAAGAGGGGAGGAAGGAAGGCTTGAACTTCCTTGAGCTGGATTTTGATTTCTATGTAGGTGATTTCCTGCTACATGTGGAGCGTTGAAATGGGGTTTGTTTTTCCAAGAAAATATCTGAGCTCTAAACATTCATGTGTCCTTGTAGGAGAACCCTGATACCATCGAAGACCGTGATTTCTGTCGCAAAGAGCTCGATCGTCCTCTCTACTGCGTTCTCCACGATACCAAGCCTATCGGGTGTGTGGCCTTTGAAGGAAGTGACACGGGAAGGAGGTTCTACGGCTGTGCTATTAAAGTTAGTCACTTTCGAAAATCCGAGCTACTTTCTTATTGCATCAAACTGTTTGGATATAGGACATGTAGTCTACCAAATAAGACTGATTTATTCTTGTGTTTTCCGGTTGATTGTAGGAAACATTGTGTAGTCCTTTTAATTTACATAAACGGTAAAAGTCACTACTTATTTTACATCACTGAACACAAAAGAAGTGATCTAGACACTCTAATGTTTGTTTACAGATGGGACTTCTGTTTAATGGTCAGTATATTCTTCCAAAAAAAACTCTCTAAATAAGTTGACAGCAGAGGTAGCTCCAGATTAATTCAAGCTTGCTTAAAAGAGATTAAGTACTATTATGAAATAACCCCTGGACAGGGTAGGCGAAGTACCACAATTAGTGATGTGGGTACCTAACCATTGACGTGCCACATTGCACAAACACGGTACATAGTTAGTTGAACAAGGTTATAAACCAAGTATATGTCAACTTAATTATATCCCAGAGCTTGTGTAGCAGTGTATTAATAGTCTCTATTCATTTTGTTCCATTTTGTTTGTAGAGAGGCGTGAACTGTGGAGTCATCGAATGGGTTGACCACCCATGGCCTATCATTATGTAGAGGTGCCTACTCAAGCTCCGGGCGATGTTGCATGAGAGAAATGATGATAGGCAAGCAAAGAATGAAGAGATAAGTAGGCATAAAATGGATATTGAACATGTGAACCTTAAGCTCGAGAATCTTGTTGCAACTGCAAAAAGAACTAATGTTACTACCATGAAGATTGATAGGCAGAAGAAGCAAATGGGTATCATTGATAAAGATGTCAAGCGCATTCAGAGGTCTCTCACAAGTGCCATTCAAAATATTAAGGACGAGAGGGGTGAGATTAAGCTAGACAGGGATTTTCTGAAGGAGGAGGTGCATAAGCTGACGAACAATAGAAATAAGATGCAAAGTGTCATCTGTGATCTTTTGGGGCAAGGGTTTGCGAACACTGATGACCTCCTGATGATCAAGGCAATCCTCAAACAATGATCATTAACAGTTGCCTTCTTTTGAAACGTTGCAAGGGATACTTGTCTAGTCTAAGTTTATGCTTGGACATGGTTACTTGACTAAAGGCATGTTTACTTAGCTAAAGGCATGTATCTCATTTTTTGCAATCTTTCAGATGGTGTGTGACGGTACGGAGGCCCAGAGAGGCATGCTTGTGTTTTACGCGGGGTCATGTTCATGTGTTTATAGCGGAAACCCGCGACAGCCGCCTCATCTTTGATTTAGTGTTTCTGGTCACACGCACGGGCATGAAGTGCTCAAAGTCATGGTCGGTGGTATTACATAGAGTCACGCTAACCTTTGTATTACGCACAGCCACAGGCGTTTACTCTGTGAGGCACGGATTGACCTATATGTGAGACGCTGTTTTTAAAAGCTAATTTCCTTGTATTTAAAAGCACGGACGTGCAGTCCATAGTATGTTATTTGAAAAAAAAGGCGTCAACGTTCGTGGCTCTCTGTGTTTCAGTGTCAAGGGTCACAAGCACGGGCATACGGCCCTCAAAGGTTTTCTAATTACATAGAGTCACGCACATAGGTTTTCTAATTGTATTCCGAATGAGTCAGCGGAGTAGCACGGAATTCCAGCCCACGGAGGCATGGTTTGTTCTTACCCGGAGTCACGATTGTGCGATTATTACAGAAACCTAATAGAATGGGCGACTGTCCATGTTACAATTGTTTTCGTCCGTAGTGAAGACCTAGCCGTCTTTCTAGATCCATGCCACAAATTGATGAGGATATAGACCTAGGGTAGGGTCATAGACCTGACCAACATACCCTACCCAAGGTCACTACCCTGGAAGCAAAGAAGCTCAAGAGACAACAGGGAGTACCCAACGAAGACGTCAAGTGTAATCCACTCGACCAATCATATCACTCGGGTATCCCACCTTTTTGAAGACCACTCGACCATACAAGAAACCACTCGACCTATGAAGACCAGGAGTCACACGGAACTACAACGGTCCGATATTCACTCCATAGTCTTCATGGACAATAATGACACTTATGGCTGGCGTTATCAGTAAGGCCCCTCCTTTATGTACATTGAACTCTCTGTAAGGGAGGAGGGTTGGGGTCCTGGCGCACTCTATATAAGCCACCACCCTCCTCTGGGACAAGGGTTCGCACCCCTTGTAAGACACACGCATACGCTGAAATCCAGTCGACCGCCCTCCGAGATGGGCTTGAACTCATAAACACTTGCGTACAACCTCACCGTAGCTAGGATCTTGCCTCCTCTTACGTACCCCCTATTCTTACTGTCAGTCTTAGTACCACGACAGTTGGCGCCCATCGTGGGGCAAAGCGTCTTATCGACTTTCGGCGAGGTTGCAATTTCTTCAGTCTTCATCAACATGGTTTCCGGCGGCGGTTTGATCATGGGCCATGAGTTCCGACTCGGGGCGCTCAAATTCGTCGCTGACGATTCGGCCTGGCTCCAAGAGGCCCCCCTCGATGTCGAGGCACTGCCGATTCGAGGTTCGTCGCACTTCCGCGTGAGTGCCCGTGGCGTCCTCCTCCGGCAACCATCGACTCCGTACCAGTCGACGTCCGTGTCGACCTCTCGCTCCGCTGGACGCCGCCACAAGCGGTCAGGCCGTTCGCGGCTCCAGCAGTGTGTGACGCACGCGGTGGCTCGACAGTTGTTCACCCCCTAGGTCACGGCGATCAAGCCTGACGTATATCACTGCGGTCCAGTCGACCCATCGACTGATTTCGCAGACACACTTTCCGAGAGCGGGAGTTGTGACCCCGCGGTAGAAGTTCTCATGGTTGAATCTCATCGCAGCCCGCCTGGTTTCCGCCGCAATGGCGAGAACATGGACGACGAGGAGTCACTCGGCCACGAGGAGTACCAGCCCCAACCTCTCAGTTCGCAGCAGAGGGAAGAGCTGCGTCGCCGCAATGAGGAGGCTCTCCATACCCCCATCGTAGGGGAAACCACCGTGGCTCGGGCTTTGGAGGACGTGCACCTGGCCACGCTGGCCGAGCGTGCCCATTTGGAGAATCGCCAACACTCTCTCAACGAGCATGCCCGTCGATTGATCCCCGGATCTAGTCGGCACACGCGACAACTGTTTCCACCAGAAACTAAGGTATTCTGCACACCGATTCAGAATCTCGAAGCGGTTGCACGTATCGTGTTGTCCATTCAGTCGTCCCGCTCGGAGGCTGGAAGAGGCCTGGAACAGATCAGAGCACTACTCCGGGCAGCAAGAGATCAGAACTCCGCGGTCTCCCAATCGTGGAACAAAATTCACACTCGATCGGTAAGGACAGAAACCGTTCAGTCAGCACACAGTCCTAGATCGCCGTTGAGGCAAAGAGATCGTGAACATCGTCATGATCGACATTTGGGAAGAGTTCACGAAGATGATGATCGTGAGTTCGCCCGTGACAACTACCGTCGAGTACCTTCGACCCTCCCGAGGGGCGGATCATACGCGCCCCGGTGATATGACGACAGGCGTCCATTCGGTAATGACCGCAGAGTTCCAGTTGACCCAAGGGAGCCTGGGTTCGATGCGAGGTCAGTCCTTGTTTAGGGCTTGGTCGACCGGAACAGAGTGTACAGAGAAGGGCTGAACAGAGACAGACCCAGTGGCAGCAGGGTCCACGTATCTGGCCCTGAGTGCTTCGGAAGGGCCATCAGGTCCGCGGAGATCCCCCACAACTTCAGATTGGTAGCTGCTGTCGGCAAGTTCACGGGAGAGTCGAAGCCCGACACTTGGCTTGAAGATTACCGAGTGGTTGTGCACATCGGCAGCGGCAGTGATGAGGTGGCCATGCAGCACCTCCCTCTGATGCTTGAAGGTTCTGCTAGAGCTTGGCTCAATCAGTTGGCCCCTGGGAGTATTTTGAGTTTTGATGAGTTGGCCCGAGTGTTCACCAGAACATTTGAGGGCACCTGCAAGAGACCAGCCAGTCTACCAGAGTTGCAACATTGTGTGCAAAAGCTGAATGAAACCTTGAGAGACTATATCCAGAGATGGATCACTCTGCACCACACAGTGGAGAATGTGTCAGATCACAAAGCAGTTTGTGCCTTCAAGGAAGGAGTTCGCTATAGAGAGCTCAATCTGAAGTTCGGTCGGACAGGAGATATGACTCTAACTCTGATGATGGAGATTGCCACCAAGTATGCTAACAGTGAAGAGGAAGACCGACTCTGGAGTGGTAAACACAAAACAGTCGCCCAGGACACCGGAGGAGGAAATTCGCGTCGGAAGCAGAAGCGAAAGGCTGAGGTAGCAGGGCCTGCCGAGGCAGCAGTGTTGAATCAAGGGAAGTTCAAGGGGAAGCCCAAAGGTCCCTGGAATCCCAAGAAAGTTAAAGATCAAGATGGAAACGATGTGATGGATTTGCCGTGTCATATTCACACCAAGAAAGATGAAGAGGGGAATCAGATCCTCCCTAAGCATACCACTCAAAAATGTCGACTCCTGATCCAGAGCTTCCAAAAGAAAGGCCAGCCCAGTGAAAAGGATAAAGATTCGGAAAAGGAGAAGACAAGGAAGAAGAGGAAGATGGATATCCCCAGGTTAATGCCACCCTGGTGATTTTTGTGGATGTCGAGAGCAAAAGTCGACTGAAAGTCATTAACCGGGAAGTGAACTTGGTCGCTCCGGCGACGCCCAAGTATCTAAAATGGTCAAAGACTCCTATCACATTCGACCAGTCGGACCACCCGCCGCGAGTAGCTACCCCTGGGCGGCAGGCGCTGGTGGTCGACCCAGTTGTTGGAGGTACCCGGTTGACCAAAGTTCTGATGGATGGCGGCAGTGGCCTCAATATTCTGTATGCTGAAGCTTTCAAAGGAATGGGCATTCCGATGTCTAAATTAAGCGAGAGTAACATGAGGTTCCACGGAGTCATCCCTGGAAAGAAAGCCGAGTCACTCAGCCTGATAGCTCTCGATGTGGTTTTCGGCGATGAGAAGAATTACCACAAAGAGAAGTTGATGTTTGAAGTTGTGGATTTCGAAAGTGCTTATCATGCCATTCTGGGGCAGACCTGCCTATGCCAGCTTCATGGCTTGGTCATGTTATGTGTAACTCAAAATGAAGATGCCTGGCCCCAAAGGCGTGATTACAGTCTGTGGTAACTAGAACAAAGCGGAGGATTGTCTCCAAGATGGTGCAACAATGGCAGATGAGTAGATGGCGGCGGTGGAGTTTCAATAGTATAAGAAGACGGCAGATCCGAGTGCTTTGTTGCGTGCCAAGAGGCTTGCCTCAGAGTCCGCGTTCCAGTCGGCCGGGGAAACCAAGCCGGTTCACATCCACCCGACCGATCCCAATGCTGCTCCGACTCATATTTCCACTACACTCGACAACAAATAGGAGGCCACGCTCGTCGAGTTCCTCCATGAGAACTAGGAAACCTTCGCATGGAAGCTGTCCGACATGGCAGGTGTACCCAGGGAGCTGGTTGAGCACTGTTTGCGTGTTGACTCAAAAGCGAAACCGGTCAAAGAGCATCTCCGTCGGTCCGCCACAGAGAAGAGGAAAGCAATTGGCGAGGAAGTGGCTCGACTTCTGGCCGCTAAATTCATTCGCGAGATCTACCACTCCGAGTGGTTCGCAAATGTTGTTATGGTTCCCAAGAAAGACAAATCACTTTGAATGTGTTTTGAATTCAAGCACATCAATCGGGCCTGCCCGAAGGATCATTTTCCGCTGCCCCGCATCGACCGGATAGTCGACTCAACTGCGGGATACGAGCGATTGTCCTTCCTGGACGCTTATTCTGGGTACCATCATATCCGACTGTTTGGACCCGTTGAGATCAAGACTGCTTTTATCACCCCGTTCGGGTGCTTTTGTTATGTCACCATGCCCTTTGTCCTCAAGAATGCTGGCACTACGTTCATGCACATGATCCAAAAGTGCCTGCTCACTCAGATCAGTCGGAACGTGGAAGCATACATGGATGACATAGTGGTTAAGTCACGCAAAGGTTCCGACCTGCTGACTAACCTCGCTGAAACCTTTGCCAACCTGAGAAGGTATGATATCAAGATCAATCCATCAAAATGCACATTCAGAGTCCCAGGCGGAAAATTACTCGGTTTTCTCGTTTCCGAATGAGGAATCTGTCAGGACCCCGACTCGATGCCACATCGATGTAGCATGTAACACCTCATATCACTTTGCGGCCTCACGCACGGTATTCCCACGGGTGTCGCCTTACCTTTGCCCGGGACCGTTTGCGCCTTTTGGCACACGTATATGATAGTGTCGCTAGCATCCATATGGTAAGGAGCCCGGGCTGACATGGCTAGTCGTAAACCCAAAGTGGCACAGACTTACAGGGACAGGCATCCATGACCCAGCATCGAACGTGTCGGTCATCAGCAAGTGAATCCGGGCTGTAGCACTGGGCTAGCAGGACTCCGGTTAACCGGGCTGTAGCGGGCTAACAGGACTCCTGTATCCATCGCGTGACATTTCCCCGAAGGGACAGACGCAGGAACGAAGAAGGACACATGCCGACCAGCCTAAGTGTTCCGGAGCAGTAGCAAGCTACCAAGGCTCAGTGGAGACACTAGGAGACATTTCCCGGTAAGAGAGGCTACTAAGAATAAACAACTAGATAGTCAGATCCCACACATACCAAGCATTTCAATCATACATGCAATATGCTCGATATGTGCAATACAACAAGGCATCATAACATGACTCTACGACACAAGTACTTTATTTAAGGCTCAGAGAGCCATACATAGTGTACACACAAGTACGGGTCACACGACCCACATTCAAGTCATACAGACATACAAGCCAACAGCGGAAGTAACTTGTCTGAGTACAGACAACTAGTAAAATAAAAGAGGCTTGGGAAGCCTGGCTATACTACGTGGTCCTTCACAAGCTCAGGATCACCACCTGGGCCTCAGTCTACTCATCGATGTCAACGTCTATGAAGAAACCATCAGAAGGGGTTGCAGCGTCTTCTGAAAAATGTAAATTAAAGCAACATGAGTACAAAGGTACTCAGCAAGACTTACATCAGATCCTACATACATGCACATTATCAAGGGGGGTTGGTGGGGTTATTGCAGCAAGCCAGCTTTGACTCTTGGCTAAGCTATCCTACGATACACCAACTTGCAGTGGTTTTGCGCACACGAGTCCACTACTCTCCACTTCAATACACCACCGAGGATCCACCTCCGTCATCCTACGGAAGAGCCATCCTCGGCACTCACGCTTATCTTGAGATTTTTAGTAGTTTCTATTTACTTGTCTATGAACTGTATAGGCAACCAAGTAGTCCTTTACCGCGGACGCGGCTATTCGAATAGATCATGTTAACCCTGCAGGGGTGTACCTCTTCATACATGTTTCCACCACTTAGCGTCTGCACACGACATGTGCTCGGCAGACTTCAAGCGAAAGCCGACGTGGGTGTAGACCACGACCTACCTAAACACCTAAGTCTCTAGTCCAGGTTTATCGCCTATCCAGGTTCCATCCGCAGGGAGTCCGGCCGAGGTTTCCCATACGGCCCTGAACGATGTGTACAGGGTTCCGTGACACCTAACGGGTGCCCGGTATTCCCGGCCACGTACCTACCGCATCACAGCCCACCCCGCGGGTCAGCGCTGTCCATGGCCTCCAGTAAACTACAAACACCAGAAACTACTTGCAACTCCTGGACAGAGAACTAGAGTGAATAAGAAGTCGAGCGGGGTCATATTTCAGGGCCCAATGCATGGTAGTAGCTGAATCTTAAATCACACATACAGATCTCAGTGCTTAAGGTCGGCTTCAATGAAACAACCCACCATGTACTCCTACATGGCCTTTCATCGATACCTTTACCAAATCGTGTTCACCACATCACTCTCATTACCGGCATGATCATTTCACTCTATCCCATCACCTAGATGAACCAGACCTGACACGACTCTAAGCATAGCAGGCACAACAAGGTAGGAACAACACATACATATGGCTCAAACAACTCCTACACATGCTAGTGGGTTTCATCTAGTTCCTGTGGCAATGACAGGTCATGCAGAGGAAATGGGTTCAACTACCGTAACACATGGCAGTTTGGAACGTGTTGTATTAATGCAGTAAAAGAGAGCAGGAGCGAGAACATGGGATTGTATTGATATGATCAAATGGTTGGTTGCTTGCCTGATGGGTCGATGCACTGATATTGTTCTTCGTTAGGGTAATCGTGGTACTCCTCGGAGGCAGAACCTGCCGCAAAGAGCACCGATACACAACATTACTAAACAATATGCAACAATATGATGCATGCATGGAACATGGTAATATGAGTGTGCTGGGCTAATGCAACTATAGCAAGATGGGTTTGAACCATTTTGAACCAAAGATTCAAGTTTCAAACTCATATGTGGCCCCTTTAAGTGCTTTAACTTGTTCTGCTCTAAACATCAGGTTAGCTTGCTTAAACATGCATGAAACCAGTACAGATGGATAGATTGGATTTTTTTGATCATTTTTCATATATAAAACTTTGCATTTGGAGTTACAGATGATTTACTATGAATTTTTGAAGTTTGGGGGGATTTTCTGGAATTTATAAATCATTCTAGATTTATTTTAATTCCAGAAAAGGGTTACTGCGTCAGCATGATGTCATGCTGACCTCAGCAGGTCAACAGGCCGGTCCAGGTCAAACTGACCAGTGGGTCCCGCATGTCAGTAGCTAGTTATACTAACTTAATTTAGTTTAAACTAATCTGGGTTAATTAGCAGAGGGGGCCCCACTTGTCATAGACTCAGGGGAGTCAACCTGGACCCACCCTAGCCAAAGTCAAGGTCAAACACGCCGGCGTCTAGCCGCCGGCGAGGCCGAATGCGGCGGCGAGAGTGGTTTTGTGCACTCCGGCGACCAAATGGGCGGCGGAGAGCATCTACGGGTAGCTGGGACCGAGCCGCAGCTCTTGGTGGCGGTGGTTGAGCTCGGGGTGGCCGGAGACGTCGCCGGCGACGACTTTGGCGGTCGCCGGAGTCGGGTGAAGACGAGTCCGAGGCTACGGGGCACGGCGAGGCACGTGGTGAGTTGCGTTGGGCCCCTGGGAACGCGGTGAGTGCGTTAGACAAGGTGGGGTGGCCGGTGGTTAGCCGGAGACACGTCGGCGACGAGCTCCGCGGTGGCGCGTGCGGGTGAGCTACGTGCGTTCACGGTGGTGCACGAGAGCGAGAAAGGGAAGGGGGAGAAGGTAGCCAAGCTCACGGCAATCTCGAGGGAGCAGACAACGCGGTTGGGGACGAGCTGGTGCGGCGGCGACGGGGAAGGGGATCTCCGGCGATGGCGGTTCGGTCGAGGTCAGTGCAGTGGCTTCGGGGCACGCGAGCGCTCGGGACTTGACTAGCTCGAAGGAGAGGAGGGTGGCGGAGCTCCTGGACACGGTGTCGCAGCGCGGGGTTGACGGAGAGCGCGACTACGGCGAGGGTGCGGCGGCGGTGGCGTCGGCCATGGCGCGGGAGAGCGAGGGAGAGGCGCTGGGGGAGGAGCTGGTGTCTGCAGGGTCGAGGAGAGGGAGAGGGGTCGATCCCCGTCATCAGCTGGATGAGGGGAGCGGCGAGGCAGCGGGCAGCTGCGTGGCACGCATGCTGTGCTCACCGTCGAGCAGCTGCCTGCCTGCCTGGCCAAGCCAAGCAGCTCGCTGGAGCGGTGGCTGGGGTGGGCCGGCAGGTGGGCCTGCTAGGTGGCGTCTGGTAAGACTTTCCCTATTTCCTGTTTTTTATTTATTCTGTAGGTTTGTGGACTTATTAAAAATACCTAGACAACTCCTAAATTTCCCAAACTGCTCATGGCCACTAGCTGGAATATATACAGCATGGAACATTTTAGTTTGGAAATATTTGTACATTTAAAATAATTTATATAATTTAAATGCCCAAACTCAAATACTTATGATTTAATTCAAAGACCTTAGGATGACCTAGAAAACTGTGCATCACTTTTGGCAGAGGTTCTGAACCAAGACAAAAATGATGGACATTTTAGAAGGGCATTTCAGGTTCATTGAAATATTTTTAGTAAACCCTAGTTGGTTTCAGAGGGGACTGGGGGTTCTGTCATCCCCATTTCAAGTTTCTGTTGAGAAAAATAGACATGATGCAACACTCTAATGCATGAACTAGCAAGGGTGTGACAATTCACCCCCACTCAAAAGAATCTCGTCCCGAGATTTAGGTTCCTCCGAAAAGAAGGCGGGGTACTCAAGTCGAAGACGATCCTCCCTTTCCCAAGTTGCTTCCTTCTCAGAATGGTGCAACCATTGAACCTTCAGAAACTTGATATTACGATGTCGAGTGGTACGCTCAGCTTGATCGAGGATACGAACGGGGTACTCTCGGTTCATGAGATTATCTTGAAGATCAAGCGTTTCGTGGTCCACTCCACGGATAGGATCCGAGAAGCAACGCCTGAGTTGAGAAACGTGGAAGACATCGTGGACTCTGGAGAGATGTGGAGGTAGTTCCAATTGGTAGGCAACTTCTCCTCGTTTAGCGAGAATACAAAAGGGTCCAATGTAGCGAGGAGACAATTTGCCTTTGATACCGAAACGATGGGTTCCCTTCAGAGGAGTAACCCAAAGGTAAGCCTTCTCGTCAACCTCAAAAGTCATAGCCTTATGTTTTCGGTCGTAATGACTCTTTTGACGAGATTGGCTGTTTTCAACTTTTCACGAACAATGCGAACTTGCTCTTCTGCTTCCTGGATCATGTCTGGGCCGAGGAATTGTCTTTCCCCGGTTTCTGACCAGTTAAGAGGTGTTCGACACCTTCGTCCATAGAGAACTTCAAAAGGGGCTTTACCCAAGCTAGATTGATAGCTGTTGTTATTAGCAAATTCGGCAAATGGAAGGCATTTCTCCCAATCCATTCCGAATGAGATCTCAGAAGCTCGAAGCATGTCTTCTAAAATCTGGTTGACACGTTCTACTTGACCACTTGATTGAGGGTGAAAAGCAGTGCTAAAGGAAAGGCGGGTTCCCATAGCATTTGGGAAACTTTCCCAAAATCGAGAGGTAAAGAGACTTCCTCGATCCGAGTTAATTTCCAGTGGAACACCATGGAGAGACACTATTCGGGAGATGTACAAGT
Source organism: Triticum aestivum (assembly GCF_018294505.1). Lineage (NCBI taxonomy): Eukaryota > Viridiplantae > Streptophyta > Magnoliopsida > Poales > Poaceae > Triticum > Triticum aestivum. The sequence goes on from NC_057813.1 coordinate 634,343,463, forward strand.
CTGCTAATTGACTAGCGGTTATGCTCTCGCGAACAGGTAAGAAATGGGCTACTTTGGAAAGACGATCGACAACGACGAAGATAGCGTTATTCCCTCTCTTGGTGCTGGGAAAACCGGTAATGAAATCCATACCAATTTTGTCCCATTTCCATTCAGGAATAGCTAAGGGTTGAAGGGTGCCAGCAGGCCGTTGATGCTCTGCTTTTACACGACGACAGACGTCGCAACTAGCAATATACTGAGCAATTTCTCTCTTCATCCTAGTCCACCAGAACCTCTGGTGTAGGTCCTGATACATCTTAGTACTACCGGGATGAATGGTGAGAGGAGATTCATGAGCCTCCTTAAGGATCAACTGCCGTAGATGCTGGTTCTTGGGAACCACTAAACGGTTCTCAAAGTACACAACACCATGATCATTTGTGGAGAAACACCTAGCACCTCCGCTAGCAATGTTCTCCTTGATCCTAGATATTCCTTTATCTCGCTTTTGGGCAGCGATAATTTGATCCGTAAGAGTAGGTTTCGCCACCAAGGTGGAAAGAAATCCTTGAGGAACATTGTGAAGGTTAAGCTTCCGAAATTCCTCATGGAGAAGCGGTTGACTTTGTTGTAACATCAGATTGTTACAATAAGATTTACGACTTGGTGCATCAGCCATGACGTTGGCCTTTCCTAGGGTGTAAGTTATCCCTAAGTCGAAATCTATGATCAACTCAACCCAACGTCTTTGCCTGAGATTCAAATCCGGTTGGGTGAAGATGTACTTCAGACTTTGGTGATCGGTGAAGATTTCGCAATGATTACCGAGGAGGTAATGTCGCCAGGTTTTAAGTGCATAGACTACAACTGCAAGCTCTAGATCATGAGTAGGATAATTCTCCTCATGTGGGTGCAATTGCCGTGAAGCGTAAGCAATTATGTGACGATCCTGCATGAGAATGCAACCTAGTCCTTGTCGCGAGGCGTCGCAATAGATAACAAAGTCCTTAGAGAAATCTGGTGGTACCAATACGGGAGCAGATGTCAGGCGTCTTTTCAGTTCCTGAAAGCTGTGCTCACATTGTGGAGTCCACTCGAACTTTTTATCTTTCTTGAGGAGTTCAGTTAGAGTTTTGGCAACTTTGGAGAAGTTCTCGACAAAGCGGCGACAATAGCTCGCTAAGCCAAGGAAACTCCGAACTTGCTTGACCGATTCAGGTGGAGTCCAATTAAGGACAGCTTGAACTCGCTCGGGATTAACAACAATACCTTTACCAGAAATTATATGCCCTAGATAGGTCACTTATGGCAACCAAAATTCGCATTTGGAGAACTTGGCATAAAGGCGATGCTCTCGAAGTTTCATCAACACTAGCCTTAGATGTTCGGCATGTTCTTCCTCGTTCTTGGAGTAGATGAGTATATCATCGAGGTAAACCACGACGAATTTATCCAAATACTCCATGAAGATTGAGTTCATTAAGCGAGAGAAAGTGGTTGGAGCGTTGGTTAAACCGAAGGACATAACGGTGTACTCGTATTGGCCATAACGAGTAACAAAGGCCGTTTTAGGAATGTCCCCGTTCCGGATTTTGATTTGATGGTAGCCCAACCTCAAATCCATTTTAGAGAAGACTGAGGATCCAGCGAGCTGATCATACAGGTCACTGATCCTGGGGAGCGGATACTTGTTCTTGATTGTGACCAGGTTGACTGGTCGATAATCTACAACCATCCGGTCCGTACCATCCTTCTTCTTGACGAAGAGGACGGGGCAAGCCCATGGAGATGAACTAGGTCAGATGAAACCCTTTTTCAAGGACTCATCGAGTTGTTTCTTAAGTTCGGCTAGTTTAAAAGGTGCCATCTTATAGGGTCTTCTAGAAATTGGGACAGTTCCTGGAATGAGATCTATCACGAACTCAACATCTCTGTCAGGTGGAACACCTGGCAATTCCTCTGGGAAGACATCCGGAAAGTCACGGACTACCGGAACGTCTTCGAGGTCTGGCAACGGGCTGGCGTTAAGAGAATATAGCTGTCGCTTGGCTACTCGGGTCAAGACATTGACTATCTTTCCCGAGGGATGTGTGAGTTGAACAGTCCTAGAGAAACAATCAATTTTGGCATGATGGGCTGACATCCAGTCCATACCCAAGATGATATTAATATCCGAAGATTTGAGGGCTATCAAAGATGCGAGAAAAACAAGTCTGTCGATTTGAATTTCATTTCCATGGCTTACTCTAGAGGTTTTCCATCTAGAACCAGGAGTAGAAATTTCCATAGTGGACGGCATGTCACAGAATGCAGTGTTATGCAAGCGAGCATAATTTTCGGATATGAAAGAATGAGATGCTCCAGTATCGAAAGAACAGATGCCGGGTGGCAATTAACAAGGAGCGTACCGAGAACGACGTTGGGATCATCTTGAGCTTCTTCAGCAGAGATACAATTGACATGGCCACGTGCAGCGGTGGCCGGCTTGGCGTAGAACGCTTTCCCTGTCGGCTTGCCACGGCCAACAGCTTTTCCAGACTGGTTGGGGTTGGTCTAGGGACACTCGCGTAGGTAGTGGCCCGATTCCCCACACTTAAAGCAAGTCACGGAGCTGGTACGTGGAGGAGCATTGTTGGTTGGAGCACCATAGGGTTTGGCTGGTGCAAACTGTTGAGCGGGGCGAGGCGCCTGAAAGGATGGCCTCGGTGTGAACCTGGGTGGCAGGGCAGTGTTAGGCACCCACACGCGGCGCTTCTGAGGACCAGCACCGGATGAGGAACCCATGTCACGGCCATGCCTGCGTGTTGCTTCATAATCAGTCTGACCAGACTCAGCACTGATGGCTTTGTTAACAAGCTTCTGAAAAGATGTGCACTCATGCAGACGGAGGTCACGGCGAAGCTCAGGGCTAAGTCCCTTGCGGAACCTTGCTTGCTTCTTTGCATCAGTAGAGACTTCCTCAGTTGCATACCGTGCTAGGTTACCAAACTCCCTTCTGTATGCATCCTTAGAGAGTCGACCTTTAGTGAAACTGCAGAACTCCTCACGTTTACTGTCCATGAGAACCTCCGGAATGTGATGTTCACGGAAAGCCTCGCTAAATTCAGCCCAAGTAGTGACATGGCCCGCTGGGCGCATAGCTCCATAGTTCTCCCACCATAGACTGGCGGGGCCTTCAAGATGATATGCAGCAAAGGTGACCTTATCAGCTTCAGCTACTAGCGCGGAACGCAGTTTGTGAGTAATACTGCGAAGCCAATCATCGGCGTCGAGAGGCTCGACGGAGTGGTGGAAGGTGGGTGGATGTAACTTGATGAAATCACTGAGTGACACCAAGTTATTCCTATGATGGTGTGCTGTGTTTTGCTCGATGCGCTCCAACAAACGGTTAGTTTCCCGCTTGTTTCTCTCGGCTTCCAGCATAACTTCGGCCAGAGAGGGAGGGTGAGGCAGGTTTGTTTCCCCAACTTTGCTGCCTTCGGCCTGCTCTGGGGGAGCAGGGTTGGTGCGGGTGTTAACCATCCTAGGAAAACAAAACAATGGTTTAGTCCAGGATGATAGGATTCTGACATAGGAATGTAGAATGTAATGGATAACTTGGAATGTAAGATGATCATCCGTATGACAAGGTAGATACAGAAACTGCTTCTTTTATTCCATCGTCATACACACCATACAAGGTTTAGTACAGAACCAAACAAAGTACTACTATGGTGAAAAAAAGGATTACATCTCAACGGAGGCATTCCAAGCTCCTATACATTATTTTTCTACACCTCCGGAAGGCGGTACAAGCTAAGTCATATCCCACGGGTCACGCAGGACGGTGGATGATACAGCTAGTACGATACTAGTGATACTACTACTAACTCAGACAGCTCCGTAGTAGTCTTCATAGAAGTCACCTCCATAGCCTGGAAGCTCAACGTGATCATCCGGAAACAGTCGGTCCCGTGGAGCTTGTGGACCATAGGGGCTAGGATGAGGTCTTGGACCAATAAACGGTGGCCTGCGGGGACCACGAGGTGGGGTGATGCCTCCTACCTCACGCCAATCCATCACGTCTGGCAGAGCAGACCTCACAGGATAGAGATCTCACATATCCATATATCCCGCTTGCACAGCCGGTGCAAACCGAGTCAAAGTGGCCCAATGATCAGCACGGGTATTGAAAAGCTCTAGTCTCAAGGCCCGATTTTCACGGTCCTTGTCTTCAAGCAACTGTGCAGTGGTGCAGGTCCGTGAATCCTCCTGAGTGGAGTCAGCATAGATAGCCTGGAGATACCCTTGTGCTCCCGGAAGTGATGCTGGCATATACCGGAAGTCAGAGTCCCGAAATAGGCCAGTCCTGACTCGCATGATGGTCATCATAGAGTAGGCAGCATCCTGCACAGCCATCTCAATAGTAACCCCGAGTCCATAGGAGCAGTGAAGGGGCTCGGTAGATCCAGGTTAAGATGGAAATATCCTGATAGTGCAAAAATATTGACTTTGATTAAAGTCTCGGAATTGCTCTTCGACCGTGTACTCAGGATACCAACGGTACCCTGCCTTAGTCATTACCCTGACCAACATAGCAGTATGGCCAAGTACATCTAGACATCGAGTCAAACGAACCACTTGATTCTGAGGACGGGTCACCATCTGGAACATGATAAACACAAGACATTAAGATTCCTAGCAGAAATTGGGCAGCATAACGGCTGTAAATGCTCAAAAAGGATTTTGAGGCATTTGACAAAGAATTGCATAGACACTCAACAACATCATATCAAGATTCTGGGTCCATATTAGCAACATAATGGGGTAGTAGAACTGAACTAGGCTTGTATCCATCAAACCTATAAGGTACTACTAATTAGTAACACGTGAACCTGATAGAGAGAAGAGATCCTAATTCCTTAACCCCCGGTGGAAGAATAGACTGACTCTGATCAGAATGTCATGAGATAGAGGAGTAAAAAGAGCCTTACGTTCCATCCCACAATCAATTCCCCTACATATAACTAAAGAATTTCTAGACTCAACATCGACCAGTTTGGCTTGGAGAACCTACAGGCAGTCCGGCTCTGATGCCAACGCTGTCAGGACCCCGACTCGATGCCACATCGATCTAGCATGTAACACCTCATATCACTTTGTGGCCTCATGCACAGTATTCCCACGGGTGTCGCCTTACCTTTGCCCGGGACCGTTTGCGCCTTTTGGCACACGTATATGATAGTGTCGCTAGCATCCATATGGTAAGGAGCCTGGGCTGACATGGCTAGTCGTAAACCCAAAGTGGCACAAACTTACAGGGACATGCATCCATGACCCAGCATCGAACGTGTCGGTCATCAGCAAGTGAATCCGGGCTGTAGCACTGGGCTAGCAGGACTCCAGTTAACCGGGCTGTAGCAGGCTAACAGGACTCCGGTATCCATCGCGTGACATTTCCCCGAAGGGACAGACACAGGAACGAAGAAGGACACATGCCGGCCAGCCTAAGTGTTCCGGAGCAGTAGCAAGCTACCAAGGCTGAGTGGAGACACTAGGAGACATTTCCTGGTAAGAGAGGCTACTAAGAATAAACAACTAGATAGTCAGATCCCACACATACCAAGCATTTCAATCATACACGCAATATGCTCGATATGTGCAATACAACAAGGCATCACAACATGACTCTATGACACAAGTACTTTATTTAAGGCTCAGAGAGCCATACATAGTGTACACACAAGTACGGGTCACACGACCCACATTCAAGTCATACAGACATACAAGCCAACAACGGAAGTAACTTGTCTGAGTACAGACAACTAGTAAAATAAAAGAGGCTTGGGAAGCCTGGCTATACTACGTGGTCCTTCACAAGCTCAGGATCACCACCTGGGCCTCAGTCTACTCATCGATGTCAACGTCTACGAAGAAACCATCAGAAGGGGTTGCAGCGTCTTCTGAAAAATGTAAATTAAAGCAACATGAGTACAAAGGTACTCAGCAAGACTTACATCAGATCCTACATACATGCTCATTATCAAGGGGGGGGGTTTGTGGGGTTATTGCAGCAAGCCAACTTTGACTCTTGGCTAAGCTATCCTACGATACACCAACTTGAAATGGTTTTGCGCACACGATTCCACTACTCACCACTTCAATACACCACCGAGGATCCACCTCCGTCATCCTACGGAAGAGCCATCCTCGGCACTCACGCTTATCTTGAGATTTTAAGTTAAAAACATTTTTGAATGGAGAGCAATCCTCCCACTCGGGGGCTTAGCTGCGACCCCATAATCGCCTAAGTTAAAAACATTTCCGAATTGAGAGCAATCCTCCCACTCGGGGGCTTAGCTGCAACCCCGTAATCGCCTAAGTTAAAGACATTTCTGAGTGGAGGGCAACTCTCCCACTCAAGGACTTCGCCACCACAAGTACAATGTGCGTTCCATCCCTATCCGCAGGGGCGACGAGGTGTCGACTGTACACCTCTGAGCTACGCCAGAAGTACAACATGCATTCCATCCCTATCCGCAGGGACGATGAGGTGTTGATTGAACACGTCCGAGCTATGCCACAAGTACAACGTGCATTCCATCCCTATCCGCAGGGACGACAAGGTGTCGATTGAACACCTCTGAGCTACGCCACAAGTACAACATGCGTTCCATCCCTATCCGCAGGGACGACGAGGTGTCGATTGAACACCTCCGAGCTATGCCACAAGTACAACGCGCGTTCCATCCCTATCCACAGGGGCGGCAAGGTGTCGATTGAACACCTCTGAGCTACGCCACAAGTACAACGTGCATTCCATCCCTATCCACAGGGATGACGACGTGCCGATTGAACAACTCTGAGCTACGCCACAAGTACAACATGCATTCCGTCCCTATCCGCAGGGACGACGAGGTGTCGATTGAACACCTCTGAGCTGCGCCACAAGCACAATGTCCGCTTCATCAAAGACAAATCTGTTCAAAATCAAAGAACACCCTGAAGCAACAAGAATGAGAGCTAAGATATCCAAGGAAATCAAAGTTCGGATAAATCCTTCACAAGTTCAGAACCACGACGGGCAGAAGTACTCGAGCATCAAGCCTGATAGAGTCCAACGGTTACATAACCAGTCGGCATCCCGAGGCAAATAAAGGGTGAGGCATAATGTTTTGTTCACTCGGCTGGAGGAGGACTCGCTGGATCGACGAAGCTGTCGAGGTCGATGCTGTCTGCGATGCGCGTGGCAGCGTCAAGGAAGGTGTCCATGAAGGACTGGAAGTCGAGCTTCTTTGTGTTGGCAACCTTGAGGGCCGTCAGCTTGTCTTCTCTGACATCCTTACAATGCACTCGGACCAGCAACAAAGCGACGTCAGCATCACACCGAGCGGATGACTTCTTCCATTCCTACCCTCGGCCAGGGATCTGATTCAACCGAGCCATCAGAGACTCAAGGTCCTGTGAAAGTTCCCCCTGAGGCCAGAGTTCTGCGTCCACCCGCGTCATCGCAGCCTTCAACCGAGCGAGGTAGTCTACAGCATTGTCCAAATGAGACTCCAGCCGCAGCATGTTCATCGCAACATCGTCTTTGACGGAGCAGTTTATGGGATTGAGACCTGTCTCAACCCGCCCAGTTTTTGCTTCGAAGTCCTGATAGAGCTTTGCGCAGTCGGAAAAACAATGAATCGACAATTCAACAGGACATGTCAGTCGACGTCCCAAATCGGTCGAGCCAGAAGAAATACCTTCAACTTTCAGGACCAACTTCGCAGCAAGCTGCCCCAGATACGACTCCAGCTCGCCCTGTTTTGCTTTGAGGTTCCCCACCTCGCCAATCAAGTTCTCTTTGTCCTTCTTCAGTTGGTCAATTTCTTCTTCCAATTTGCCGACCGAAGCCAGCTTCTTGTCCACAAGCGTTGTTTTCTCTCGAGCCGCCTTCTGAGCCACAGCAAGATCCAAGTCCTTCTCCAGTGCCTGCTTCAGATTCTCTAAAGAAATAACATTCTTCAGACGAGCCTGAAGCTGACGGTTTTCACTACGCACATCTGTTCAAGTGGAATCACTCGGTGCAAAGAGACTGGAAAGGAAAAAGGGGAATGATAAGGTGAAAGGTTCCGAGTGGTTACCCCCCATGGCAGTCGTTTCGTCTTGAGCCTTTTTGAGGTTCTTCTTGGCCAACTCCAAGTCAAGATTGATGCTGATCTGCTTCCTGGCCAACTCAGCAAGTTGAGCCCCAAGGTCACAAGAGTTCTACAGTCAGCAAGAGAGATATGTGAGTCGACAGCAACAAAAATTAATCTCAGACTATTGCCGAATCAAACATCCAACAGTAGTCTCAGGGACTACACCCAGTGGGTGCACTTGGCGTTCACCCACTGGTCCGGTTCTTACACTCAGCATGGTATGCCCAGTAGGAGTAAAAAAATGGAAATGTTATTCTCAGACTCCGGTCAACTGCCAGCAATCGACCGCGATCTTGGGGACTACATCCAGTGGGTGCACTATGTGTGCCCCCACTGGTCCAAAAAAACACTCGACTTAACATAGTCGACTCAAGTAGAGAAGCTACTTCCGATTGGCTACAAGGAAAATACCCAGTGGGTGATTGGATGCGGAACGAATACTCATACATGCACATAAAAGGTTCCAGAGCAATCCTTCAAAGACATCATACGGGCAGTAAAGAAACGGTCGCAACTGTCACTACTCAAAAGATCAGTCGGAGATCAACTAACCTTGACATTCGCGTGCAGAGCGGTTGTGGCCTTGTAAGCAACCTGGCTAGCCTCATGCACCACCTTCATCTGTTCCATCACAAGATTCACTTGGAGAAGTGCCTCTCGGACAGTGCTCGGCGGATGGTCTGGGGTCTGATAGGTGGTGAAGAGGGATGCCGACAATGCAGTCGGAGCAGCTACAGGATCAGATGCATGGACTTGCACCGGAGTAGCAGGAGCCTGAGCAGTCGACCTTGACGGGCGGTCAGTCGACAACGGATTGGAAAATGAGACGCTGGCCCGAGCCAGATCTCTGGATCGCTCGACGGCCAGCTCAAGCACTTGTCCTTCAGCCGCCCTCCCGCTCGAGGCCCTGCCCTTCCTCCTCCTCTCCTTCGGAGGCGCTTCTTCTTCGTCGTTGTCTAGAAGGGTAATGACGTCTCATGGAGCTGCAACACAGACAATCTCGAGAATTCAGGCAACCAGCAGTTCAGTCAACAGATGAAGTTCAAATTGGAAAAAGCTTACCGGCTCTACAAGTAACCGCGTCATCAGCTCTTCTTCCCCCAGGGCCTTGTCAACATCCATGTTAGTTACAAAAGTCGCGGGGCTGAAATAAGTTCACGGTCCACTTGGTAACAACAGAAATATCAATCGGAAGAAAGGAACACAGAAAGGTAAAACACTCACCCATAGGCGACTGGAACATCCATCTTGATCCTCGGCAGGGTCTTACGAGTCCTCGAGGGCACAACCTTGGGCTGCTTGGCATCCTTCTCAGTCGGCTCCGGAGTCGACGTCCGAGTGCGCTTCTGCGCCTGGGTACTAGAGGCCACGGCCTTGCCATGCTCGCCCGCTGGATCGTGTTGGTGTTTGGATCGAGCTCCAAGCGTGGCGGTGAGTCGACCCCCTCGTCATCGCCCACCTCATTGCTCTCCTCTTTGTTGTTGCTGTCGGTGTCAAAACCGGCCGATCTCAGGTAGGGGGTCCCAAACTATGCGTCTAAGGCTGATGGTAATAGGAGACTGGGGACACGATGTTTACCCAGGTTCGGACCCTCTCGATGGAGGTAATACCCTGCTTCCTGCTTGATTGATCTTGATGATATGAGTATTACAAGAGTTGATCTACCACGAGATCGTAGAGGCTAAACCCTAGAAGCTAGCCTATGATTATGATTGTTGTGGTCCTACGGACTAAACCCTCTGGTTTATATAGACGCTGGAGGGGGATAGGGTTACACAGAGTCGGTTATAGTGAAGGAGATCTATCATCCGAATCGCCAAGCTTGCCTTCCACGCAAAGGAGAGTCCCATCCGGACACGGGACGAAGTCTTCACCCTTGTATCTTCATAGTCCAACAGTCCGGCCAAAGTATACATTCCGGTTGTCCAGATACCCCCTTATCCAGGACTCACTAAGTAGCCCCTGAACCAGGCTTCAATGACGATGAGTCCGGTGCGCAGATTGTCTTCGGCATTGCAAGGCGGGTTCCATCTCCGAATACTTCAAGGTAAATTTCGAACACTTAAGTCGTGTACGGCTCTCAAGACAAATTTCACATACCACCATAGAGAGAACAATAATCCACAAATCTAATCCGCCGACAACTCTTCGTAGTGTGGCACCACGCCACGGCCTAGCCTTTATTCGAACCGTTTCTTACAACCAGCTACTGCACACATTACGAGGTGGCTTTCTTGGCATGTCTTGTCGAAGCAGAGATCGTGTCCCCCTTATCGCGGAATCCTCATCAATACGGGTATGGGTAACCCAACCGTGCCATCAATTGTGGCACTTGAGTAATTTTGACAGGCAAGTGGGGAGGCGCACATTTTTTCACCGTCTTTATAAAGGGATAAGGATCCCCCGTTTTCACCCACGCCTTCTTCCTCCTTTGCTCATCCGTTCTCGCACTCTTGAGCCCCAGCGCCCAAGTTCTCACCTTCTCTGTAGGACCATCCGCAGCATGTCCGAAGCGGGAGGCAAGTGGATGGCCTCCTCCGTCACAGAGGAGGACATTACCAAGCTTCGGGCAACCGGATACCTGGTCGTAAACATCGCGCACAGGCTTCTAGCGGAGGGACAAATCACCCCCACCCCAAAGTCTCGGGAGAGAGTAGTATTCCTCCCTCATTTCGTCTGCGGACTAGGATTTCCACTCCACCCGTTCGTCCGCGGGCTCAGGTATTACTACGGGCTAGATTTTCATGATCTGGCCCCAAATTTCGTCCTCAACATCTCGGCGTTCATCGTCGTGTGCGAGGCCTTCCTCCGCATCAAGCCCCACTTCGGCCTGTGGCTGAAGACCTTCTGCATGAAGCCGAAGATCGTGAGCGTCCAGCAGGCGGAGTGCGGAGGCGCCATGGTGGGCAAAATGCCCAACGTTACATGGCTTGATGGTTCCTTTGTGGAGACTGTGAAAGGGTGGCAATCAGGGTGGTTCTACATCACCGAGCTGCGCGATGCCAACTGGGCGGCGGCCCCCAAATTCCGACCCGGAATCCCCATGCGGCTCACCTCTTGGGAAAAGAAGGGCCTGGCCTGGGGCGAACCTATGGAGCTGACTAGACTCGAGACCTGCATCAAAAGTATGAGGGACAAGGAGATCAAGCTTGTCAACGTGGTCCAGGTCATGCTCGTCCGCCGGATTCTCCCGTGCCAAAGACGGGCATTCAATATGTGGGAGTTCGATCCGGCCGAACACCAGATGCTGCATGAGCTCTTCGACACGACGCATAAGGACGTCTAGAAGGTGCTGTTCAAGACTGGTGAAGTTCCTCCTCCCATTTCCTAGGACCGCGGGCTTAGTGCAAAGCGCATCGCCAATCCGGTAAGTCCTCTAACCATCACAAGATGTACCTTTCCCAGCATATTCGTGGGAGGATTTTACATCACCATGCTGACAAAACAGGATTACGTGGAGATGGCGGAGCAGATCGACTGTCCGGCTCCGCTGCCCGAAGATCCAGCAACTGCACTCCTGACGGAATTGCTAGTTCCGGCGCCTTACAAGGCGCTGGAGAAAAAGGTCGAAAAGAAGGCCACGGGGACCAGAAAGGATCTCCGGTGCAAGGTTGCACCAGACGCCTCACCCGAAGATGATGAGGTGCACTCCTCTCACGAAGGGGAGGGGAAGAAGAGGAAGGCCGCCCCATCCGGGGAGGCCAAAAGGTCCAAGAAAGCGGCCGCGGGGACCAGGAAAGGTCTCCGGCACAGGGCCGTGATAGACTCGTCATCCGAGGACGCCGAGATAGTTTCCTCCCATGAAGATGGGGGGAAACATGAAGAAATGCTCCCTCCCTGCACTGGGGAGGAGAAGAAAAGGAAAGCCTCCCCACAGGGGGAGGCTAGGACACCGAAGAAGGGAAAGGTGTCCCTTCCGGATCACTCCACCAGGACCGCCTATAGCGAGGTGGAGTCGCTGCCCAGGGGCAAGCCCCGGGCAAATTCGTAAGTATCCGCACTTCATTGTTTTTTTTGTGCGACTTTAACTTCATACTTTCTAATAATGCCGAACACGTATATGCAGTCCGGCTGGGTCCAATCTTGGGGTATCCTCTTCGGAAGGGTCTCTGAGTGAGTCGGAGATGAATTCACTCCCGACGGCCACCTCCCCACGACCTGCGGATGACACCGAGGTGTTGTCCCAAAGGATACCAGAGCAGGGGGCGACGGTTCTGGAGACGCCCCAAGGCAAAATCCCAGATGTCAGGCACATGGGGGGTAAGATCCCCATGGATTATGCGGATGGGATCCACAAAAACCCTAGCTCCCAGCCGGTTAATGCGCCGGAGCCACCAAAGGCTCCAGATTCCAGTAGGCATCCCCTCACGAAGGAGGACGAGCCGGCCATGCCAATGACCTCCGCCCAGCTGGAGGCATCGGATAATTTGTTGGAAGTGCTTCAAGGCGCTTCCATTGACGAAGAGCACCGTACTCTTATGAGTACGGTGATTGAGAAGGTTCGGTCCGCAAAAAGCGGATTGACCGAAGCCTGCACCAGCCTCCTAATAGGCTTTGAGGTAAGCAATAAAAAAGTGTGAGAAAATATCACCCAATAGACAGTAGACCATGATGCTATGTTTGGTGTTCGGAAAGAAAAGCCAAACGGAGGGTAAATATTTAATCCGCAGGAGTCTAATAGTACTTGTCTATGTTAATAATCAGGCGTTGCTGCTGACCGCCGTTGTGCGCACAGCTAAGGTCACCGGACTCAGGTAGGACCTGGGGCAAGCCAAAGAAGAGCTCGGCCTCGTGAAGAGGCAGCTCGAGGAGAACAAAGGTAAGAGATACCCCATCCGTGTGTCATGTAGAGGACAAAAATTGATGATGCTAACAAAAAGCATCGTGATTTTTAACAGGGGCCACGACCGAAGTGGCGGCCTTGAAGAAAGCATTGTCTGAGGCTGAAGCTAGGGCGGCCACAGACAGCACCGAGCGTGAAAAGCAAGATGCTCGGGTGGGGGAGGTACAACAAGAGCTCTAGGAATTCGGTAAGAAGTTCGAGTCCTTGGAGCATGACTTCAAGACGCAAGAGTCCGAGCTTGCCAGATCCCTCAAGAGCGCAAAAGATGCCAAGGCCGAAGCCCAAAAGGCCCTCCGGGAAATCCAGGTGGCCAAGAAGATAGCGGCGGGTAAGGCATTCATTATGCAGAGCAAGCATGTGGAGGAGACCTTTCTTTAACTTAACCAAATTCGAAGCTCTCTAGGGGCCTTCGCAGATCTGCCACGCAGCATATCGGATGCCACGGAGTTCTACCGAGCCGAGGAAGGGAGCTCAACGGAGAAGTTGTTTTGGTCCCAGTATGCCGAGGCCGAACATCCGATGCCATTGAGTGGTCAACTGAAGCAATTGGTCGAACTCCACAAGGCGGCCGAACTGGCCATGAAGGGCTTGATAGTCCAGATGTGGCCTGGTGAGCCTCTTCCCGACAGCTACTTTGGCCTTATAAAGCACATGGTAAATGCATGTCTGCGGCTTGAGGTTATCAAGCGATCTGTCTGCATTGAGGGTGCCCGTCGGGCCTTTGCCCGTGCAAAAATGCATTGGGCCAAACTGGATGCTGAGAAGCTGGTGAAGGATGGACCCCCGAAGGGTAAGGAGCATCGCTACCCCGAGAAATATTATGATGGCGTTATGAAAGGCACTTGCCTTGTGGCTGATGAATGCGCCAAGAACACAATATTTGAGTGAATGTACTCATGTCGTCTTTGTAATATGAGAACGAGTTTGTTTGCGCTATATAACGCTTTGTTGATTTAAAATATTACCTTCTGTGCGGCCGTTTATAAAATTCTGAAAGTAGGCCAGTCGTTGGCTTCTACCCCCTTGTAACTAGTACTGGGGTGTTCGTGGAAAACCCAAACACTCTTTATCCAAATTTTTGGTCCTTTAAGGAGGTGCTTAGCGCAATGAACAAGGCAATCAAACTATGCGGCTTTACAACTCTCACTTAGCCATAGAAGTCTACAATTTTAAATTTTGGCGAAGCGCCTAGTATTCGGAGAGCCGAATTGGAGCACTATATACGCCTAAATCGGACAAGTCCGATTCCTCGCCTGAAGCAAAAAAAAATCTTTAAGGATTTTAGACCTCTCGAATAGCGACCATCTCTCGTCGCATCATGACAGTCAGTTTTCGGCTTTCTCTACTAAGGTGCTCGTCCGGAAGAACCGGGACACAATCGCAGTAGTTCTCCCTGCGCTACCTTAGCCGATATAATAGAATGTAAGCTACCAAAACAAGGGAGCTGGGCTAACCAAACTATTGACCCAAGACATGATTCGGAGCTGATGCATATAATGCTATAAGTTCGGGGTGCCGCACTATCGAAAGTGTTCGGACTTTTCTTGCCATATTATGGGGCTCAATAAAAAGCCCCTGGCAAACTGATCGTACCAAAGTGTACGGATGCAATATTAAATAAATATTCAAGGGAAAATATGAAGATAGTAATAAGAAGCTGATGTTGTATACTATTTCCTATTGTCATTTTGATAATACGTCAAGGTGTATGTGTACAATTAATGCGTGAAGCAGAAACAAATAGGACTATTTGACATGTCCTATCCAAAGGCAGGCTGCATGCGGGTATGTAAAACAGGTATAGCGATCATTAACAGAGACCACCTGGGTATTCCCTTGTGTGCAAACCCTCTTGCATTCTTGGTGTTACCTCCTGTGATGAGTCCGATAGTCCGGTTCTCTGAAGGGGCTGCCTGTCACATCCCTAGCCTTGCTATGCACTAGGACTAGCTTGGTTGTTGCATCATGTCTAATTTATTTGAAAGTTGAAATGGGGATTGCTCAAACCCTAGCACCAGATCAAATCAACTAGGTTCAAATAAAAATATTCTCAATGAACCCAAAATGCCCTTCAGAAAAGTTCATCATTTTTGGATTAGTCTAGAACCTCTCCCAAAAATGGTGCACATTTTTCTAGGCCATTCTGGATTTTTGAATTAAATCATATGTTATTTGCATTTGGGCATTTAATTGCTAAATAATATTTTAAATGCTCAAATAATCACAAACTGAAATGTTTGTTGTTGGTAATATTCCAAACAGTGACATTGAGCAGTTTCATGATTTTTGGAAATGCCCTGGCATTTTTATTAAAGCCAAACACAATTACAGAAAATAGAAAACAGAAACAATTTAGAAAAGAGAGAGAGAACGCTTACCTGGGCCACTTACCTGGCCACCTACCGGTGCAGCCCACCAAAGCCGGCCCAGCCCGCCACCGCAGCCTCCTCTATCGTCTTCCTCCACACGCCAGTAGGCAGGGCGCGTGGTCGCCCCGCGCGCGCCAGCTCCTGCTTCCACCGCGACGCCCCGGCTCTTCTGGATGCGCCACGGAGACGCCCCGCACCTCTCTCACTCTCTCTCGTTCCTTCCCCTTCTCTCCCTCGCTCTCTCTCACCGCGACCGAGCGTGCCCTCGCCGCCGCACCGTTCGCCAGCGCACCACCGCCACTGCCTCGCCCCTCCGACGAGCCCATTAGCTCCGCGCTGCCGTCCCCGACCTCTATGACGACTCACGCAAGCCGGGATGCCCTGCAGAGCTGCCCTTGACGTCGTCCTCCTCGTCGGTGCCGCGGATCGCCGCCGTCGAATTCGTCGTCGTTCGGCCTTCCCCGAGCTCGCCGTCCACCTCTACGGGATCCACGTGAGCTCACCGTCCGTTTCCCCCTCTCTGTTCCTTTGCTTGCGCGCCTTAGCCTGCTACCTGTCGAACCCGCGAGCACCTCGCCGCCGTCCATGGCGCCACCGTGACTAGAACCCGAGCCAGCCGCTCCCGCGCACGTCACCGTGCTACTGGTGATGCCAGGAGGCCGTAGATGCCCTCCGCAGCCCCTGCCGTGCCCTGCAGCCACATCCCACCCGGAGTCGTGTTTCGGCCGCCGCCCCGAGCTCCGCTCCGGCGAGCTCCAGCCACCCCGTGTCCTCCCGTCGCCTCCCCTGGATGCGCGAGAGCCCGGGCTACGCCCCGGTGCCCTTAGCCGCCGCCACCATGGCCTGTAACCCGGACACCGCCGTGTCCTGTGGTCGCCGGCGACGACCTCGCCGGCCTGGCAGGTGGACCCCACCGGCCAGGAGTTAGTTAGCACTAACCCCCCCCCCTATGACACTGACAGTGGGCCCCGGAGCCCCCTAATCTTTTAATTAGATTAGCAATAACCACTCTTTAATTAGCTGTGTCACTGACATGTGGACCCCACACGTCAGGTTTGACCCAGCCCGGCCTGTTGACCTGCTGACGTCACAGTGACGTGGTGATGACGCCATAAATCATTTTCTGGATTTATTCTTTTTAGGAAATTCCAGAAAATAGTATAAACTTCTAAAAATCATAGAAATTCAACCGTAACTCCAAATGAAATAATTTATATATGAAAAATTATCAGAAAAAACCAATCTATCCATCTGTACCATTTTCATGCATGTTAGAACAACTTATAGCTGCTGTTTAGCACAAACCATTTAAATGGCATTTAAATATCCACATATGGAGTTTGAATTTGAATCTTGGATTCGAACCAACTTCATTTAACTTGTTGCTAGTTGCATTAGCTCAAACCACAGCATATTGCCATGCCACATTCATGCATCATATTGTGCATTGCATTGATTGTGTTCTCCCTTGTTTGCCGGTATTTGTCCCCTCTCAGTAGATGACGTTCCGACGATGAGTTCGATGACACCGATGAAGAGCTATATTATCTTCAGAAGTGCCAGGCAAGCAAAACCCCCTTGTTCATTCCGATACAATCCCACTCTCTCGCTCCTGCTCTCTTTTACTGCATTAGGACAACAACGATTCAACTGTTACATGCTGCGGTAGTTGAACCCCTTTCCTCTGCATGACCTGTCATTGCCACAGTAAATAGATGAAACCCACTAGCATGAGTAGGAGTTGTTTGAGCCCTGATGTGCCTACTCATTCATGCTTGTTTGTCATGCCTGCTACTGCTTAGAGTTGAGTCAGGTCTGATTCATCGGGGATGAATTGGAGGTGTGTGAACATGTCCTACTGTGTGAGCTAAGTGTGTGAACACGATTTGGTAAAGGTAGCGGTGAGAGGCCATGTAGGAGTACATGGTGGGTTGTCTCATTGCAGCCGTCCTCAGGAACTGAGTTCTGTGTTTGTGATCCATGACCAGCTACTACCACGCATTGGAATGCTTAAGTGCCCCTCTCGACTTATTAATCAACTTGATCTCTGTCCAGGAGTTGCAACTAGTTTCTGGTGTTTGTAGGTAGTGTTAGTAGTCTACCAAGTGGCACCCGGTACAGGTGGGCTTGGGACAGACTAGGCACAGTGGCACGGTGTACCAAGTGGCACCCGGATGGTGGGCTTGGGAACCCTGCTCACATCGTTTGGGGCCGTGAGCGACACCCCGGCCGGATCTCCTTGCGGATGGAACCCGAATAGGCGATAAACCTGGACGAGAGACTTGTGTGGTTAGTCAGGTCGTGGCCGACACCCTCGCTAGGCTTCCGCTTGAAGGTTGCCGAGTACATGTCGTGTAAACGGCGGTAAGTGGTGAGAGCGTGTGTGAAGAAGTACACCCCTGCAGGGTTAATATGATCTATTCGAATAGCCGTGTTCGCGGTAAAGGACTTCTGGGTTGCCTATACAGTTCATAGACAAGTGAAAGTGGATACTCTAAAATACGCAAGATAAGCGTGAGTGCTATGGATGGCGTTCTCGTAGGGAGACGGGAGCGGATCCATAGTGGTGTATTGATATGGTGAATATGTGGACTCGTGTGCGCCACCTCAAAAGAGTTACTTGCAGTCGTAGTTCAGGATAGCCACCGAGTCAAAGCTGGCTTGCTGTAGTTAAACCCCACCATCCCCTTTGTTGATAATGATGCATATGTAGTTAGTTCTGATGTAAGTCTTGCTGGGTACATTTGTACTCACGTTGCTTAATTTATGTTTTTGCAGAGAGACTTCAGTCTCGCTAGTAGTACCGCGTGGACTTCGACGTTTAGCTTGTTACCTCAGCTACGATCTTGTGCCCTCGGCAGGATCTGGTAGATAGTCAGGCTTCTCAGCCTTTTTCATTTCTAGATGTCTGTACTCAGACATGTTAAGCTTCCGCTTGTGCTTTGACTTGTATGCTTTGAATGTTGGGTCATGAGACCCATGTTTGTAATATCTCGCTCCTTGGAGCCTATTGAATAAATACTTGAGTCGTAGAGTCATGTTGTGATGCCATGTTGTATTTGCACATATCGAGCATATTGTGTGTATGTTATTGAAATGCTTGGTATGTGTGGGATCTGACTATCTAGTTGTTTATCCTTAGTAGCCTCTCTTACCGGGAAATGTCTCCTAGTGCTTCCACTGAGCCATGGTAGCTTGCTACTGCTCCGGAACACTTAGGCTGGCCGGCATGTGTCCTTCTTCGTTCCTGTGTCTGTCCCTCGGGGAAATGTCACGCGATGAATTCCGGAGTCCTGTTAGCCCGCTACAGCCCAGTTCACCGGAGTCCTGCTAGCCCAGTGCTACAGCCTGGATTCACTCGCTGATGACCGACACGTTCGTTGTTGGGTCATATATGCATGTCCCTGTAAGTTAGTGCCACCTTGGGTTCACGACTAGCCATGTCAGCCCGGGTTCTTTGTCATATGGATGCTAGCGGCACTATCATATACGTGAGCCAAAAGGCGCAAACGGTCCTGGGCCAGGTAAGGTGGCACCCATGGGAATACCGTGTGTGAGGCCGCAAAGTGATATGATGTGTTACATGCTAGATCAGTGTGACTTAGGATCGGGGTCCTGACAGCTTTGGTATCAGAGCTTGACTGCTTGTAGGATTACCAAGCCAAACTGGTCGAAGTTGAGTCTAGAAATTCTTTAGTTATATAAGGGAATTGATTGTGGGATGGAACGTAAGGCTCTTTTTACTCCTTATATCTTATGGCCTTCTGATCTGAGTCATCCTATCTTTCCTACGGGGTTAAGGAACTAGGCTATCTCCTCTTTCTATCAGGATCACGTGTTACTACTCTATAGACTTGTAAGATTGTTGGATTTAAGCCTCTGCTCAGTTTCTACTACCTCTGTATGTTAACTGTTGATTTCAGAACCTTGATATTATGATGATCAAGTGGTTATGCCACCATTCTGTAGGATGTCTCAAATCCTTCTCGAGCATTTACAGCCGTTATGCTGTCCGAGTCATCCCAGGTTTCTAGATAGACTAATGCATTTGCAAAATCCTTTCGCTCTGGTTTCGATGTTCTTTTAGGCCAGGTTAGTCACACTATTTGCTAAGTTGAGGTACTCTATTACCTCAACATATATGTTGGAGTTATTATTATGACCCTAGGTTTCTAGAGTATCACCTAGTAATCCAGCCATGCTTTGTGTTCCCAGTGTGATGATTCTGGCCATCATTCTCGACAGCATCCCGTGATGCCACTTAGTAGTAGGTATTCTACTCCTGGGTTTTGAACCCGAGATTCACCCTTGCTTCATGTTGATAGTTTTTGCTCGTTCCTTTAGGTTATTAGCAACCTTTGCAATAGTCCTCTAAGTTCGTGGTATTTCCTTCTTCCAAATACTATGAACCACTTTATGGAAGAAGTTTGTTGGATCAAAAGATCACAACAGGAGTGCCCTCGATGAGTTCTCCATTCTATATTGCGACTCTGCCAGTTCTACTTTTCTGCATGGGTTATTCGGAAGAAACTTGTTGAACTTGTTTTGACATACTAACCTATGCATCCACTACTCAGAAACCGTATGTTCCTTTGAGTTGTCCCGCTTTAGTTGTCTTCCGACCCTCGTCTACCAATTGATAGTCAAGAGTATGCGTGCAATCGGTCATCGATGCTTATTATTCTTGTGTTCCGTCAAGCCATTCTATCCCAGAATGACTAGGAGAAATGAACTCCAGTACCTCATCCATATCTAGGATTGGGTCAAAGTAGTCATACTCCGCAGATCAAATACTAATTCAGTTTTTGTTCTGTTCTACCCTGAAGTATTACCCTCTTTATGTCAAGAAAGTCATAGGAATTACACATCATCTTATGAATTCTTGGTGCAGTGATACTTCTCGCCATCATTATTCATTTCTTGGTCCCCGTGTTGTTCAACTGCAATGCCGACAAGTGAATCGTGATGTGTGAAATCAATACTGCTAGCAACCCCGTTGCTTGGTAGTTAAAGGACAATAATTTCATTCTTAGCGTATTCGTTCTTGAATCATCATTCTAAGATAGATCGTGCTACCTAGTCCTTATTTCCGGTGCACCTTTCGATCAATGAGTTGGGGCTATGCCAATCCCTTGCCTGTTTGATCATCTCGTCTTGCCCTGAAAAGCAAGATTGTTCTCGAGCTTAATAGCATATCGGTGGTTCTTGATTTTTTGATTATCTTCTCAGAAGTATCACCAGGTTGTCACCTGACTGCTATGTTGAGCTCGTGACCAAGTTGGTTTTTGAAACCACCCTTTCTCCAAGAATCCGTGTTGGATACCCCTGAGCTAGTTGGTTAAGCTAAACAACAACTTGGAGAGTTGGAAGATAAAAGCTTGTCTGACTTAGTTCTTTCCAAAGGATATCTCTTTGTGTGTGTGTGTGTTGAAGAAAGATGATATCTTCATCGATTGGTCCTCGTGATCAATTGCTAGGTCTATCATCTTGTTAAAACTTTGATTTGGGTGTGGGCTATCCTCAAATCAAATCAGAACCAACGATGTTCGTAATGTTGTCTTACTCGTGGTTGATTCCTCGAGCATACACCATTATATCTTCTGGGTCTGACCAATGCTATCACATGTTCACATAATTATGGAATTCCATCTTCATGGAAACCTGGATAAATTGTTGTTGAACCCATCGACAACATCTTTACCTTTTCCTTAATTTTATTGAACATTAAGCTAGTGTTAGAAACTTGTGTAAACATTTTTTTCATGACCGTTCGTGAAGCATATGCTTGGAAAAGAAGTGACTTCCTCTAATTCATGTGCATTTGATGCAAGTTGCCGCCGTGAATTCGAGAAAGCATGTTTTTTTACCTCCTCTGGAATCATCCCAAGTCAGTCATGCACGTGTGAAGTATACTATGGCTTGAGAGATTAGCTACCTCCATTCCATCGGTATTCCCTAGCACACCAAGCCACTGATTGATTTGTTCAAAGAAAAGAAGTTCATGCGCTAATCCTGAAGGGCCCAGACGGACATGCACAAGACTTTGTTATTTTAATGATGGTTTCCAATCAGGACTCGGTAGTGTTTTATTATAAGACTACTATGTGGTCATGCTTGTCTGGGACAGCGTGTTCACATGTATGTAGCAGAACCAGCTCATGTTTTGGAGCTTGCTATCGTAGTTAATTTCCTGAGAATCTCGCAATGTCATCTCGTTGATTTGTGTTGCAAACTTTCATTTTCTTCCTAGACTCGATGAGTCTGGACTATCCTGACACCAACCAGATCTGAATCTTAGGCAGATATGATGGTTGGAACATTTCCCAAGAACTATAATACTGGTCCCTCGATAACCGGTAAAGTGGATGTCATGGCCAACACACCCAGCTGGAAGACCTATTATTGTAGTATCTTGATTGAAGATGTTGGCCACCTCCCCATAAGGATTTCATAGGATTTACTCCCTAGTTGTCCCTTATGGATTTTTGTGTTCCCGAAGTCCGACCTTTACTTGATGTTCTAGATATCAAACCATATGAATGGGATACACTAGCACATCAAGGAGAACATTAGAAGCGGAGTGCTAAATGTCTCTCGGTCGATCATTTAGATTTTGTTTCCTTGGCCTCGCTAAGGTGAAATCTGAGAAAGGGTTATCTTCCTTTGCCTCTGCATCGTCCATCGATGTTCATCATGGTAGTACGTTGTGTTGCCAGGATCCTTGACACGGATATTGGTAAAACCTTGATGAATATGGAAATTCTCAAGTTCTTGAGGGCATGTGCAAGTGCTAGGCTTTATCGTTGGCATTAATTGCATATTGCTCTCAGTTTCCTCGGTTATGCTATAAACTTTTCAAATAGTGGACTCACCCTCTACTGTTGAGCTTCTCCCCAGTTACTAGAATCATCCCTTGTGTTGTTTTCAACAAGGTAATCCACATCATCCATTCTAGCCCGAGTGTGTCGTTCTCCCAAACTCCATCAAACGATCATATGGGAATTACCTCAGGCTGGTATAGAGAGTTTCAATGATTTCTGAATCAAAGGTAATTCTTTTTGCCACTTAAGGGGATATTTCCACGAGTCACCTTCTCTAAGGTGCCCCGTCATGGAATCATGGCAATTATTTCATCGCTATCTTGAAACCATTCATCATCTCCCCTAGTGTGGAATTGTTGCCTACCAAATTGAACCCCCGTCATCTGTTCTTCCATCCCTCCTGAAGTGTGTTTGAACATCTCAGCTCAAGAGGTGTTCTATGCCTCATCCCATGAATTGATCGTGAGTTGCTCGATCTTCGAGAAGATCGATTCCTGTATAGTTTCTTTCTGTCGTCATCGTGTTGGATGAAGTTTTTGAAAGGAAAGACGTCAAGATCAATTTGAAGCAATGAATCAACATCTTCGAGAAGAGCAAATGGATCATGAAGATTATGATAGTTTTGTGACCCCCCCTTCCCTCTTACCTCACGTCTTGAATCTCGGGGCGAGATTCTTGTTTAGTGGGGGTGAGTTGTCACATCCCTAGCCTTACTATGCACTAGGACTAGCTTGGTTGTTGCATCATGTCTAATTTATTTGAAAGTTGAAATGAGGATTTCTCAAACCCTAGCACCAGATCAAATCAACTAGGTTCAAATAAAAATATTCTCAATGAACCCAAAATGCCCTTCAGAAAAGTTCATCATTTTTGGATTAGTCTAGAACCTCTCCCAAAAATGGTGCACATTTTTCTAAGCCATTCTGGATTTTTGAATTAAATCATATGTTATATGCCTTTGGGCATTTAATTGCTAAATAATATTTTAAATGCTCAAATAATCACAAACTGAAATGTTTGTTGTTGGTAATATTCCAAACAGTGACATTGAGCAGTTTCATGATTTTTGGAAATGCCCTGGCATTTTTATTAAAGCCAAACACAATTAAAGAAAATAGAAAACAGAAACAATTTAGAAAAGAGAGAGAGAACGCTTACCGGGGCCACTTACCTGGCCACCTACCTATGCAGCCCACCAAAGCCGGCCCAGCCCGCCACCGCAGCCTCCTCTGTCGTCTTCCTCCTCACGCCAGTAGGCAGGGCGCGTGGTCGCCCCGCGCGCGCCAGCTCCTGCTTCCACCGCGACGCCCCGGCTCTTTTGGATGCGCCACAGAGACGCCCCGCACCTCTCTCACTCTCTCTCGTTCCTTCCCCTTCTCTCCCTCGCTCTCTCCCTTCCGCGACTGAACGGAGATCGTTGCCGCCGTTTGCCATAGCCGCAACCACCGCCACAGCCTCGCCCCTCCGACGAGCCCATTAGCTCCGCACTGCCATCCCCGACCTGTATGACGACTCACGCAAGCCGGGATGCCTTGCAGAGCTGCCCTCGACGTCGTCCTCCTCGTCGGTGCCGCGGATCGCCGCCGTCGAATTCGTCGTCGTTCGGCCTTCCCCGAGCTCGCCGTCCACCTCTACGGGATCCACGTGAGCTCACCGTCCGTTTCCCCCTCTCCGTTCCTTTGCTTGCGCGCCATAGCCTGCTACCTGTCGAACGCGCGAGCACCTCGCCGCCGTCCATGGCGCCACCGTGACCAGAACCCGAGCCAGCCGCTCCCGCGCACATCACCGTGCTACTGGTGATGCCAGGAGGCCGTAGAGGCCCTCCGCAGCCCCTGCCGTGCCCTGCAGCCACATCCCGCCCGGAGCCGTGTTTCGGCCGCCGACCCGAGCTCCGCTCCGGCGAGATCCAGCCACCCCGTGTCCTCCCGTCACCTCCCCTGGATGCGCGAGAGCCCGGGCTACGCCCCGGTGCCCTTAGCCGCCGCCCCCGTGGCCTGTAACCCGGACACCGCCGTGTCCTGTGGTCGCCGGTGACGACCTCGCCGGCCTGGCAGGTGGACCCCACCGGCCAGGAGTTAGTTAGCACTAACCCCCCCCCCATGACACTGACAGTGGGCCCCGGAGCCCCCTAATCTTTTAATTAGATTAGCAGTAACCCCTGTTTAATTAGCTGTGTCACTGACGTGTGGAACCCACACGTCAGGTTTGACCCGGCCCGGCCTGTTGACCTGCTGACGTCACAGTGACGTGGTGCTGACGCCATAAATCATTTTCTGGATTTATTCTTTTTAGGAAATTCCAAAAAATAGTATAAACTTCTAAAAATCATAGAAATTCAACCGTAACTCCAAATGAAATAATTTATATATGAAAAATTATCAGAAAAATCCAATCTATCCATCTGTACCATTTTCATGCATGTTAGAACAACTTATAGCTGCTGTTTAGCACAAACCATTTAAATGGCATTTAAATATCCACATATGGAGTTTGAATTTAAATCTTGGATTCAAACCAACTTCATTTAACTTGTTGCTAGTTGCATTAGCTCAAACCACAGCATATTGCCATGCCACATTCATGCATCATATTGTGCATTGCATTGATTGTGTTCTCCCTTGTTTGCCGGTATTTGTCCCCTCTCAGTAGACGACGTTTCGACGATGAGTTCGATGACACCGATGAAGAGCTATATTATCTTCAGAAGTGCCAGGCAAGCAAAATCCCCTTGTTCATTCTGATACAATCCCACTCTCTCGCTCCTGCTCTCTTTTACTGCATTAGGACAACAACGATTCAACTCTTACATGTTGCGGTAGTTGAACCCCTTTCCTCTGCATGACCTGTCATTGCCATAGTAAATAGATGAAACCCACTAGCATGAGTAGGAGTTGTTTGAGCCCTGATGTGCCTACTCATTCATGCTTGTTTGTCATGCCTGCTACTGCTTAGAGTTTAGTCAGGTCTGATTCATCGGGGATGAATTGGAGGTGTGTGAACATGTCCTACTGTGTGTGAGCTAAGTGTGTGAACACGATTTGGTAAAGGTAGCGGTGAGAGTACATGTAGGAGTACATGGTGGGTTGTCTCATTGCGGCCGTCCTCAGGAACTGAGTTCTGTGTTTGTGATCCATGACCAGCTACTACCATGCATTGGAATGCTTAAGTGCCCCTCTCGACTTATTAATCAACTTGATCTCTTTCCAGGAGTTGCAACTAGTTTCTGGTGTTTGTAGGTAGTGTTAGTAGTCTACCAAGTGGCACCCAGTACAGGTGGGCTTGGGACAGACTAGGCACAGTGGCACGGTGTACCAAGTGGCACCCGAATGGTGGGCTTGGGAACCCTGCTCACATCGTTTGGGGCCGTGAGCGACACCCCGGCCAGATCTCCTTGCGGATGGAACCCGAATAGGCGATAAACCTGGACGAGAGACTTGTGTGGTTAGTCAGGTCGTGGCCGACACCCTCGCTGGGCTTCCGCTTGAAGGTTGCCGAGTACATGTCGTGTAAACGGCGGTAAGTGGTGAGAGCGCGTGTGAAGAAGTACACCCCTGCAGGGTTAATATGATCTATTAGAATAGCCGTGTCCGCGGTAAAGGACTTCTGGGTTGCCTATACAGTTCATAGACAAGTGAAAGTGGATACTCTAAAATACGCAAGATAAGCGTGAGTGCTATGGATGGCGTTCTCGTAGGGAGACGTGAGCGGATCCATAGTGGTGTATTGATATGGTGAATATGTGGACTCGTATGCGCCACCTCAAAAGAGTTACTTGCAGTCGTAGTTCAGGATAGCCACCGAGTCAAAGCTGGCTTGCTGCAGTTAAACCCCACCATCCCCTTGTTGATAATGATGCATATGTAGTTAGATCTGATGTAAGTCTTGCTGGGTACATTTGTACTCATGTTGCTTAATTTATGTTTTTGCAGAGAGACTTCAGTCTCGCTAGTAGTACCGCGTGGACTTCGACGTTTAGCTTGTTACCTCAGCTACGATCTTGTGCCCTCGGCAGGATCTGGTAGATAGTCAGGCTTCTCAGCCTTTTTCATTTATAGATGTCTGTACTCAGACATGTTAAGCTTCCGTTTGTGCTTTGACTTGTATGCTCTGAGTGTTGGGTCATGAGACCCATGTTTGTAATATCTCGCTCCTCGGAGCCTACTGAATAAATACTTTGAGTCATAGAGTTATGTTGTGATGCCATGTTGTATTTGCACATATCGAGCATATTGTGTGTATGATTTGAAATGCTTGATATGTGTGGGATCTGACTATCTAGTTGTCTATCCTTAGTAGCCTCTCTTACCGGGAAATGTCTCCTAGTGCTTCCACTAAGCCATGGTAGCTTGCTACTGCTCCGGAACACTTAGGCTGGCCGGCATGTGTCCTTCTTCGTTCATGTGTCTGTCCCCTCGGGGAAATGTTACGCGATGAATTCCGGAGTCCTGTTAGCCCGCCACTGCCCGGTTCACCGGAGTCCTGCTTGCCTAGTGCTACAGCCTGGATTCACTCGCTGATGACCAACACGTTCGTTGTTGGGTCATGTATGCCTGTCCCTGTAAGTTAGTGCCCCTTTGGGTTCACGACTAGCCATGTCAGCCCAGGTTCTTTGTCATATGAATGCTAGCGGCACTATCATATACGTGAGCCAAAAGGCGCAAATGGTCCCTGGCCAGGTAAGGTGGCACCCATGGGAATACCGTGTGTGAGGCCGCAAAGTGATATGATGTGTTACATGCTAGATCGGTGTGACTTAGGATCGGGGTCCTGACACTGCCCGAAAGTAGGGTCCTAAAAGAAAGATAGAAAAAGGGTGTGCGGGCCTCATGGCGGCTGAACCGTACTGTAGACCGCATCGTCGTCTCGCCTCCACCTATGCCCATGGTATTTTGAGTGCGTAGTTATGTACGCGTGGCACAAATGTCGCCTGAATGGGGCTGGGGCGGAGGCCGGATTGCTAATCAAGCTCTTGGCGTGCCTGACGATCATGTTGTAGGGTGCT
Source organism: Triticum aestivum (assembly GCF_018294505.1). Classification (NCBI taxonomy): domain Eukaryota; kingdom Viridiplantae; phylum Streptophyta; class Magnoliopsida; order Poales; family Poaceae; genus Triticum; species Triticum aestivum. Next base: position 634,370,645 of record NC_057813.1, read on the forward strand.
CCGGACTCACTTGACGGTGTTCAGGGTTATCATTGCCGAATTGGCTGTCTGTCGAAGAAGGCTGCTTTGCACTTCTGCCGCGAGGGCCACAGTGTGCTCTTCCGTACGGAGGGAGCGGTATGTGTTTCCATTGACTGTTATAACCCCGCGAGGTCCTGGCATCTTGAGCTTAAGGTATGCGTAGTGAGGTACCTCATTGAATCGAGCGAACGCGGTTCGTCTAAGTAGTGCATGATAGCCACTACGGAAAGGGACGATATTCGAAGATTAACTCCTCGCTTCGGAAGTTATCCGGAGATCCGAAGACCACTTCCACTGCTATTGAGCCCGTACAGCGGGCCTCTACCCCTGGAATTACACCTTTAAAGGTGGTTTTGGTGGGTTTGATCCGTGAGGGATCGATGCCCATTTTGCACACTGTGTCCTGATAAAGCAGGTTCAGGCTGCTGCCACCGTCCATAAGGACTCGCGTGAGGTGGAATCCGTCGATGATTGGATCAAGGACCAATGCGGCTAAGCCGCCGTGACGGATGCTAGTAGGGTGGTCCCTACGATCGAAGGTGATCGGATAGGATGACCATGGGTTGAACTTTGGGGCGACTGGCTCCATTGCGTAGACGTCCCTCAGTGCACGCTTTCGTTCCCGTTTGGGGATGTGGGTGGCATATATCATGTTCACCGTTTTCACCTGGGGGGGATTTCTTCTGTCCCCTAGTGTTCGGACGCCGAGGCTCCTCGTCATCATCGATGTGCAACCCCTTGTCCTTGTTTTCGGCATTCAACTTGCCGGCCTATTTGAACACCCAGCAATCTCTGTTAGTGTGATTGGCTGGTTTGTCAGGGGTGCCGTGGATCTTGCACAAGTGGTCGAGTATGCGATCCAGACTGGACAATCCCGGATTGTTTCTTTTGAACGGCTTTTCCGCTGACCGGATTTGAGTTTTTGAATCCGGCATTAACTGTCGTATCATCAGCACTGTCACCATTATTCCGACGTTTATGTCTATTGCGCCGTGGCTTTCCGTTGCTATCGTGGACATCTGAAGTGCCGGAGTTTCTTGGCGTGGTGCTACTGCGAGCTAGCCAGTTGTCCTCGCCCGCGCAAAAGCGGGTCATGAGTGTCGTGAGGGCCTCCATGGACTTCGGTTTTTCTTGGCCGAGGTGTCGGGAGAGCCACTCGTCGCAGATATTATGCATAAAGGCCGCCAGGGCCTCGGCGTCCGTACAATCGACAATTTGGTTCTTTTTAGTTAGGAACCGAGTCCAGAATTTCCTGGCTGACTCTCCGGGCTGTTGGGTAATGTGACTTAAGTCATCAGCATCCGGTGGTGGCACGTAAGTGCCCTGGAAGTTGTCGAGGAATGCGTCCTCAAGATTTTCCCAACTGCCGATGGAGTTCGCCGGCAGGCTATTCAGCCAATGTCTGGCTGGTCCTTTAAGCTTAAGGGGGAGATACTTGATGGCATGTAGATCATCACCGCGAGCCATGTGAATGTGGAGAAGGAAGTCTTTGATCCATACTGCGGGGTCTGTTGTGCCATCATATGATTCGATGTTGACGGGTTTAAACACTTCTGGGAATTCATGATACATTACTTCGTCAGTGAAGCAGACAGGGTGTGCGGCGCCTCTGTGCCGGGCTATGTCATGACACAGTCCGATGGAGTCTGGTTGGTTATGTTCGGCCCAGCCGGACTTATTATTAGTGTATCCGGCATGACGGTCATCGTCATGTGCTTTGGCGTGCTCTTGTGATCCGTAGATCGATCTTGGTTGTCCTGCGTTGTTTTCCAATATGTCTCGTAGGTCCTGCATATTGCCCCGGGCCGTAGTGAACTGGCATGGGGGTGCGGGCTGGTATTTTGTTTGATACGCTGTTTTATCCCGGCCACGAGGCGGCCGGTCAGCCTCGTCTTGTGCTGGTAGTGTAGGATCTACGGCCTCCTCCTCTAGCTTAGGTAACAACTTGTGCTTTGGGTATCCCTTGGTGGGGGGCTCGAGTCCGTATTCCTCGGCCACCAGGACCTCGGTCCATTTGTCTGCGAGCAGATCTTGATCAGCTTGGAGCTATTGCTGCTTCTTTTTCAGGCTTCTTGCAGTGGCTATGAGCCGGCGCTTAAAGCGCTCCTACTCTATGGGATCCTTCGGTACGCTGAATTCGTCGTCGCCGAGGCTCACCTCGTCTTCGATGGGAGGCATATAGTTGTCGTCTTCCAAGTATCCGTCTGTCGCCTGTTCATCCGGGCTGACCTACCCGTGTTCTTGTTCGGCCTGCTCGAAGGTAGGCTGATCAGGATTGTATTCCTCTTTGGCACCATCTGGATTGTTTTCTTCTCATGTGCCGGTGTTGCTGTGGTGGGGCTTAGAGTGGCGCCGATGACGCCCATGTTTTGACTTCTTCCCTGAGGGGTTATCTTCTATTGCATCATCGCCATTGTTTTCTTCGGGGGTGTCCACCATATATATATATATATATATATATATATATATATATATATATGAAGAGGTGGCAGTCTAGCGCCCTGTGGGCGATGGTTCCTGTTCTTCTCCTGCATCGTCGTCTATATCGTCGATGTCTTCGGAGTCGAGGTCAAGCACGTCGGTCAAATCATCGACCGTGGCTATGAAGTGGGAGATGGGTGGGTAACGAATTTCTTCGTCGCCTACTTCCCACTCGAGCCGGACATAGTTCGACCAGGAATCTCCTAACAGAGAGAGAGACCTTAATGAATTTAGCACATCGCCAAAGGGGGAGTGCTGAAAGATATCCGCGGCAGTGAACTCCATTATTGGAGCCCAATCGGACTCAATGGGCCCGGGCGCGCGTGGTTTGGGACCCACGTCCGGACACAGGTCCGGGGGTCCGGTGACACAGATCCCCTTAAGGGCGGAGTCTGTGTTCGGCTCTACCGCCGAAGAGTATGCAGCCTCCGTGGCAGGGTCCATCAACCCGTCCTCAGTCGACGCGATCTACCCCGGATTTAGGTCCAGAGCGGCTGCAGGGGCGATATCCCGAATACTGTCCGATAGCAGATTTAAGTCATGCTCGTCATGACTGTTCGGCACTCCTGATGCAGGCCCGAATCCGTCGAAGATCAAGTCTCCGCGGATATCGGCCGTGTAATTCAAGTTCCCAAACCTGACATGATGGCCAGGGGCGTAGCTGTCGATCTGCTCCAGATGGCCAAGCGAGTTGGCCCGAAGTGCGAAGCCGCCGAACACGAATATTTGTCCAGGGAAAAAAGTCTCACCCTGGACTGTGTTGTTGAAGATTGAGGGAGCCATCGAGCCTTACAGCGACGACACAGAGGAACTCTCAATGAAAGCACCAATGTCGGTGTCAAAACCGGCGGATCTCGGGTAGGGGGTCCTGAACTGTGCGTCTAAGGCTAATGGTAACAGGAGACTGGGGACACGATGTTTACCCAGGTTCGGGCCCTCTCGATGGAGGTAATACCCTACTTCCTTCTTGATTGATCTTGATGATATGAGTATTACAAGAGTTGATCTACCACGAGATCGTAGAGGCTAAACCCTAGAAGCTAGCCTATGATTATGATTGTTGTGGTCCTATGGACTAAACCCTTCGGTTTATATAGACATCGAAGGGGGCTAGAGTTACACGTAGTCGGTTACAGAGAAGGAGATCTATCATCTGAATCGCCAAGATTGCCTTCCACGCAAAGGAGAGTCCCATCCGGACACGGGACCAAGTCTTCGTTCTTGTATCTTCATAGTCCAACAGTCCGGCCAAAGTATATAGTCCGGCTGTCCGGATACCCCCTTATCCAGGACACCCTCAGTCGCCGTCCGAGGACTGCCATTTGCTACTCTCGTCTACGCTGTCCTAGTCCTGCTCTTGGATTGGCTCGTCGTTGGGCATAGAATACATCTCAGTATATACCTACAAAACAAGAAGTCGAGTGAATTCCAGTCGGATTCAGAGACAGATGCAAGATACACAAGAAAACAGTCGGAGGTAGAAGTTCGAACCTTGTCTGGTGGATTGCTATCGCTGAAGGGAATGACCCTCCTGGGCCCCCTGGGGTTGTCCTTGTTGCCCGTGATGCTCTTCAACCATCCAGCCACCATTTTGGCCGAGACTTCCTCCGGATGAACTCGAGCGGTGTCATTCGCACCGGAGTACATCCACATCGGGTGATCACGAGCCTGAAGCAGCTGGATGCGTCGACTGAGAAACACCTCCAGTAGGTCCATCCCAGTCACGCCCTGATTAATCAGCTGGACCACCCTCTCGACCAGCATATCCGTCTCCACCCTCTCCGCAACAGTCACTTTCAGCGAGGAAGGAGTTTGAACACGATCGAAGGAAAAAGGGGGAAGTCCAGTCGACTGGCCTAGAGTGGGGACGTCCTGGCAGTAGAACCAGGCCGATTGCTAGCCTCTGACCGACTCAGGAAGGGTCATGGAAGGGAAGGAGCTCCTTTTCCTCTTCTGGATACCCAAACCCCCACACATCTGGATAATGTGTGTTTTCTCATCACTCGAGTTTGCCTTTTTAACTGACTGGGAACAGATGGTGAAGATGTACTTAAAGAGGCCCCAGTGCGATCAACAGCCAAGAAAATTCTCCCACATGGACACAAACGCCGCGAGATAGGTGATGGTGTTGGGAGAGAAATGGTGAAGTTGGGCTCCGAAGAAGTTCAGAAAACCCCGGAAAAAGGGGTGCGGGGGAAGCGAAAAACCACGATCGACATGGGTGGAGAGCAGTACGCACTCACCCGGTCGTGGTTGCGGCTCCGTCTCCCCCTCCGACAACCTCGCGGCACCGTTGGCAATCAGCCCCAGCTCGGCTAGCTCATCCAGGTCTTCCTGCCGGAGCGAGGATCGGATCCAGTTGCCCTGGATCCAACCCAACGGCAGCGCAGACGACCCCTGCTGAGTCTTCTTGCCCTTTGCCGCTCTCGTCGCCTTCTTCGCGCGTTCTAGCACCGCCGTCTTGTCCTTCACCATTGCGGCAGAGCGGCGGCGTCGAGAGCGGAGGAGCTACGCGCGGTGGAGAAGCGGAGGAGAAAGGGGGAGATTGGGAGCGCACAGTGCAAATGTCTCGGCCCCATCGCCTTTTAAAGGCCCACTTCCAAGTGGCTGACGCGCGGGCCCGAGCAATCCTGTCAAATCCCCGCAGCAGTTGCACGCTGGATACGTGGCAAAAAAGGTGTCACGGGGACCGAGGCATTCCTACCTACCCGTCCCGATTACCGCGGCACGCTCCACCCCGCGTGCTTCCCCGAAATTTCGAATCCCGCCAAATCTGGGATAGGCAGTAACCAATCGCGTCGAAGATCTTGCAACAGAAGGCAACAATCGACAGATGATACTACTAATTCACTCGGCAACTTCTGAATCGATCGAGGCGACTGAAACGAAGCTGAAGTTCCATCGCGAACCTCCCATTCAACACAAGTATTCGTGAAGCACAAGGATCGAAGCAAAATTCACTTCAATCTCCTCTCCACTCGGGCCTCAGTCCATTCGGGGGCTAGTGATGAGGATATAGACCTAGGGTAGGGTCATAGGCCTGACCAACATACCCTACCCAAGGTCACTACCCTGGAAGCAAAGAAGCTCAAGAGACAATAGGGAGTACCCAACGAAGACGTCGAGTGTAATCCACTCGACCAATCATATCACTCGGGTATCCCACCTTTTCGAAGACCACTTGACCATACAAGAAACCACTCGACCTATGAAGACCAGGAGTCACACGGAACTACAACGGTCGGATATTCACTCTATAGTCTTCATGGACATTAAGGACACTTATGGCTGGTGTTATCAGTAAGGCCCCTCCTTTATGTACATTGAACTCTCTGTAATGGAGGAGGGCTGGGGTCCTAGCGCACTCTAGATAAGCCACCCCCTCCTCTGGGACAAGGATTCACACCCCTTGTAACACACATGCATACACTGAAATCCAGTCGACCGCCTCCGGGCACCGAGACGTAGGGCTTTCACCTCCTCCGAGAGGGGCATGAACTCGTAAACACTTGCGTACAACCTCACCTTATCTAGGACCTTGCCTCCTCCTACGTAACCCCTATTCTTATTGTCAGTCTTAGTACCACGACACAAATAGCGGCGCTCTCATAGGCGGTGTGAACCCAACAATGGAGACGGAGATGGAGGTCCACTCCGGTGCCCCGAGCACCAAGAGGGCGAGGCTAGGGACACCGATGACGCCGTCCTCCGGTGGTTTGGAGGTAGCGGCTAGAAGCAGTGGTCGGTCGCACAATGATTCCAAGGATCGGGAAGAGGACTTTGCTCCGGACCGCATCAACAACCTCCCGGACACCATACTCGGTGAGGTCATCTCCCGTCTCTCCACTAAGGAGGGCATCCGCACTCAAATCATCACACGTCAGTGGTGCCCTCTGTGGCACGCCGCTCCTCTAAATCTGGACTACCGTGAGATCCCTGTCTCACGTCTTTTTAACCCTCTAGATCAAGTACATTTCGAGGTTATCACCACAAACTCCGCCACACCGAAGGAACTCATCCGCATAATATACAACAGAACTTTTTTTAGAGAAGAACATGTCGGTGAAGATGATTCGTACCTTCCATAGGCCATCCTCTCTGGCTGTGAGAGCGCTGTTCACCGCCTCTGCATTCCGGCGAGCTACCTCCACTGCAAACACTCCACAGTCGATGCCTGGCTTCGATCCCCAGGACTGAACAATCTCCATGTGCTCAAGTTTTACTACTTCTTTCCACCATGTTTGAGGCAACATGACATAGTGCCGTTCTCATGCCATTCGCTCATGCCATCACCACCAGCATTCAACCCTCAGATTTCCTCCTCTCTCCAAACCATCGCCTTTGCTCTTTGCAAGTTACCAGACAATTATGTACGGGCGCTTAAACTACCTCTACTCAGGAGACTCTCGCTAGTGGATGCTGATGTATCAGACGTCTCATTACAAAGCATCATCAGCTCTAGTTCTCCTACACTCGAGTCTCTGCTTCTTGTTTGGATAGTCAGGCACCATTGTATCAGAATAAACTCGCCTAACCTTATAAGCATTGGCATTTGTGGTTACTATGGGAAAGTTGTTATAGAGGATGCCTCCTCACTTCAACGGTTCCTTTGTGATGATCATAGCAAGAACTTGCAGATAGTTATCACCTCTACACCTAAACTGCAGGTCATGGGCAAATTTTCTTATATTTCCTGTGAAACCAGCATTGCAAATGACTGTATAATTATTCAGGTACCGACTTTCGACAATACTTTCACTTCCATTCGTTTGTACAAAGAAGTTCCATGTAATACAACCTTTATTCTAATAATATTATGTTTTTCCTACATGAAATGTTTGCCGACAGTCAGCACATCCACAGCGGTTCATTCTATCAAGACATTATCTATTAGCATGGATTATGATGTGCACGCAGTCTTTGCCTTGGTGCAATGCTTCCGAAGCATGGAGAACTTGTATATCAAGGTGATGCTTCTCACACAAATTATAAACACATACCATGCATGATATAGAACTCCATTCATGAAAAAACGTCATTTACATTTGTATGTAATGGAGAAAGTTGTATATGGTCATGGAGCAGTATTAGGCACATTTGTGTGTAGACAAAACTAAAAAAGCTTTTATCACACCGGAGGTTATAGAATTATTCCTTCACTTGCTCTGCCAACAGAATCACTATTTATGGAGCCTGACCATTTCAAATCTTCATGTTTATTTAGGCACATCTGTGTGTCGTCAAAACTAAAAAAAGCTTTTATCACAACGGAGGTTATAGAATTATTCCTTCACTTGCTCTGCCAACAGAATCACTCTTTATGGAGCCTAACCATTTCAAATCTTCATGTTTATTTAGGGAAGAGCCTCTAATGAAGAAAGTCTTACGAACGACTATTCTTAATCACCATCACGAAGTTCGTTGGAAGTCATTGATGCTGGAAAGCTATGTACAATGCGAGGAAAGCATTCGATTTGCGACATTCTTTATTGTCAACGCAACACAGCTGGAGACTATCAGGATCAAGTTTCTTCTTCAAGAAGACTTCACGAAACAATTCTACAAACAACAACAGGAGGTGCTTCAGTGGGAGAAAAAGACTTCTAAACATGCTTGCCTTAGGTTGTCACCAAGTTGCAAGCACGGGAACTTGGATCTAAGGCACGCATGCCTTGAGCACCTGGATTTAAATGACCCATTCACTTGTAAGTGCTGAAAACAGTGTTGGAGTGAGTTGCTGCCGCCATTTTCCAGTTTGGGTTTTAAGTAGGTGTGGTGAAACAATGCCCGTACCTTTTTGCTCAATCTGTAAACCTTGCCAACAGCGAACGCGGTATTTCGGTCTCTGGCTAAACGGTCTTTTGCTCAAGTCGTACATTTCTTTAGCTAAACTAGCTTGAAGTCTCTACAGCCACGGCTATGTACGTTTGTGACTTTCTGTGCTTCAGTGATCCACAAAGGCATACTCGGGTATTATATAGTCATGTTCGCTTGTGTTTGTTTTCTTAATGATTCCGTCGACTCGTTTAGACAGAGAGGCACGGACGAGAAGCCCATGGAGGCATACTTTAGTATTAGGCAGAGTCACGTTCATGCGTTTATTGCGCAAGCCGTACATTTCATTAGCTAAACGGAATTCAAGTCTCTGCAGCCACGGCTATGTACGTTTGTGACTTTTTGTGTTTCCGTGATAAGGGTCACACGAATGGGCGCCGAATCCACAAAGGCATCGTGTGGTATTATATAGAGTCATGTTCACTTGTGTTTGTTTTCTGAATGATCCTGCCGACTCGTTTAGACGGAGAGGCACGGACAAGAAGCCCATGGAGG